>NW_012147919.1:87304-106036 GCF_000956105.1 Propithecus coquereli
AAATTTGGGAGGTGGGAAATGACATTTCCTTTGAACTCCAAACAAATGGCAAACTTCAAAAAATGTCTGATGAAATGCTGCAGTATTATAACCCAAAGAATGCATGATGGAGAAAAAAAACTGAAGGAAATAAAGATTTTTTTTTGCAAAGAGGATTCTAACAATACTTACCTCTAGTATGTTAGTTTTGATGTTTACAAGTATCAATTGATTCTCTGTCAAAGGAAGTAACATTCCAGGTCACATAAAAAATTAACTCAATTATCATCAATCTGAAATTTCTAAAGACTACACGTGGTAGGCAGAATTCTAAGGTGGCCTCCCAAGATTCCTGTCCCATGTGTATTCAGTCAAACACTAATCCAGGTACAGCTGTGAAGGGATTTTACAGGTGTAATTAAAGTCTCAAATCAGTTGACCTTGAAATACAGCAATGATCCTATCAGGTGGGCCTGATCCAACCACGTGATCCCTTTAAAAATGAGAGCTTTTTCTCCAGCTGGTAGCAAAAGGCGATGTCTTCCTCAAGGAAGAAAACTGGGAGAAAATTGGAGTCAGAGAGATTTGAGTTCAAATTCTCTACTTACTGGTTTTGTGACCTTTCACAAAGTTTCCTAAAATCCTGTGCTTCCTTTTCCTAATTTGTACTGCTAGCCGCCTCCTCAATTTATTAGGAGGAATTAGGAGAGAAAATGTACATAAAATACTTAATAGAGTTGCAGACATATACTATGTGCACAACAAAAGGTAACTGTTATTATTTTGAAATTATTCCCTTTGTAAGATTATCACTCACTGACTCCTGTAAGATCTGAATTCTGACTCTAAAACCATGTGCGTTCACACAAAAAGACACACAAAAGCATAATGCAAGTATAGAGAATTGTACCAGGTTCAAGATTTGGTTGGGGCCAGTTCTTCACCCCTCTGCGTTCCATTTTGACCCCTCTCGTAAGCTCATATTTTTTTTCTCTCCATTTACTGCATAGCTGACCAATCCTGTGAGTTTCCAGAACCCAACCCTGTATCACCACACCAGTCTCAGCAAAACTTAGCTGGCCTGTGTCCTGTTCTTACAGGGTCCAACCAGGTAATTGAAAATAGTCTTATAAATTAAATTAGGCCAAATTGATAATGGCTAATGATGACTTAGCTTCCCATATGTACTTCATCAGAGGCTGTTGATGTCCTAACTCTCAGAAATAAGGTGGGAATTTTAGATATCAGCTTCAGAGCCCACAGAAAAATAATTTGGAGGTGCAAATCCTATTGGTATTATTGAAAATCACCTCACATGGGCAGCAGCCTCCACCATGCCCAGTAAATGACATCTTCTGTTGCCTCCTTCTGCTAATTTGTATTTTGCATAATTTCTCATCTGACCACCTTGAAAAGACTTCCCCAAGTTCCTTTTTTGCATATAAATAATTTGTATGACTTAGAAAAGATAAGAGAATATGTGCTCATTTATAAAGAAATAGAAAACAAGGAAAATCAAAGCAGAAAAAATAAAATCATCTATAATCCCACTCTCCATTGAAAATGATGGTCCAGGAATGTTGATGAAGGAGGGGCTTAAGGTTGGTGTGTCTGGTTGGAAGAGAGCCTAGAAGGCATCCCCTGAGTCTATGTTTGCATAGCAAGTTTCCCATGATACCTGGGAGTAGAAGGAAGTTGCTGATAGAGATTAAGGCAGGAATGAAGTCCCGTCCCCCAGCTATCTAAGACCATCCCTTGGTACTGCAACTGCCCACTGTAAATATTTTAGTCCTTTTTGGCACCAAGGACCAGTTTCATGGAAGACAATTTTTCCACAGACAGGGGACACGGGGTGGCAGAGCTCCGCAGCCCAGAGGTTGGGTAATACAGTGTTACAGAATTTTAAACCTGGAGTCATACCTGTATATTGTTTTGTAAATTGATTTTTCCTAGCAGAAAATTGTGAACATTCTCCTTGTCCTATTAAATATTTTCTTCTACATTCATTTTTAAAAGCAATACAAAAATATTACATGGAACAGAGGCATACCATTGTCCTATGGTTGTATATTTAGGTTGTTTCCAGCTTTGATTCTAATTAACAGCACAGAACTAAACATCCTTGTAACCAAACCTTTGCACACATCTATGATTAATTTCTTAGTTTAAGGTCCTACAAGTAAAATTGCTGGGTTGGTTGCTACATATTTTAAGACTTTTCTGAAATAACTGTGTCATTCACTTTATCTCAGATTCCTCATCAAGCAATCGAAACAAGAGTATTGGAAATCTACATATTTAGACCAACATCAAAGGCTAATGGATGAGCACCAATAGTCCTTGACATGAACTTTTTGTAGAAACCTGAGAGTAGAGTGACCAACCAGTCCCCGTTTTGCCCAGGATGAAGGGGCTTCCAGTCATGTGGGTCCTTCAGTGCTTAAAACCAGGACAGACTCAGGCAAATTTGAACAATTGATCACCCTATCTGAGAAGACCAGAGGCCACTGGCCACACTGGCAGGCATCATTGCTAGAGCTGTGGTCAGAACAAGATGAAAGTTTGACCACATCAGTAGAGCTAAGGTGGTGGAAGGCATGTAATGAATTAGCTCAGTAGCCATGTTCAAGAACTTTGAAATGTAAGGACATAGTCAGAATTATGGAGTAGAGAACACAGCCTGGAGAGAATGCAAACGTCTGGGAGTCCCATGGCAATTTCAGGGAACAGTGGGAGTCATGGTGCTCTTCTTGCAGTGGCCTCTGTTGGAATCTGGTTTGTTCCTCGAGTGAATAGTGTTGATTTGAAAACTTATCTTCTAATAGTTTTTTTCTTTTAAGACATTTATTTGATAATTACAGACATTCTGATCAGAATAGATGGATAGGTCTTGCCATTTTGGCTTGTATAGTAGCAATATCTAATTCCACCCCTTTCTAACTCAAGAAAGCACTAATTTGAACATGAGAAAATGAGTCAACATGGCCCACTGCAAAGCAAGCAAAGTGCTCAAAACATCATAGTGGTTTCTAAATTCGCATCATATTCTCATTATCTTGAATCGAAGGGCCACTCAGCAAACATGTTTTTATTGTATGTCTTGCCTGCTTTCTATTATCACAGAGAGATTCAGAGATAGGAGGATGTCTAGAAGGATGTCATTAATGTGGAGAAGACAAGGGCAGTTAGGCTAGTTTCATATACAAGCAAGCCCTTCCCTCCATAAATACTTACAAGGAACTGACATCATTTATACATTCCTTGTTATGATATATGTGATTAACTCAAAATTATTTTCCTTTGTATGTGGATGTCCACATTTTTCTTCTTACTGTTTCTGCAAGTCTTACACTGATCTTAATGACTTTGCAGTGTAGGGGTGGTCCCAGGAGGATAGATGTTGCCTTATAATGGCATTTCCCCATTTCTTGATTCAACATGGGGGTTGGAAGTATAATTTATTCATTATGTGGATTCCACCAAAAATTATTCAAAAGAAGATGTTTTCATTTATTCATTCACTTACCAATTATCTATTTATTGCCTAGCATGTACCCAACACTGAGGATACAATGATGATCAAGACAGTCCTCATTTCTGCCCCATGGAGCTTAGATTATAACTGGGGAGGCAGGTTTTTTTTTTTTTTTTGGTAATAAACAAAAAAGAAAATAAAAAGTAACTACAAATGATAATAAGTGTTCTGAGGGAAATCAGCAAAGTCCTAAGAGAACACTTCGCAGACAGGGAACTACTTTGGGTAGGACGGTCAAGAAAGGCCTTTCTACTTGTATACAAATATTCTCAGTAGTTCATAATAGCCAGAAAAAGTAGAAACACACAAATGTCCTTCAGCTAGTGAGTACACAAATAAAATGTGATATATCCACACAATAAAATGCTAATGAGCAATTAATAAAAGATGAAGAACTTATACATACTATAACAATGATGAACTTCAAAACATTATGCTAGGTAAAAGAACCCAGACACAAAATATGTATTGTGTGATTCCATATATATGAAATGTCCAGAAAGGGCAAATCTATAGAGATGGAAAGTAGATACTTGGTTCCTTGGGACTAGGGGTGGGAATAGGGAGTGACTGCAAATGGGTGCTAGGTTTCTTTTGGGGGAGATAAAAATATTCTAAAATTAGATTATGGTGAAGGTTGAACAATTGAAATTATACTAAGAACCATTGAATTGTACCTTTCAAACAAATGAATTTTATGATATGTAAATTACATCTCAGTGAAGCTGCTAACAAAACAACAAGAAGGAAGGATGAAAGAATGGGTGCAAGAAAGAAAGGATTTCCAAGGATGTGACATTTGAAATGACCTGGGACTTATGCAAGGAGATGGCTTTGCTGGGGGTGGGAGAGAACATTCCAGGCAGAGAGTCTGTGCACAGATCCTGAGATGAGAGAGGGCTTGGCATGCATAATGAACTACTGGAAGGCAAGGATGGCTTGAGTATGTTGAGCAAAGAGCAGAGGTGGTGAGAGAAGAAACTGGGAGGGGAGGCTGCAGCAGTGAGCTCACCCAGGACCTCATGGGCCTGATATGGAGGGTGCCTTGTGTGCTACGAAGCCATTGAGAGATCTGAGAGATTTTAACTGATGCTATGATTTACAGTTGATATCATTCCTCTTTAACAAGAATAATATCCACCAATATTATGGTCTTCCTATTCTACAGATTCTATACATACTAATTTATTTATTCTTCACAATAATCCCATGAGGCGGGTACCATTTTTACAAGTAAGGGAAGTGAGACACTAAGTAACTTGCTCGAGAAATCTCATGGGGAACTGTGATCTGAGCTCAGTAAGTCCAGCACCAGAGCTTGAAATCTTAACCACTGCCCTATCTTGAAAGTGGGCTGGCTTCATGGACATACAACCTGTGCTGTCACACAAGGACCCATGCTCAGAAGAGTCACACACTTGGCTTAATGCTCTGCTGTCACCATCTTGACATGCTTGACAATTATTTAACAAGAGGCTTCGCATTTTCATTTTGCGGTGGACCCTGCGAATTATGTAGCCAGTACTGCTCGAATGGGCTTGTGGAGTTTTTATTGCAGGAGGAATTACTAACCCATTGAAGATCATGGACCAGCTGGCCAGGGAGGAGAGACAGCCCCTTAAAATTAACACAAAATATCTTATGCATGTCCGTTTTAGGAGAGAACTTCCAGGTTTCATCAGATACTCAAAGGGGTTCGTAATTGTGAAAGGATTAAGACTCACTGATTTAGTGAGTGGCCACCCATTCTGGTATTTGGTAATAGGTAGGTGATGGAGGGGACTCTCATTCTTATCATTCAGCTTCCTGTTGTCCTGTATGTATTGACAGGGTGTTGCATTGGTAACACTCTTTCCAGAAAACAGGAAAAATAATAAGAAGAAGAAGAATGAAAGAAAATGAATAGAAAAGAAAAAATGCTAAGCAAAATATTTTCTTTAGTGTATGCATGTGTTTTTCCTCAAAGGCACCTAAAGTTTGTCTTTTTCTCTATAATAATAATTTTTTTAAACCCCTTAAAAACAAAAAAAAGTTCTTCTGAATTTTTACTAACGAATTTGGTCAAACATATCACTATTTTCCACCAGTTCGCATGAATTCCATTTCTCTGTGTTTCAGAGACTGACTTGGGCTATATGAGCACTTTCAATAATCATTATTATGTAGGACAATATTCTACACACAGTAACACCACCATAAATTCATGTTACTTGTTAATTTTTATACTATAGCTAATTTATCAATGATTTGCTGTTACTATTATTTGCCTTATAATCTGGGTTTATTTGTGACTAGCAGAAAATTACATTTTAAGGGCAAGCTTTCAATTCCATTTAAAATAACCCCCAATTAGTTTCTAAGCTAGTAAAGGCAAATGATAACATTTTTGGTTCTTGGTATGAAATTTTCCAGAAGTTTTTTGTGCTCCCAAAACAATTACATACCCTTGAAAATGTGCCTAATCTATTTTAAGAATAATAGGAATTAAAACGGGCCTCTGAATTTGATACAGTGAAATGACCACTTGTTCTTCCTTGCGGGGGTGCTGGTTTCTCTGTATGCCCCACTGCGTGCCCCGTGAGATCCCTGGATCCTTGAGCTATCAGACGAGTGACATTTGTGTCTCCCGGTGCTCCCCCAGGGCGACCCCACATGGAGAACTTCTGACTCTGTTTATTCTTCGAGCGAGCAATTGCGTACAAATAGAAGATGTTATGACAGAGGCCATCGGAACAGAATACAGAGACAGGAGAATATTTCTATGAAAACAAAATATTAATTCTACTCTAAACGCAAGTCTAGGCTTTCCAAAGTGGAAATCTATTCCTGGAATGAATCAGAGAGAGTTGGTTTCGTTTCATTGTCACATTGACCATCGCAAATACGAGTCTCTTAAAAGGGCCACCACACACCCGGGATCCAAAGGCTCCTGCTATTCAACGCAAGAGCAAGGTTTTCCTCATTTGCCACTTAATCTCTTTTTAATTTATCAGACAGTTTGAGCCTCTGTGTCTTTATGGGAAAATAAAAAGGCAAAACCAGCTGGGGACTGTTCTCACACCATCATGGAACCTGGATAAACTGGGACAAAACCCTAGCCACTGAGACGAGGCAGAAAGACAGTTTTCGTTCTCCTCTTTTTTAAAAAATTTATTACCAACTCTTTGATGGAAAAATCCACCAATTTGTGTATAAAATAAAATGCAAAGTTAGATTTCTTTGGAGAAATAAATTGTAGGAACCATTTATCCATTAGAGATTTTTTTTTTAAATGGTCCTCTGCCACTTGATGAAGCAAAAATAAAACTTGGCTCAGCTGGCAGATAATCTAGGAGACAAAGCCCTTCGTCTTTCCCTTATGAAACGACTGCTTTGAATGTTTGTATTTTAAAACCAAAACTCCTCTGAATGCTGTTGATTATTTTAAAAAATCTAAAACCAAATATCTACTATGAACGTAAGTCTAACAAAACCTAAAACTAACCAGCCTTTCCGGGACGGCATGCTTTTTCTGGTTACTAACATTCCCTCTCTGATATTTTTCTCCCTGGTGGCTGTTAGCCCTTATCTACAATTTTTTGAGGGGCCTGTTGTATACCAGGTGTTTTAGACGTATTGTTTCATTTGATCGTACCAACAATTCCGTGAAGTAGGGGTTACAAACCTGCTTTGTAGATAAAGGAGCTCAGATTCAGAGACCTTCATCCATAAAGAGGCACCCAAGAGTGACTGGAATCGGGCAGACTGGTGTCAAGCCTGTTTGGCTCTTTCTTGCTGTGTGAGCTTAGCCAAGTTATTTAACCTTTCTGTGCCTCAATTTCTTATCTGTAAAATGAAGAAAATAATACAGGCCTACAGTCCCTTAGCTATCATTCTCAAATCCAAAATCTCTGGAAATTAAAGTGTTTTCATCAATAGGGGACATACTTATACAAAAATATTATAGGTTGTTTATCTGAAGCTCAAATTTAACTGGGTGTGCAGTATTTTCATTTGCTAAATCCAGCAACGCTATTCATTGGGCATAAAAATTGAACTATGCTGGCAAGAGGCTATCATACTCTATTTGTCCCACGATCTGAGCAGAGGGGCCAGCAAATGCAACAGCTCTGAACCACGAGCTTGGTATTCGAGGGACAGAGAGAAGGCCACTGTGGCTGGAACAGAAAGACAGGAGATCAAGCCTGAAAGGCGGGAGGGGCCGGATCACGGAGGGCCTTCGTGCCCTGCTAATGATGGTGAGAGGGACGTCCAGGGTCACGTAGCAGGGAAGCAGCAAAACCAGAATTCAGCTCTCAAGTCCATCCTATTAGTACAATGACCAGTCTCTCAACACACATCGTGGGGGAAAAGTCATCTTTAAGACATCTTTATAATGATGATTCAGGCTCTGGGGCTAATTAAAGGATTGATAAATATGGCAGCTAATCGGCTCCTGCATCGACTGTGGGGCTGGAAAGGGTACGGCTTCAGTAGACTTTAAGTTCAAGGTGATAATGTCAAGGCCCATTTCAAAGCCCTTGCTGAGTTTCTCTGCAACAGGAAAGCATCGCAGCAAAAAACCAAGATTTCAGAGTGAGGGGGAAAATGATACGCTTTGTAAACGTAGCATAAGCATATATAACATAAACACAATATAATTATGACAATTCAGTATAAGACTGTACCTCATTTTATCACTTATCTTGTACACCGCTTGTTACACATATCACCTCCTTTCATGTCCTAAGATATAATTAACATAGCAATAGAGTTGGTGGAATGTGGTCATCTGGTCAACCTACTTTGCATGTTCTGACCATGAGTGGTACCTTTGTCAACTACAGTTGACAAACATGTCTTAAACTTCGACTCTGTATCAAGCACAGTGCTGGGCACAAGAGACCTAAAAGCACATAAGATATAGTCCTGAATTCACCAAGTTTATAATAACTGTGATTTGTTTTATTCCTTGCATGTACAACCAGTCCCAAAAAGTAGTGATTTTTGTCAGGATTTTAATAATAATACCAACATTTGGCATGTCCTTAACACTGTGCTAAGCATTTATGTAGATTATTATACCTAATCCTTAGATAGCTCAAAGATTTAGCATTATCCCCATTTTTCAGATGGGGAAACTGAGGTTTCAGAGATTATCTTCTTCAAGGCCCAGAGCTTGTAAACGATAGACCTGGGATGTCAAAAACCCAGGCAATCTGACCCCAAATCAAGCCCTATTAACCGTTTTTGCTATGACAAAGTTTATATTAAAAACTTTTGTATCCAATCCAATACCAGAAGCCAACCTCCCTTCTGTTGTAGCTAATACAGCTTTCTGCACAGCAGGGGCTGCCTCAAGCCTCATGTTTTTGTCACCCTGGAGGGTTAATTCAGGTTTTGCTTCCGAACCCAGGAAACACAGAATCTGCACACTTGAATTCTCCACATCGGTCCTGCACGCCCCTGCCCACCCAGCCCCCAGGATCTGCCCTGGCATGGCTAGGCTCACCGGCCCTTTGCTTGCTGTCAATGCTGAGGCATTGGTAAATAGAAAACAGCCCCCCCAAAGCCTGTCAGATTCTTCTGCACTGGCGCACACACCCCGATGCTGAGCAAATTCCTCTATCATTTGCCCAGGATCTTTGAATTTAGATGCTGGGTCAAGAAAGAATGACACTTTTGCAGGAAGCTGTTCTTTGGGAGAAATGATGTTTTTTAGCTTCTTCCCCAAGCCTGCAACATAATAGGCAGGTATTGTCCTGGTGATAAATGATAGCTCCTCCAGAAAAAATTACACCACCGCGTGTCATGAGCTGACTCTCTGCTTGCGGAGTGGGTGTGGGTCTGGCTGCAAAATCAGAGGCACCCGCAGAACAAACTCTCCTTTTTATTACTCAACTTAATTTTTTGTTTCACATTTCCATTGGTCTCAGTTAATGAAAAATGATGTCTCCGTCATTCTTGGGGCTTACTATCTACCCTTCCTTTTGACCAGTAATTCATAAATGGGAAGGATACACCCCCTAGTCAGCTTTCCAGAAATTCTTCGGGGGAGTCGGTTGTCACAAAGATTGAGAGGCGACACTGGCATTTAGTGGTCCAGCAGCCAGAGATGCCCAACATCCTGCAATGCACAAGACAGTCCCACACTATGAAGAATCGTCTGGCATCCTGACTTTTGAACATCCACTGGACATTCATCTAGGTGAAGCACCAGTGTACACTCCTCTGAGCCTAGACCCTAAATCCATTTGACATAGGCACACAAAGCATTCCTCGTACAGTTTAAATATGCTCTGCATTTTGTAAGAACCTAACTGCTATAGACATCGAGGGAAGACTATACTTTGTTCTAACTGTACCAAGATTTCTTCTGCATATCAGAAAATCGTGTCGTGAAGGCAATACTGTGGGTGGCATTTGAGTCTCCCACACAACACACAGGGCTGCGTTTGTGGCTGTGGAATGCAGTGTTTCTGTGCACGCGGGCGAGCAAACATCCGATTGCTTTACCGTGCCTTCTAGCGCACAAGCCCAACTATTTAAACGTGAAATCCGTATTATTTTATTTTAAATACTTTCTTCTTATGTGCCCTTCAAAAATTATGATTGTAGATACAGAATTTCAGGGGTGCAAAGGAATGCTCTGCAGACTCTGTCAATGGTCCACCCATTCCCCTGAACACTCATCTCTGCATGGTGAAAGGTGTCCCCTGCTACCACCTCCCACCCTTAGGTGCTGCTACCCTCAACCTCAGGGCGTTTTCCTGGCCATGGGGTCATACTCAGGGCAATGCAGCATTCTGGGAGTCAGCAAATGCCCCAGAAGCAGCCTTTGACCAGTGGTGAGTTGGTGGATAATACGCCTGTCACCCTTCAGGGGGATAAACCTGAGGCATGTTCTGCACGTCTCCCAGAAGCCCCCAGTGGGAATGAGCCTCTCCTGCCCACGGTGGTGACTTACGTGATCATGCATCCTAGGCTGGCTTCGGGCCCTTCCCTGTCGAATTGTACCATTTCCCAAGCAGTGCTCCCTGGATCACCTCCCACATCACCTGCTTAAATGCATGTCTTTGTCTCAGGGCCAACTTCCAGGGAGCCCAACCTAACACAGGCCATTACAAGGGATTTGTTGTAAAAGGGGGACGTAGAGTGTGACAGGGCTGAGAGCCAGTGCTCCAGCCTCCGTCAAGATTTGGACTTTTGCTCAATGTCGAAGAGCGTGTCATTGGGACATGGATTTTCCCTCTTCACGTGGCTCCTTCAGCGTGGAGGTTCTCTCCTGATTCCAGACAGATCTTGAGATACGGTCAATTCTCCAACATCGAAGAATCACTGGGGACTGCAAACCAGTCTCTGGTCTTCAGGGGGTGCAGATCAGACCCATAGAAACAACGCAGATGAATGAATGAGTGAGACTGGCGCATGGACAGTCAGGCAGATAAAAACATCTTTTGTTTCCCATTTTTAATAGAAACATGATTCATAGAACATTCATTCTTTTATTCAACAAATATTTACTGAGCATGTACTATATGCCAGGCATTGGACATACAGTGGTGGACAAAACAAACCAAATCATTTTCTTTGTCAATTTGAGAGAGACTATTAATAATAAAAAACATAGCCTATAGGTTCTGTTAAATAGTAATAAATACTATGGAGGAAAATAAAACAGGAAAGGGGGGAAAAGAGGGGTAGAAGTGAGGGTGTCAAGTTTATAAAGGCAGGTCAGGGAAGACCTCGCTCAACAGCGGCCGATGGCAATAGACAGCCTCAAGGTCCAGGGTTCGACTCCTTGCTAAGAGAGTGGTGGGCACAGTGGAGGGCTGGAATGGGTCTGCCGGGTAGAAAGGTGCTTCTGCTCAGCTCAGCACGTACTGCCATGTGGGAAGACAAAACCCAGTGGGCAGGTCTTCCAGTTTTCCAAAGGAAACTTACAGACTTGCCACCTGCCTAGAAAGCCGCTAGCAAGCAGGGCAAAGTTCTCCACATCTTTAAGATGTTCAAACTTCTGTTCCCTCTTAACCTTTCCAAAACAAAAGCCAGGAATTTGTGCCGGTGGCCTCTTCTTTCCATCCTGCCCCGTACGTCCCCCGGAGCATCATTCCCTGCCTGAATGGCGGGAAGGAAGAGGGAAGAATGAATGCAGAGAGAAAGCAAATCACGAATGCCTACTATCCAAGCCCCACTTGTCCAGCCAGTTTATTTTTTCTTCTTCTCAACACACCCAGAACGTTGGAAGCATCACCTTGCGAAGTTAGCAGTTGGGACGGAAGGTTGTGATTGATTTTTTTTTTTATTCAAAAGCTTCAGAATGGCATGTTTCAAGAGATCCCAGCGGGAAAGCCCCAAATAGGAAAGCCATATTGGCTCATGGATGTTGGGCCTTGGCATGGGGGCACTGCCTTGGCAGAGCCGCCTCAACATTTACACGACGCGTTGCCAACTCCAGCAGAACTTCCAGCGGGAGTTTTACGACCCTCTTTCATCCAAGCCACTATTTGGGCAGAGGCCTGATTACTTCTAATGGCTCCGTTTCTGTCGTGATGGCCAAGTCCTCTGTCATCCTGCCGTGGCCTGGAACGGCTCGGGTTTTAGAAAGAAATGCCCCTTGTAAAGCATGGAGGCACTAATGGCTGCGCTCCAGGACGCTGGCCCCATGTGCCAAGAGGCGGAACAGCCAAGAGCAACAACGCAAGTGCGCAGAAACCGTCCTTGGAACAAGGGGGCTAATTGGTTTGCCCATCACTAAAGATGCCCCAACCCTTTACTACTCAAGAAAATCTTTGTCCTTAGATGTTTCTATATTTCTCTGACTTCTGAGGAAGCCAAGGTCTAAGAATGAAGGAAGCTTTTGTCATGAAGAGTAATGGTTGGGCAAAAATTATTGGCCCATTTTCTGGTTCTAAAACACTCTCCTAGGTGGCAATTGGCATTTAACCATAGGCTCCTGGCATGATGCATAAATGTGTAACAGGGGTGTCTATAACAGCTATCCCAGTTTGGGGGAGTCTCAAGCTGATTCACTCAGTATGTACCCCTTAACTACACAGGCCAGAGTTTCCAAACAAGCACCTGACTAGAACCCCACTCCACTACCATTTGGGAGTCAAGGGGTTCATAGCATCTGGGGCTTTGCACTTGGGGATATTTACTTAGAGTAAGTCAAATGGAAACTGAGCAAGACCTTAGGACACGGATGGGTGCCACCTCTGCTAAGAGGTGACCGGCTAGATGCTGGATTATGACGAAGTGAAGGTGTGGTCCTCCACCGAGGTGACAGGCAGTGAAGCTGAGTGACTGGCTGGCAATGTTTTGACTGCCGTATCACTTCCAGGTTTTCGATCAATGCTCTTCACTGATGTCCTCAGTCAAATCCACCCACTTAACTCCTTCCAAACACGGGTCTCTCTTCTTGAAGAGTCTCTCCCATTCCCAGATCTCAGGGACCTCCTGGAAACTCACTTCCTTCTTTTAGTCTGATGGTACAGGGATCCTTCTTCCGCCAGAGCACAGGGCTTGCTGTTGCCTCTGCCACAGAAAGCCTCTCTCCCTCTTTGTTCTTTGTTCTTTCGCAATTCCAGATCTCGGAGATTCTTCAGGCCCAAAGCCAGGATCGGCCAACATTCAGTTCCCTTCTCCTCAAAGGCAGGGAGGGCTTAGCTCTCAAAGCCTGTGGTGTCCCAAGAAGGAGAAAGGGGAATACAAGCTGCCAAGTCTCTCTGTTGAAACAGTCTGAATGCCTGCATTCTACTCACCTGGAGAGGAGAGTTATTTGGTCCATTCTCCAGGGGGTTTATTTTGGAGTAAGTCACAAAGAGTGCAGGGTTCACTGCCCACTGTGGCGGCAAAGGTTCTTGGATTCCTTTGGCAGAGCCAGGAGACAAGCCATGCATCCTGTGGTCCACCGTTCCACTGAGACTTTCCTGCAGAGTTGATGGATTATTGTCATTCCAACTGTCTTATGTCTATCTATCTATCATAAAAAAATTAAGTAGTGGGAAAGGTATTCAGTCTAGTTAAGCAAATAGACCTTCAAAAAATAGTTTTTGCTTTTTGTGTGTGCAAACATATGGGTTGATTCCAAAGATGATAATGACTCAGTTTTGGTGCTGAATTCCAGCTGCCTGGGATCTACTGCCAGGTCTGCCTCTTAGTACCTTTGTGGAAAATGGGTCACCTCTGCCAGTTGGTTTTCTTCCCCCAACACAGACTGTGACAGGCCTTCCCTTGTAAGGCTGCTGTCGATATTAAATGGGAGAAGCTAGTTCAAGAGCAGGGCAAATGGGCAGCCCCATTACATATTAGATTTGGCTATTGTTATTATTAAGGTGGCATAAATAGAACATACTGTTCCATATTTTTTTTCCTTTGGCCAAGAGTTTATGTTAGTGCACATTCTTGAAAGTAAGAGAACCACGTGTCTTTTCAAATAACGTAATGATAGATATCAGTATTCAGTTCTTACTCTATGCTAGGCAATTTGCATATATTATTTCATTCAATCCTGGCAACAATTCCATGAGGTGCCATTACTATCAGCTCAACTTTGTAGCAGAGAGGCCTGGGCCACGTGACTTGATCAAGAACATTACAGCTTCAAGTGGAGACACCAGGATCTAAACCTGGTCTGACTCCATAGCTGATACTCTTAACTAGTACTTTAGAGCTGCCGTCCCCACCCCCTAGGCCGTGGACCAGTACCGGTCTGTGGCCTGCTGGGGGCCGGGCTGCAGGGCAGGCGGGGGTGCCTGGCGGGTGAGGGAGGCTTCATCTGTGTTTGCGGCCGCTCCCCATCGCTCGCATCACCGCATGTGCTCCGCCTCCTGTCAGATCAGCTGCGGCATCAGACTCTCACAGGAGTGAACCCTACCATGGACGCGCGCGCGAGGGATCTGGGTTGCGGGCTCCTTGTGAGAGTCTGGTGCCCGACGGTCCGGGCTGGAACCGGGGCGGTGGTGCTGGCGCCGGGGAAAGGCTGCAAGTGCAGATTGTCGTTGGCAGAGAGGTCTGACTGCACGAGGAATGTGCTGCACCGCAGTCATCCTCAGACCATCCTTCCCCCCGCCTCTCCCCCTTGAAAGGATTGTCTTCCGTGAAGTCGGTCCCTGGTGCCAAAAAGTTCGGGGACCGGTGCATTAGAGTGCCCAGCTTTCCAAATGCCAAATATTTCAGAATTTTGGTAATACTGCAAGAACCCTCTTCTCCTTAATCCAGATCGGGCTGGCGGTACTGTGTATTAACTTTATATGACAACCTAGCATGGTAGGTACTAAGAATAAAGTTACAGAACAGTTTTTCTTCTTTCATTTTCTTCTTCTTTTTTTTTTTTTATATAAGCCAATGAGTAAAAACGAAAACCGAGGACAAATCTACTTATTTTTATTGTTTCAGGAACTTCAGATATTAAAAACAATGAAACACTGATCCAATAAAGTAATTTCTGCGCACTTGTTTATACGGGATGCAGCGCTGATTTTACAATTTGTACCAGTGAAGTTGTTTTCTTCCTTCCCTGGGACAAAGGGTCATTATTGCAGCTTGTAGAAGCCCCCAAAAGGATTGCCTGCCGTCCAGTGGTTTGTTTGGTTATTTTTTTTTCCGTGTTTTTAGTTTTAGGCGAGGGTTCTTTTAGGGGAGCTTGAGTAACCAAGATCTCTACACAGAATGATTACTGCTGAACCAAACCAAAATACCAACAGGGTTTTGGACCCCATAGTAACTTTTAATCCCCCTGATGTAATCCAAGAATCCACAATCTGGTAACAATATAGGATAACATTTTCACCTCTTATGAGCAAAATGAGGGGAAATAAAAACGATGTTGAAGGTTTTAAACAAGTGAAATTTACTCAATATAAAGTATTGTACTTTATTTGAGCCAATTCAATAATATTTATTAAGCATATTTTATGTGCCAGGTGCTATCGTGCTATTCTGGGCATTGATGAAAACAGAATCCTTGTTCCCATGGAGTTGGAATTACAGTGGGGAAGCACACGATAAACAAACAGATAGGAAGCAGGTCAGGTGTGATAAGAGTCATCAGAAAAGCATGCACATGGACACAGAGAATGCAGTAGGGTTGGGAATTTCGTGCTGAAGAGGCAGCATTTTAGTAGAGAGATGAGTAAATTGAGGAAGAAAGCCTTGGATATCAGGGGGAAGTGTTCTGGAGAAAGGGAACAGTAAATGTCCCTGAGCAAGAATGACCTTGTGTGTTCAAATATGACAAGGAGGCCAGCATGCAGAGCACAGTGAGGTGAGAAAGAGTAGAAGGAAGGAAATGAGGTTTTCAAGGATATCATGAAAAGCCTGTTAGGACTGACATAATTTTTATTTGTACTGATGTTCCTGCTACATAGGTGATAGAAACACCTTTCTTTAATTTTTTTTTTTTTTTTTTTTTAAATATTCTTTCCTGGCAAAATAAAGTGTTGGAAACTTTGTGTCAATTCCCTGAATTTTTTTTAACCTGGTCTGTGAAATCTAGACGTCTGGGAACGTCTGCTCCAGGAGACATCTCGCAGTGTTCTGTAGACGGAAGTGGCACAGTGTGGTAGGAAGTTCAGGGATCCAAAAGCCTGCGTCCCAGCCCTCCTCTGTCACAGACACGCTGGGTGACAGTAGGCAGGAAATTTCTATTTCTGGGTTTCACTTTTCTAGTCTCTAAAATGAGGAGAGCAGCTTAAAAGTATCCTGAGTCAATGACGGCGTCAGGGACGAGAAAACATGATGGAAAAGGAAAGCGCCAGGCAGGCCGACCGCCGCAGTGGGGCCCTGGGAGCCGCTCGGGGCCGGCTCTCTGCGAGGGGACAGCCCCCTCGGCCACTGCGCAGGATGTCCGGGAGTTAGTGTCACCTCCTTGGATTTTTCAAGAAGAAAAGAAATCATGATTTTCACTTGCAATTTCTTTGTTCATAAATATTAGCAACTACTTCAATTAAAAACGAAACGAAACAAAAAAACACCTTGTAAGCCCACAAAACACACTGTGGGTTGAGTTTGGCTAAGGGTTTGTATATAGACTGCTATAACAAATTACTGCAAATTACTACAAACGGAGTGGCTTAAAACAGCATAAATTAACCCTTCACAGTTCTGGAGGCTGGAGGTGGGAAATCAGGGTGCGAGCTGGGCCGTGCTCCTTCGGAAGGTGCCAGAGAAGAATCCCCCCTTGACTCTTCCAGTTCCTGGCATTACAGGTTCGTCACCCCAATCTCTGCCTCCTTCATCACACGTGTCTCTGTGTCCTCTCCTCTTATAAGGACACCAGTCATTGGCTTTTGGGCCCACCCTGACCCAGTGTGACCCCATCAGTTGATTATATCTACAAAGACCCTATTTCCAAATAAGGTCCCATTCACACGTACCAGGGGTTGGGACTTGAGCATATCTTCTGGGGGGACACAATTCAGCCCCCTACAGGTAGATAGGGCTTCTAGTATGAATTCTTCAGGATGGAAGAATTCTGGCCTAGAAATCTGGGAACCACAGAATGATTAAAACCTTCTCTGTAAAGTTTAGGATGTCTCTCTCTCTAGGCAGTGGATGATGAATGTAAGACAGTCCTTGTGGATTTCCAAAAAGTCTCAGACCGCCCATGAGGCTTGAGTGAAATCAGACACATTCTACTCTTCAGAACAGCGTCAGGCAGTGTATTGGTTCCTAGCGATGCCCCACAAAGGACCACACACTGGATGACGTAAGACAACAGAAATACGTTCTCTAATAGTTCCGGAGGCCAGAATCTGAAATCGAGGTGTCACCAGAGCCATGCCTTGGAAGGCTGTAGGGAAGGACCATTCTGCCTCCTCTTGCAAGGACACCAGTCATTGGATCAGGGCCTGCCCTAATTCATTATGACCTCATCTTAACTAACTACATCTGGAAAGACCCTATTTCCAAATAGGAAATTCTGGGGTTCCCAGTGGCCATAAATTTCGAGGTGACACTCTTCAGCCCAGTACAAATACCGTTATGTCTGAGGTCTCTTCAATCTGCCTGATTCTGAGACTCTGTAATTTCTCTGTATCTTTCCTGGAGCATCTTTGCTGGTCCTTGTCACCCAGCCATTTCCTTAAGGAGCTTCTACCAACTTCCAAACACCCGCACCCATTTGAAGTTCAACTTCAGCTTGAAAATGTCATTAGTGGTAAAAGGTTTCAGAGGGGAAAAGGCTGTATTTCCTCTGATACTTTTAAGCCTGGTATCTCCTCACTTTTATATTTCAAGCTCCAGTGGACCTCTCCGAAAAACCACCTCCTGGAGTCATGGGATGGAGTGTCCAAGGGAGGAAAGCCAAACCACTTTTTCACTTTCTTTGTCCCAGTGAATAAAGAACTTTAGGAAAAGTGCTCCATGCCTTTTCCAGCCACATTCCTCCATGGCCTTTTCTAACTACATTTCCTTTCCATCATGTGATGCATCTTTTCACTGCTTTGCATGACAAAACACAGCAAATCCTAAAATATGGATGTCTTGTTCTTATGAGAAAATGGAAAAGTTCACAAGAAAAGAAAATGACATAAGATGAGTGAGCAATGGTATTCAAAAGTAGGGAGATTGGATAATGATGCAATTAGAGCCCATTTCTATGGTTTTCTATAATTTTGAACATTTGCTGACTACTTTGACTGGTTTGGTATTTATTCTTATACCATATCAATTTAAAATCACCCTGTATGCTATGTCCAAGAGGAATGATAAATTATGAAGAAAATATGTTCAGAAGAATTTTGAAAAGGGCTATCTGATGTTGACCTGAGATGTTATTATGAGGCCACCCAATCATACTGGTCTTTTTTTATTCTTTCATTTGTGTTCCAAGCATTTTAAATATTTAAATTGGCTTTCGTATTTCCCTAATGAGAGTTTATTTGCAGCTAGTACATAATGACAGAGTGGAAATGGATTTCTTCTTCTTGTGGTCTCAGTCCGCTGGAAATGGGGACACCAGTGAGGAGGGTAACACTGTCCACCCAGAGAGGGACAGCGATGGCTTAAAGTGGGGTGAAAGTGATGAGAAACAGTGGGATACGGGACATATTTTGAACTTTGAGCCAGCAGGATTTTCCAATGGCTTGGCGGTGGAATCTTAGAAAAAACAATGCATCAAAGATGTCATTAAGATTCCCAGTGAGGTTTTTATGAAGTCAGAGCTACAGGTCAATAGCACCAGGCTCCTGGAACCAGGAGTGAGGTTCAGAAGGGGTCTGCGTGGAACCCTTCCT
>NW_012147919.1:106086-107157 GCF_000956105.1 Propithecus coquereli
TTCCTTCCCTGGGACAAAGGGTCATTATTGCAGCTTGTAGAAGCCCCCAAAAGGATTGCCGTCCAGTGGTTTGTTTGGTTATTTTTTTTTTTTTTCCGTGTTTTTAGTTTTAGGCGAGGGTTCTTTTAGGGGAGCTTGAGTAACCAAGATCTCTACACAGAATGATTACTGCTGAACCAAATCAAAATACCAACAGGGTTTTGGACCCCATAGTAACTTTTAATCCCCCTGATGTAATCCAAGAATCCACAATCTGGTAACAATATAGGGTAACATTTTCACCTCTTATGAGCAAAATGAGGGGAAATAAAAACGATGTTGAAGGTTTTAAACAAGTGAAATTTACTCAATATAAAGTATTGTACTTTATTTGAGCCAATTCAATAATATTTATTAAGCATATTTTATGTGCCAGGTGCTATCGTGCTATTCTGGGCATTGATGAAAACAGAATCCTTGTTCCCATGGAGTTGGAATTACAGTGGGGAAGCACACGATAAACAAACAGATAGGAAGCAGGTCAGGTGTGATAAGAGCCATCAGAAAAGCATGCACATGGACACAGAGAATGCAGTAGGGTTGGGAATTTCGTGCTGAAGAGGCAGCATTTTAGTAGAGAGATGAGTAAATTGAGGAAGAAAGCCTTGGATATCAGGGGGAAGTGTTCTGGAGAAAGGGAACAGTAAATGTCCCTGAGCAAGAATGACCTTGTGTGTTCAAATATGACAAGGAGGCCAGCATGCAGAGCACAGTGAGGTGAGAAAGAGTAGAAGGAAGGAAATGAGGTGGTTTTCAAGGATATCATGAAAAGCCTGTTAGGACTGACATAATTTTTATTTGTACTGATGTTCCTGCTACATAGGTGATAGAAACACCTTTCTTTAAGGAAAAGATGGTCAGGCAATGTTCTTTTTCTTTTTTTTTTTTTTTTAAATATTCTTTCCTGGCAAAATAAAGTGTTGGAAACTTTGTGTCAATTCCCTGAATTTTTTTTAACCTGGTCTGTGAAATCTAGACGTCTGGGAACGTCTGCTCCAGGAGACATCTCGCAGTGTTCTGTAGACGGAAGTG
>NW_012147919.1:110067-207807 GCF_000956105.1 Propithecus coquereli
AATAAATAATATAGAATTATTTTTCTAGAATATAGCAAAAATTGTCAAGGTGGCCCACAAATGATTGCAGATTGAAAAACAGAGAATTATATCAAGTCTTATCTGCATGCGCATGAAAATGACAGGAGAATAAAACTCAAATTCGGTGAGTGAAACAGCCTTCCGATCCACAGTCTATATACTTCTACAAATCAAGGCGACACACTAGCATAAATGAGGAGATGAAATGACAGAATCTGAGGGTGATATGAGTGGTACTTACTCCCCAAATGAAATAATGACTTACTAAAGGAAAGTTGAGTGAGGAAAAACATTGATAATCATCCAATAAATCTTTCCATAACCTTCCATTAGTCATCACTGCATTTCAGTCTCTTTTTACCCAGGAAGGGAAGTCAGACGTACAGGCAAGCAATTGCGGAACCACGGAGCAGCAACACTGCTAGTGTTCCCATCTCAGGATACCTATGGAGTTTTTTCCCCACCCATAGCATCAAGACCATCGGATAGCATATAAGCCAATTTTAAGTTGCCATTTGCCCTTTTTGTAACTACTGAGAAACACTCCTTTGTGTACCAAAATCGTGTTTTCTGCCCTGGCCTTGGGACCTGGGTCAAGTTAGATCATCTCCTCTTTACCAAAAGGATTTGAAAAGTTCTGAACCTCCACACCTTTTCCCCTAACCTAAGACACAAACTGTGGTAATGGGTTGCCTTCATTTTCTAACTTATTCTTTCATTGGTTGAGTGCCTACTATGCCAAATACTGGCATGATTTCAACCACCAAAGCAAACACAATCTGCACAGGATAGTGAATCTCACACCCTCGCAGGGGAGGTGATATTCATCAGATAAATACATAAATAGTTGGCAACCGAGTTTGGTGTAACTAAGAAATACGAAGTGTTCTAAGAGTCTGTGTAAGCAAGGAGGCCTCGCTTTGGGAGTCTTGGGAGTTAGGGAAGACCACCCATAGAAAATGAAGTTTAAAGAGAAGTTGGCCAAGTGAGCAGAGGGAGGAAGAATATTCCAGACAGGGATACCATATGTGCTAAGGCTCCAAAGCATGTAGGAACTTGGTGTTTGAAAAACGGAAAGAAAGTCATCACAGCAAATGTGTAGTCAGTAGGGTGGCCAATGTTCCAGTTTGCTCTGGACTGAAATGTTTTCCAGGATGTGGGGCTTTCAGTGCTAAATCTGGCAACGTCCTGGCACACCAGGATGAATGGGTTGCCCTAGTCATAAGAAATAGGAAGAGTGGTGTTAATCTGGGCTCAAGAGATGGGCAGGGGCCATGTGTCCGAAACACTGCTGGTGACAGCTAGGATCCTGCCCTCTTGTTTGATGCGTTGGGACTCAGGATAACAAGGACTCGCTCTTCTAGCTCTCTGTTGCTACGTACCTTCCCAAAACTTAATAGCTCAAAAAAATAATAATAATAATTTCACAGTCTAGAAGTCGGCCTGACTCAACTGGTCATTCTAACTTGGGGTCTCTCGTACAGTTGCTATGAGAGGGGCTGGAGTTATCTGAAACCTTTACTGAGTTGAATATTCAGGATGGATTTCTGTACTCATATCTAGTGTCTCATATGGTTGGAGATGGCTGGTGGAACCGAGAGCAAGCTGGGCATCTCTCCCCTTCTCTTTACCTGTGTGTGTGTGTGTGTGTGTGTGTGTGTGTGTGTGTGTGTGTATGTATACACGTGTGCATGCACGCAGCCTTCCCATGTGGCTAGTTTGGCTTCCTCACAATATGGCTTTCTCAAGATAGTCAGACTTCCAACACGGGGCTGACTTTCCCTAGAGCAAGCACTCTAAGAAACCCCCAGAAGTTGCAACGTTTCTCATGACCCAGCTTTGGAAGTCACTTCTGTTGCAGGCCAGATTCAAAAAGAGTAGAAATAGATTCCTCTCTGTGGGAGAAATAGCAAAGAATTTGTGGCCATCTTTATTCTTCCACAGATGCTACTGGTCAGTGTGCCTCACAGAATCATGGCGTACTTTATTGACAACAGGATATGCTTGGCTTCGTGGAAACAAGAGAGGAGTCATTTGAAGTCTAGCTCCAAAGCATGTATTTTGACCTAGAGTTACATAAGTCAAGGCCTTGTTGTGCTATTGCAACATTTTAGAGCCCCTCCCAAGAGCATTGTCCTTGCTCCCTACACAGCAGCAAGACATTCCACCTGATGGGATTGCAAAGGTGCAGGCCTGTCCATGGGACCTTCACTTCGGTTCCAAGCTCTTTGCCTTCAGTCCCTTGTGTAGTAATTTCACGTTCTTCTTGTGACATGTCGGGAAGTCCTACGTCCTCCTGTGACTTTCTAAAAGTTCCCAAGCAAATCAGAGCTCTCTCAGGAGCTTGGAAGAAAGACTATTCCTTGGCTCTTCCTTGTTTATCTAGAATCTATCAATTATCAGATGTCAGCAAACTTGTTCTGCCAAGGGCCAAATGGGAGATATCTTAAGCTTTGCAGGCAGCAGGTCTCTGTTGAGATTACTCAACTCAGCTGTTGTAGCCATAGACAGTACGTAGATGAATGGGTGCGACAAATAAGACTATTTACAAAAACAGGGTACTGGCCAAATCGCGCTGGCCACAGTGTGTTGGCCAGTTTGATCCTGCCTCATGCATAAGTATCACCCATTTCCACTACGGGAAACCTGAAGACAAAATATCCTAAGATGAGAGACACTTCAGCTTTCACTTGGCGATTCTGTTTAAAAGATAAAAATAATAGGACCTCAAGCAGAACACAAGATAAAATATTGGCCAAGGAAAATTTCATTCAAAATCTTCCACACCCTAAGCTGGAAGCCAGGAAAAAAAAAAGAGAGAGAGAGAGAGAAACCCTCCTCCAGTTCATACTGAATTTGTACTTTTAAGCCTCAACAGGTTTTCTCCCTATTTAAGTGCAGACTCTGAATATTCATAACAAGTTGAAACCCCTATATTGTGTTTTTCACATGACAGGAGTTCAATTAATGCATTTGAAAATTAAATCAGTGTTTTCTAAAATGTGAAATGTACACCTCTGGTAATACGTGAGATTTGAGGTAGGATAGTTAATGAATATTTTTTATTTGAACTTTATCGATTATAAAAATTATTTTAATAAGGATTTTAAACATATAACAACCACATGGAACCTATTACTTAACTGATGCTGCTTAGGACAAGGTAAGGAAGGGATTTATGTTTTTAAAAAGTGAGTTGACATAAATAAAATTACTAAAGAGAAATAATACTGAAGATGATACGAGGATATGGGAAAAAATTACCAGGACAGTAATCAAATTATTCTTTTTTGGGAAACACTGGATTAAGTGTTTCCTATCCCACCCTGGATGTTCAAACACTTGGAGAGGACAGGCACCATGTGTGTTTTTGTTTATTCTTTGTTCTGTTTTCTTGGTCTCTCTCACCTAGCACAATGCTTGCTATATAAAAGACCCATAATAAACAAAAAATGAGAGGAGAAATTAATTAAGCTGTCACTCAGATTATCAGGTTAATTTTGAGTCATGGGAAGTAATCTGACACGGACTCAGGGATACAGTATTTCGGATGTTCCTAAGCACAGTGTGAAGTTTGCAGAGCGGAAGAGATGAGCTTGTTTAAAATCAGTCAATTAGAAGTGGACAGTCTCTTGGGATGTCTTTGCCAAGAGAAGCCCAACGGTACCATAAATCAGGATGCCTAATTGAAGCAATGTTTTAGGAATTAAACAGCAATTAAATCAAACAGGAAAGTTTCTAAGGGACACCTTTGACACCATAGGGGTAAAGGTCAAAACAACCCCAAGAGTCTATGGGAAAAAAATGGCTTTCTTCCAAGGGGCTTGCCGGTTAATAATTATCAAAGACATCTGTGATTAAAATCCTCTTTCTTCCAAAGGTTTTATGATCTTGCTGTAGATTTCCCTCATGTAACATCATAAGCCAAAGCGGAAAAATCACTGAAGTATCACAAATGCAGCAAACCACGGAAAAAAGACTTGGAAAGGGAATGCGTAGCAAGCAGTTTGGGCCTGCCGAAAACTGGCTCCCGAAATAAATGGCATAACCTGTGCCTGTTTACCCAGTGAAAGCAATTTGGGTCATTTCAACATCAATGTCACCAACTTCAAGAGAAGCCTAACTTGAAGGTTGATATTGTGTGTGTGTATGTGTGTGTGTGTGTGTGTGTGTGTGTGTGTGTGTTATAAAAGGTTTATCTAAAACTATGGTAAATTCTTCCATAATAGTGTTTCCAAAAATGTGAGGCTTCTAGCTGCAATAGAGATGATTTTAGATAAAATGTAAACCAAAAAATTACTTTCTTACTTTAGTAATTATATATTGTCTTGTAGAAATTAAACAGTTAATACATCTAATACATCCATGATGTTGCAAATTGTTGCAAAGAATGAGGTGAATTTTTTTTTTAAAGTATGTTAATTTTTCTGAAAAGACTGTTAAGGAAACAATTGTACATAGAGTTAACTCTCAAACTTAGCAAAATTCATGAAGATTGTTTCCTAATGACTGAGGACGGTGAAACACTGTTCTATAGCAGAGCTGTGATTGTTTCCAACACACAGCGCAAAAGAAGGAGCTTGTGTCCCTCATTTCCTAAAATCTAACAAATACATGACAAATAATAACGGAGGTAAAAGGTAACGGCGCAGAATTCACTTTTCAAGCTCAGGTTATCCCAGCTGATTATCCAAGTGATCAGTTTGATCATGAGATTCGGGAAAAATAACCTTCATTGCCAACATGTAACCATACAAGCCGGTAAACTCTTTTCTGCATATTTAAGAGGGATTTATTTTGTGATAGTTCAAGAGAATGGCAGTTGAGAACATCTCTATTTTTTAATAACAGTAACTATTATTATATTATTACGATCATTCATTTTATTAAGGAATCCTCCCAGATCCCAAAGAACTGGGAAACATTTATAATAAAAGATATTATAGTAATGACTGTGCTGATCTCATCAGTTTGGACTGTGTTTTGAGTCCAACAAATGCAGTGGTTCTAAGCCAGGGTCCAGCCTTTGGGAGCTCTGTGATTTGGTGTGACTCGTTCATCCACTAAGCCTCGGTTGTAACATCCATAAAATGGGGATAATGATTTCTACGTCAGATGGATGATTAAGTCAGAGAAGGTATCAAAAGTGTGCAAAATACCAGGCATGAAGCGGGTTCACGGTATGTATTCATTCCTCCTCATTTTCTAGACCTCTTCACTCTCGCTTTTACCCCCACCACTCACCTGAACAGTTGGCTTCCACTGAGCAGTTCTCCTGAGTGTTAGCCCTGCTGTGATTCCGCTGCAAATGCCTGATACACAAGAGGTAGAAATGAACCCATTTGCCTGCCACTAAAAGTCTACCGCCTTTCATATAATTTTCTGTGATGATCTGACTCGTGTTAGCATCCCGAATCATTCGCACATCCACGCAACAAATACATACTGACTGCCTCCGAACCGCCACGCAATGTGCTCGCTCCGTCGTGGGGGAAACAAGTAATGAAATGCATACGTCAGCTGCAATTTTCACAGAGCACCAACTCCAGTGTGTGAAAAATATAACTTGCTTCCTTTTTTGGCCTATGCGTGAATTTAATTTCTTTCTTGGAGCCCTCATTATATACAAAGGGGAAAAAAATACCTTCGTCAATGCAGGGTCGTCTCAGTTAATTCAGGGATTTCCCACTTGTTTTCTCTTGGGTTGCCCCTAAGTGCTGAGGCCTTCTGCAGAGACAAGTCATGGGAGGGACTGGAGATTTGTCTTGTCCTCAGTTTTCCTTGTGTCCCCATGACCGCTGGTGTCTGGATATGGTCCCGACGGGCGCATAGTAGGGATTGCTTGTCCCATGTTGGCAGCCACTACGGTGTCTGCGTTTCCAAATCCACCTGCTGCCCCACATCCTAGTCTGTGTCTGCCAGCTCTTTCTTCTCGACTGAATTCTGTACTCTTCTTGGGGACAAGGAAAATGTTAGCTGTTCCCCAAAGCTATTCTAAGATCATGAAAACGGAGACAGGCTGGCTCACACCGTCGTGGAGAGTGGAGCTCTGAGGGCTTCCCAGCGCCGCAGGGTATGAGGCTCCTCAGATCCTCAAACTGACCTGGGAGATTCTTCCACGCCCAACCTACACCTGACTGCACCTGGGGTGGGGCCGTCAAACATCAGAGTCCCTTCTCAGGGCCCACCCCAGGGTCTCACTGTCCTGTTTCCCTGAGAGACTCTTTCTCCTCACCAAACCCCGGCATCCCTTACACTCTGGTGCTGGGGCCGGGGCTGAGGAAGGACAAAGAGTGTCTCAGAAAGTGTCTCATCACGTCTGCCGTGTGCACCAGGCTCCCAGCCCCTGACTCTCCAAAGCCCAGAGTTAGCTTCTTTCGCCCTCAGCTTCCTCCAGGCCTCTGCCCTTCTAGATGGGGCCCGGTCGCGGAGGTGAAAAGAACTGGAGAAGGGAGAA
This sequence comes from Propithecus coquereli, assembly GCF_000956105.1. NCBI lineage: Eukaryota > Metazoa > Chordata > Mammalia > Primates > Indriidae > Propithecus > Propithecus coquereli. Next base: position 116,546 of record NW_012147919.1, read on the forward strand.
GAAATCAGTGAACCTATCACGGGACCATCTCCCCACGTGGGCCGACACAACATGGGTGAGGACAGGCGCCCTGGGGGAGCACAGACCCGCTGTGAGGGGGGTCAGACAAGACAAGACATAGAAGGTTCTGGATAATGATATTCAAATTGCTCTTCTCGAGGCCTGGTGGCCTTTCCCAGGCACCCTGTGGCTCCCTCGGGCCCATGGTTTCCTGTCTGGCTTATATCATTCACCACCGCAGGAAAATATAGCTCGGAAGATTAACGGTAACTGCATATGTGACTCCAAAACCCCAAACTCTCGGGGCCAGAGAGAAGCCCTGGCTTTTGAGGAAGGACAAAGTCCTCTGACTTGGGCTGGAGACAGGACTTCTTCATCTCCTCATTCTCTGACCTTGGGCAGGTCACTGCTCCTCTCAGCCTCAGTTTCCTCATCTGTAGAATGGAACACCAATCCCTCCTTCACAGGGCTTCTGAGAGACTATCTAAGAAAATGCTTTGTATACCAGGAAGTCAAACGTTAGGCAACATTTTTACTAGTAGTCTGCAGTCAGCCTAAATACAGCCCTGGTCCTAGGATGTACCCTAGAAGTTCTACGGGGGTGGATTAATCCATGACTTTTATTTTGTAGCTATTAGATTGTTACTTACAAAAAAAAAAAAATGTTCTTTTCCATTTCCTCCTAAATACCCCACTTATTTAAGCTTGCCAGCTATTTCGATTCTGGAAGTTCACCGTGATAAATGATTAACTGTTCCCTTAATATAATTTCAGGAGGTACCTAAAAAGCACAGGCTTCCTAAAAAAGCCATATCCTACTTTTGCAATTTGAAGTGTTCCCAGGACACTCCTCAGGATGACATGTGAGTTCCACCTGAGGCTCTGCGTTTCCCCCTTTCGCTATTTTGGAAACCTGAAGACGTCTGAGTGGTGCCCTGGGAAGGCCCCGGAGACAGAACGCACGGCCTTGGCCAAGGGGAGGTGTGAGAGCTGAGCGGATCCCCCAGGAGCCGTGAGATGCAGGGATTTCTTCCAGAAACGGGGAGATTTATGTGGGGAGCACACAGTTGGGAGCCGTAAGCTGGTTCTTGCTTACAGACAAATGGCAGGAAGGGACGAGAGGGAAGAAAGGAAGACATTCATTACTGAAGGCGAGAGCTTTGACTGGGCCGCAAACTCCAGGAAGCAGGGGGACAAAAGTGCAGTCCCAAAATTGCTTCGTGAATACAGCCATTCACTTTTAGCCACATGCAGACACATTCATTGAAATCAAATTAGGATTAGAATACGGCATTTTCACTTGTTTTATTTTTTGCTGGGGAGGGCATTATATAGTCCACGTCTTCTTTTTTTGTGGCTTCACTTTTACGGGTAGCGTTGGAAACGTGCGCTGGATTTGCCGTCTACTGTCCTGACAGCTAGTCCCACCTCGCCACTTCCCGGCTGTGTGACTGCAGCAAGGGGCTTGACCTCTCTGGGCCTGTGTTCAATTTTGTAAAATGTTTGTGATGCCTGCTTCTCCTGGTTGTATTATAAATGAAAATGCTCCCTGACCAGATATGTACTAAAGCAGTAATGAGCCGCGTGGTACCTGCATTACTTAGCATCCTCGAATCTTTTGTTTAGACGTAAACAGGGATACATTGAAATCTGCAGTTACATGCCATTGTATTTTCTCATTTCGAAAAATAAAGGAATCAATCCAGATCTCAATATACAGGGAAAGTATTCCACGTATAATAGAAATAATGTGGAAACAGGAGGCAGAAAGAAGATAAGCCTTTCTTAAAAGGGATTTTTGTCACATTGGAATGTCGTATTATGGGCTTATGATATTACAGCTGCTCAGAAATGGAAAATAAAGGAAAACTCAGAGGTAGTACTGCACAGACACCAGCTAAGTATATATTTTCACCTCCACGGAAAGAAAAAGGCTCATGTCCGATCGTTGTGTACCCCAAGCAGCACTGACATTTTCCCTCCGTGTAGGAAAAGCAGATGACAGCCATCGAATGGGGAGGAGCCAGGTCTCCGCCCTTAGCAGTCATGGGAAGAATGGAGAAACCGTTCTCACGCGTGGGGCAAGGCAACCCTTCCTCACAATTCCTCCTTAGTATTTCTTCATCCCCTGTCAGCCCAGGTATGTTTTTAAGGCGACCACTAGAGCTCCGGTTTCAGTCCGGGGTCCCCATGCGAAGCCCTACTCGGTTAGGCAACACTTGCTGCAGGGGGAGCAGCACTCATTCATGCAACCAGTTAGATTTCACCGCACGGTGCTGAGCTAGCTGCTGGGGATCACCAGGAGGAACAAAGCCCGGGCCCTGCCGAAGGCAAGAAGGAGCTTGGAACTTTCAAGAACCTGAGAAGGAAGCTCGGGAGGCTAGAATCTAGCGAGCAAAGCAGGGGCGTGGGCCAGACAAGGGGGACGGGGAAGGCAGGGCCAGCTCTCTCTGAACACAAAGGTGCTATCCCACCCCACCCCACCCCGTGGCAAGGACGTTAGCCCCGCAGTCTCGGCCTCGCCTTCATCTTTAAGAGAGCGTCCAGTTCCCGCACCAGCCAGCCCCCAGTCGAGCCTGCTCTCCTCCCCAGGAGGAGGCCGAACCCAGAGTCTCATACAGTGTTTAGAGGGACCCCACCGCTCGCCCCTGAGCACGGCCTAAGAACCTCAGCTGCAGTGACAGGGCTCTGTATTTATGTAACAAGCTCTGCTCAAGTATTTTTAGGCCTACTGTTTAGAAACACACAGAGGGGGAAGAAAGAGAATAAATATGGAAATCAAATGTAAAAACTTCTGGCTCTTGCAACCAGCTTCCTGGGGAAATTTTCCTCTGTGTTCTTTCCACTTCTTCCACTCAGCGGAATGACTGCTAGTCATTAAGGAAATCTGTGAGGAGCTCACGGTGCAGGAATTGTACACCAGGGCTCCCATCCTCATTTGCATATCCCATTTTTTGATTGGCAGCTGTACATGAAATGCCATATCAGTTGAAAGTATGTTGTGAGCTGGCACTAATGATCCTATGGCTCCAGGGAAACCTGCCATATTGTAATTTGGCTATCAGGCATGAAAGAAATAATTCTAAGTGCCAGGAATGCAAGACTGAATAAATGTTTCACTGCTGCAGGTTGTCAAGGGCGACACTTCTGATTTAGTATAAACGAATGCCCCGTTGCCTTTGGGGTACCGGGAGTTTGCATTGTATCTGAGCTGTGTGTATAAAACATTAGTCTAAGAAAATGGCTTCAGCACAAGATGGGAAACAGAGGCCTGCTCCCAGAAGGCAGCGGAATGTTTACAACTAATCACTGGATGAAAGGGTTTTGCTACCTTCTATAATGACAGGCAAACAGGATTTGCTTTTCCTGAGATGGAGAATAATGGTTATGTTAACTCAGCCTCGCCTCGCCTTTTTTTTTTTTAATGAAATGCTCTTTTGTAAAGAAAATCACATCTGTTTCCTTTTATATATGAAAGGGATATAAATTCTTTTTTTTTTCCCCTCCCTCTGTGCGAATAGCCCGTTGTGTACCTTGGAATTAAATAACCCTTTCTGGTGTCATCGGGTTTCAGAGGTCGGGAGACGTGGCTGCCACTTCCTTCTCCTCGGCTTCCGGCTTCACACACCTGCCTCGACAGAGAGGGTCCTTAGGAGGGGGAGCAATCACTTTCACTCGAATTTTCATTAAGGTCCCAATGCCAGTTCCTGGCATATCTAGCTCCACGGGATCTCATTTTCCTTACAAACTCCCTGTGCATTGCTGTGTGAAATGTAGAAATCGGTTGTCTAAAAAGCAGCGCTTCCCTAGGAGAAACGACGCCGGAAGTTTCTTCCTACCTGTGACCTCCGCTGACCATCTGGGTCCTGGTGTCAGGATCACGTTAAGATCTGCTTTATTTGCCCTTGATTCTGGGTGGGATATTCTTCGAAGATGGTTTCACCTTTGGACTTCCTCGCTTGGATGTTATTAAAGTACAGATTCAGGTCCCTGTTGAGACACGACAGAACGGCAGTCATGGGAAAATGCCGTTTGCCAATTTGCACTCCAGGCAAAAGCCAGCTGGAGCACATCAAGGCAGGACTGAGGACCGTCTGCACCTCTCTAGTCCTCAGTTCTCCATTTGGGAAGAAACCAACCTGACGCTTGCGCTCCCCTCTTGAATTGGAAACTTCATGATTGTGGCTCATCTATATGCTGAAGTGCCTCGCAGGTGGATTTGGCAAGGGTGGGAGTGAAAAGCTACTGATAAGTTAAAAGATAATTAAGAGTGTGGCTAGATTTACCCATCCCTACCAAACTGACTTGGAAAACTCTCATTATACCAGTCCCTTCAGCCATGTCACTGTTGCAGATGGTGTGATACGCTTGTGATATAATACACAGATCCCACAAGATATAGCATCTTACAATGTTTCCATTCAATAGGCAATGGATTTTAAAATTGTAAGTAGAAAACACTGAAGATGTCATTAATTCAAACTCATGTTTCCTGTTTCTGCACTTTAAACAGTGCACAAATTACTGGGCGTTCGCTCTGTGGCGGGCTTTCGGGATATGACAGTAAATGAGGCAGGGTCCCCGTCCTCAAGTAAGTCGTAGTTCAATGGGAAACACACACCAAAACACATAAACAAACAAACAAAAAACAAGATCCACTGTGATGACACAAGCACTGGAGGGTTGTGAGACCAACGGTCCAAAGCCCGGCAGTCAAGGCCACAGGAGAAAACGCCAGTTGAAAAATACAGGAAGCAACTGACCAAACTCTCCCCAGGAGCTTTCAAAGAAAAGTGTAGTTTAGATTTAAACCCAGGAAGCCACTTTGTGTACCCACTGTGTGCCAGATGCTATATTTAGGTACTTTCACTAGTATTATCTAGTTTAATTCTTTCAGTGGCAGATTATTCATTAATATTAAGATTATAGAGTCTCAATATTAAGACAGAATGAAGTAAACCCTATAGGCAAGTGGGAACATACTAGAATGCATGACCTTTTCCTCACTGGTTATGGGAAATTTTCTAAAGGAATGAATGTTTAAAGGCCCAGAGATCTGCCTATAGAGTCCCTCCCTAGTCTTCCTTCCTTTCATGGAACTCAATCTCTCTTGAACATTGCAGCCATAACAATTCCTGAACAGAATTAACTCTGCGAAACCTTTCACACTGTATCCTAGGGGGAGTTAAGGGACTTTCCAAGGGTAATTTTGTTATATGCAGTTTCTACCTTAAGCACTGAGTTGGAGCCCAACTTCTACAAGACTGTGTCACCACTGCTCGTCGAAAGGGTGATGAGTGCTTGGAGGAAACTGTGTCTAACTCCGCTTAAGGCCTGAAGGAGGGCTGGTCATGGAAGGCTTCACTGAGGTGGTGATTTTCCATAATGCGTGAATCAGGAAAGAAAATTCCAGGTGAAGTGGCCAAGACTAGCATATGCTAGAAAGTGACAAAACATGACTGGTTTGGGGTTGAAAGACTAGAGGAAAGGCAGTGGCAGAGATGAAGCTAGCACAGGGGCAGATGGCCATGCTCTGCTGCTTGGACGTTACTGGGTTGCCCACCTGCTTGCTTTCTCTAGACCCGTTCGTTTTTAACGAACATTTGGCAATGTCTAGAGTCATTTTGGTTGTAACAATTGAGGAAGGGGTACATCTAGTGAGTAGAGGCCAGGGATGCTGCTAAATATCCCTAAATGTCCCTAAATACAGTACACAGGACAGCTCCCCCGACAAAGAATTATCTGGCCTGAAATGCCAATAGTGCCGAGGTTGAGAAAGTCTTCTCTAGACCATGGTTGCTTGTTTTCATCGTGTCATGGAATAAGTGAAAAGAGAGTTTAAACTTTGTGTGTTGGAATATGGATGTCTCAGGACAAATATTTATTTGGAATTTCTTTTCCTTTTGAGCTAGGGGAGGGGGAGGCAGGGGAAAGAGCGACTTTAGAGAGAAATATTAACCTTGCAAATATGCACATTTTCAATTCACATCCTAGCGACAAGCTACAACTTGTAATCAGTATAAAATGATTTTCCGGGAGAGTAAATGCTTATTTTCACAGTCTTGATGTTGGCACTGGATTACTTGGTATTAATCCCAGGGTGACACAGTCACATTTGGAAGCCAGGAGATTTATTTGGATGTCTTAGGGGGCCAGGGGCAGCCTTCATTTTACATCCTTGATCTTGGAGAATTTAAATAATAGAGCTGCTCTTCTATGTACACTAGTGGTGTGAAAAGGAAGTTATCTACCCGGGACAAATTCCAAGAGGCAAATGCAAAGCCAGGGTAAGGAGGAAGAGAGGATGGTGATGCCGCCATATTTATTGTCAACCCCATGCTTAGCAGCAACAGCTATTAGCACAACAAACAACAAACACTTATTAAACACCAACAGTGTGCCTGCTCCTCTGGCACAAGAGAGCAAGAAATCTGAGAGTTCGTACCCACTCATTCCGGTGTACGTTATAACAGCTTCTTCTCTCACATGTGCTTCCACTGTGAGTCTATGCTTGGTATAAATGTTCTAAGAAAAATTTTGTCACTATCATCTCTTATGCATAGCTTTTCGTTTAGAGAAAAGGACAGCAAATTTTTTTTTATAAAGGGCCAGATAGTAAATATTTTCAGCTTTGCTAGCCATACGGTTTCTTTGGCTACTACTGGGCTCTGATGGAGTGTGAAGCAGCCATAGACAATATGTAAGCATATGACTGGGGCTGTGTTCTAATAAATCTTTATTTACAAAGACAGGCAGCATGCCAGATTTGTCCTGGAGGCTATAATTCAACAGCTCCTGACCAAGAGTATCTGGTACATTATTTTAAAGTCATTGTCTTCTGAATATTTAAGCAATACTATTAATACTATTACAATTCTTATGTTTTGATCCAATAATTTCATATCACATAATCTAGTCCTAAGAAAGTCTTTGGATTTGCACATATAAGTTTTTACAAAAGATATTCACTGTGGTAATACTTACAATAATGAAAATTTAGAAGCTACTTTATTGGCCAAAAACAGAGCATCAGAGAAATCAGAGAGATGAATATTGGGCCATCTTTAAAACTGATCATTCCAAGCTTTCATGATGTTAAGTCGAGAAAAAGTAAGATAGAAATTGTGCAAACAGTTTGATCTCAATTAGGTTTAAATCTACATATGCATAGAAAGAGAAGAAAATATACCAAATTTTTAAGTATGGTTGTCTCTGAATGGTGAGATTATGGGGTGATTTTTCTTGTAAAAGAAGGAGGCTCAGAGAGCTTAAGTAACCTTTCAATGGTCACCTGCTAAAGATGCCAAACACTTGCCCTCTTTTAATAATTCCACACTGGGATTGTTGGGACAATTAAATAACCTTACATACATAGAACATCCAGCAGAATGCTTGTGACATAGTAGGTACCCAACAAATGGTAGCTGTTAATATCATTATTCTTTGTTCTAAGCAGTTCTGTATTTTGGTGGTATGGTGGTTACACAAATCTATGCAAAGGATAAAACTTCACAGAACTACACATACATACCCACACACAAACAAACGAATGTAGAAATTGTGAAAACTAAGGTCTGTAGCCTAGTTAACAGTATTGGACCACTGTCAATGTCCTGGCGTGCATACTGTACTCCAGCTATTTAAGATTGATGACTCCACTGGGAGAAACTAGGAGAATGTTACATGGGACTCTACTATTTTTACAACTTCCTGTGAGTCTATAATTATTTCAAATGGAAGAGTTTTTAAAAATACAGTAGAACTTTTTAAAAATGCCAACTACTTCCATAATTTGCATCTCATCCATTCAGGTAAGGCAGGAAAAGGTAGGGATGGTTTGTTACAGTTTATAAAAGGTAAAACTGAAATGCTGTTGACTAATTGCCCTTCTCCGGGTCAATCAAAAAATACATAGAAATAGAAAAATCAAGTCACTGAACATCCAGGACTCTTTCTTACCAGTTGCTGGCCCTGCCGCAAAAGTTGTCTCAGGTTTAATGGGGTTTATGTTCCCTCGACAAGGAATGTGCCCTCTGCAGTTTAAGGATAGACCCGCCATCTCATCCCTTGGGCAGATGTATACAGAAGGTAGTCTCTGGACAAGAATCTAGAATTCCATGAGCAGATGTCCCCAGTTGATGTTTGGAATAAGGGGAAGCAGGAAACAAACAACACTCTTCCAGGAAAATGATAAATATTCAAATGTTTTCATGCTCTTATTAGTTTTATTATTTTTACATGTACTATTAAAACTGAAAATAAGTTTTATATAATTTTAAGAAAACTGGCTTAAGGGTGGTACAGTTATAGCTTTCCTTGCAGAAAACTCAACTCACGAATTCACCAAATATTTGTTGAATGTGTACAGGAGCAGGTTCTGTTCTAGATGCTGGAGATGAGGTCGTGCACTAGACCAATCCAGTTCCTACCCTTGGGGAATGCAGTTTAGGTCAAAAAGCAATTGGTTGCAGCCTGAGTTTTTCCACTTGCTTGCCATCTGCCTTTACAAGCTACCTGGGCCTTAATCTCCTCTTCTTGGCCTTTTAGAGTGACGACCCATGCATGTGCTCACCAACTCCACTCTTGTACTCAACGCAAACATCACTAACAAATCAGGGCGTTCTTTTCTGAGTTTCAAGGAAGACACAGACTTGGAAGCTTTTAGAACAAATCGACTCTATTGTCATTTCGGGCTGGGTACTTCTTTGTTGTGGGAGGCTGTCTTGTGCATTGTAGGATGTTTAGCGTCACCCTGGCCTCTACCATCTAGATACCAGAAGCACATTCTCACTCTACCCCACATCTTAGTTGTGACGACCAAAATGTCTCCAGGCACTGTCAAATGTCCCCTGGGAGAGGGGTAATGATCCCCACTGAAAACTAGTGCTCTAACTATTGCTATCAATGATTAGAGTTTACAGATAACCAAACTAATTGCCATCTCGGGGTCAGATAATGTCTTCATATCTCTTCTCATTCTTATACTCTGCAATTCCACCAATTTAGGAAAAATGAACTGCATTGTTTTTCTTTCAATTATCTAGAACTAGAAGAAGGTTCTTGATAAGGAAACTGAGGCTCAAAAAGGTTAAATAATTGTCCCAGGTTGCATAGTTATTAGAGGCAAGGCTGAAATGCAACTACACAGCTTCTGAGCCCAGGGTGCCCTTCCCCTCTGGACTCTGGGCCTCTCTTTTTATAGCAGACAATCCACGAGGCATTCAGGAGCTTGGACTCATGCTGAAGCATTTGACTTCCAGTCACTGTCCTGGGTTCCTTCTTTGTTTTTTAAACTTTTGATCACACTCGAGTGAATGGGAATCTTTCCTTGGAAGAGAAGTAGAAAAATTAGCATTATTGCCTCAAGAAACCAATCAGGAGCAAGGCCTCATAGGTAACGTGAACAAAAATGAGACCCAAACCCTGCCTTCGGGAAGCTTACAGTCTACAGTATGCAGTGTTGAGGGTGTGAGAATACACACATAAATTCTGATACAAACATCAACTCATTAAGGCTGGACCAGTTTAACAAGGGTGTTGTACACAGGAGAAATGCCCACCCAACATATAAAGATATTTGCAAAACACTGTATATCTTTACTGGGGGCATCTGTTCATTAAAAACTGCTCTTCAATCTTCTTTACCCTCCCACTTCCCTCAAAGCTCCACTCCACATGACATCCCAGCTGTCCCTGACAACTCACCGAAAGAATGATCCAAAGTCCCCTCCAAACCCAGCCTCCAATGGCTCTGTTCCCCTGTGCCGCTTCCCACTCCCCTCCCTCTTGCCTTCCCATGTCTCTGCTCTTCCACAGTAAATGGATCAAGACAGCATCAGCTCCAGTACTGCTCTCACCCATTTCCCTGATTTAAACACCAAGGCCTAGGTGCTGTGCTGGTGGCAAAGCAAAGTTCTCTCCAGTATGCGGGGAAGGTAGAGAAGCTTTAAACTGAGGGAAGGGGAGTTCAGTCACAAGAAACAGGAGGTAAAATGATATAAAGAGTAAACATAGACCACATCCAACCAGACCAATGAAACAATTTCCGAGAAAGTACTTCAAAAAGTGCACGGCATAATATAAATAGATTGTACTGGAGGTATAGTTTCTAGAATAAGAAAAATGTGACTTTGAGATGGATCTTGAATTAATGGAATCTGGACCTGTGGAATTGGAGGTGAGGAGTGAGCAAAGGAGAAGGAAGCCCGGATGGCAGCCCGGCAGGCACGAGCATTCCGTGCGGGAAAGGGTCGGGTGTGTTTGAGGAGCCGGGATCAGTCTCTCAACTGAGGCTCCTTAAGTTTATTTCCTGTCTGGGGCATTCTGTGACACATTTCCAAATGGAAAAATCATTCCCCATCGAGCTAGCCAAATATCTTGAATAAATAATGCAGAAATTATTAAGACATTTTCCAGAGGGCCCCAGCATTTCCTGTCTTGACAATGGAGCTGGATTTGACATGAGCTAATTCAAGAGGTTAAAGAGAAAAGCTTGGCCAATGCAAACTTCCCTTCCAAGTGTTTTTCGATAATGCGAGATTGTGTTGTGAGACAATGCTCATGATCAGTTTTTTCCAAACCATCCCAACGTCTTTGATCAAGTCATAAACATGGCCATATGGATGTGCCATTGGCTGATTGCTGTCCTGGGTTGTGGGACTAGGGAGGAACATTGAAATAAATTATGGCTTCATTGGTCAAGCTATAGAATGTTAAAATGAAACAAAAAAAAGAGAAGGGGCTAAAAGAAAGGAGATGTCCGAATAGCATGCAAGATGATTTTGTGTTAATGGGAGAGACACACATTGGAAGGTTTTAAGGTTCCTAAAAGGAATAATACAAAAATATCAGCTCACATGTATATAGTGGTTCTCATGTACCAGCTGCTATTCTAAGCTCTTTACACAGACTACCTAGTTTATTCCTGCCAACGACCCTGAAACAGGCAGGTACTTATTCTCATTATACAGATGAAGAAACCGAAGTGCAAGACATTAAGTGACTTTCCCAGGGTCACACAATGCATAACACTGTCTACATGTGTACTATCTCTCTAAGGAGCCTTTAGAGACAATGACTAAGAGAAAATGCAGATTCTTCTTAAAATCTTATCAGTAAAATGAGAAAGAGGGAGAGAGAGAGAGAATGCTTAGAAAATCCCGCCCAAATCTCTAAAAATTACAGAAGTGATAACACAACCACATCATCACATCGTATCCGAGAAGACTGGTTGACTTCTCCCAGATCAAATGGAGGCAAACCCAGTGCTTGAATAAAGTTCGTCTCACTCCCAGGAATCAAACAGGCTCCTGAGAATCAGTTTTCTCATCTGTACAATGGACAGCAAAATACCTACTTATGAAATGATAGATTATTTATGCAAGCTCTTCAGAAAGTAATAGCACTGTAAAATATACTTTAACATTAAGAGTATCTGAACCCAGACAAACTGATTGAAGTGAGCACTACCAATTATTATAGGTTGTATCCATGGGCAATTTAGATCTCTCCCTAATTATCAGTTTTTTCACCTGTAAAGTGGCAATAATAATAATATCTCATGGGGTTCTGTGAAGATTAAATAATATTATGCATGCAAGGCATGCACTGAGCCCTACCCTTTGCTCATAGTAAATGCTCAATAAATATTAGATAATAATAATAAAGAAATCATAGCTACAGCACGTGTTATGCTATGTTAATTACAACAAGATTGCAATACCTATTTTGATGAACCAGAGCATTATAGCTTGAGTAAGAAATAAAATAAATATGCAAACGACAGAACTTTAACCTAATAACGTGACCACTCCCGAAGTTTAGCATATTACTGGAAATCGCTAATGGAGCACTGCCCATTATTCATGATAGAGCAGTAAGGAATCATGCATAATGGAACAGAGTCCCTGCTAACAGCAGATTCACGCACGATAATTTAAACTTGTTTGTATGGAAATAAAGGACGAATCTTTGAAGTGAGCCTTAATGAGATTCTGCTTGATCTTCAGTGTATCCTGGGAGAGAGAGTTCAATTTTTCCTCCAGCATCCAACTCATGTTGGTAGCGTGTAGGAAAGAAAGGGCCGACTTAAATTATGAATGGCCCTTCTTGTCTTTGTGATAGCAGGTGAGGAGTGGGGGGGCTCATCTGGGGGGCGCTGGGGAGATAGAGGGAGACAACCACAGCTCTCCAAGGTGGCTTCTGCATCCGAAACTTATAGGAAGACTTGGTGGGCCGGGGCCTCCGCAGGCATTCATCCTCGACTTTGGAGGACCAAAATCAGCCAGCAGGCCCTGGCAGGAGATGCGGGGTGTATCGGCGTGGCCCTGCACCTTTGCAAATTCTGCTTGTGCACGAAAGGGCTCCGTCCCACACCCGTGCCAGGGTAGACCTGGCAAACAGTCGCCTTGTCGACAACTGCTGGGCTGGCTGCTGCCGAACTCTGAAGAGATGTGGTGGTTGGGCAACTTGGCCTGGCTGTCAGAAGGTTCCAGAAAGTGGATGTGTTTTGGTTGGCAGGTGAAGAGAGTATGATAGTGGAGTTTTTTAAACCAATTCGAGCCATGGGAGAGGTCTACCTCCTTAGGTGACCATTAGGTTCATGATGAGATGGTGATGACTGCAGAGTGCTGAGCCCAGGCCGGCCACGCACTGCAGAGTGCTGAGCACGGGGTGGCCACATGCTGCAGAGCCCCCAATGCATGGGAGATGCCATGTTGTTCTTCTTCTTACCTGCTTCACTTTGAGGGCTTCTTCAAGTCTGTGGCTTCTTCAGGCTCAATTAATTGTAACTGAGCCTCTGAGATGAAGTGTGTGTCGAATTCCTTCTGCCGTTTCGACAGGGAGACACAGCCTACCTCGAAGTTGTGAGGAGTAAGCGTGTTGCGACTGTCTCTGTGCCGGGCTCCGTGCTCAGGACTCCACTTACGTGACCTCGTTTAATTGCTTTGCAATTTCATTTGACAGATGAGAAAACCGAGGCCCATAAGGTGAAGTTACTCACGCACGCCAGTAAGAGGTGGGAACTGGGATTTGAACCCAGCACCCATTTGAGTCCTGCGTCCACTTTCTCAGTCACACTCTACCGCCTGTCCCTCAACGGCGTCCCCCGTGGGAGGAGCCCGGCCTGACCGTGATGAACACTCTCAGCTGGGCACCGTCGGGGGTGGGGGAGTCGTCTCAATCCCTCCCCAGGTACGGGTGTGTTATGTGACTCTGGCATCGGGGAGCACACTGAGTAGGATGCTGACTCATCTACCTCAGCCACCTCCCCTCACACAGACACTTTTGCTTTGATTTTCTAATGAAAAATCTCTCTTTTTTAAGCTAGCATGTACTGAGCATTATGTGAAGAGGGTTTCATGCATTCAATCATTTAATTCCTAAAACTCTTATTTCTGTTTTACCAATGAAGCTACTGAAGCTCCCACAAGTGAAGGAACCAGCCCAAGAACACACAGCTGGGGAATGGGGTCCCAGGACAGATTCCCACGTCATTCACGCAGATATGCACGTGTCGGACGCTGTTCTCTTTAAGGGGTATAGCAGTGAACAAGACAGAGGTGTCTTGTTCACCCCCCTCAGGGAGCCTACACTCAGAGAGGAGAGACATGCTGTGAACAAATATATACATTAGACAAGACAGTCACGTGCCAGAGAATGACGTTTCCATCAACAATGGATGGCATACAATACGTGATGATGATCCCGTAAGATACTGTATCCCATAAGATAATACTGTATTTTTACTGTATGTTTTCCATGTTTAGATGTGTTTAAATATAGGCAATGTGTTACAATTACCTACCATATTCAGTACAGGCACATGCCATATAGGCCTATAGCAATGGGCCCAGGAGCAATGGGCTAGACCACACAGCCTAGGCGTGCAGTGGGCTATGCCAGCTAGGTTTGTGTAAGTGCACGCAATGATGAAATCGCCTAACAAAGCATTTCTTAGAATGTGTCCCTGTTGTTCAACAACATACAACTACATAGAGGTCATTTCTATGAAGAAAGCAGCAGAAAGAAGCAGAAGAAGGGACTAGAAGGAAAAGATGTATGTGGGAGTTGCTAGTTTAGATGGGGTGCTCAGAGAGGGCAGCCTGAGAAAGTAACATTTGAACCATGACCTGAATGAGTGGAGGCAGGTGGGGGAAACACATTGCAGGCAGTGGGATTATCATGTGCAAAGGTCCTGGGGCAGGAATGAGTTGGGGGGAAACACGAAGAAAGCCCTTCTGCCCCAAGTGGAGTGAAGGAAGTGAAGCAGTCAGAAGGGTGACCCACACACAGCCACGGCCAACTGAACTGAGAGTCTGTGTCCTGTTCTCTTGCCCACTGCATCTCCCAGGGCTGCCTCAAAGAATATCAACTTCTATCCTGACATCCGCTTTCCCTGAGGGTCCTCCCCTCTGCCAAGTCCCCAGTTCTCTCTTTCCTTACGTGTAGATGATTACCAAATGTAGATGCTCTGAAATCCATTCCCTTTTTAAATAATTTGCATTAAACTAGGGTAGATGTCCGCCAAGAGATGAGCAACAGAGAACTCTGTGAGCAGCATCTCTGCACGGCACATTTTCAACCTTCACGTTTGCACATGGCTCTGCTGACAGGCAGGCCACGTGTGCGGCACGAGTACCACACAAAAGGAGTACCAGTGCGGCTACTCCCACAGAAACGTTTCCATCTCTGAGAGCTGGAGCATCAGACGATGCGTCGGTATTTTTAATGCTGAGGCAGATCAATAGTCGCATCACCAAACATGCTTCGTATTCAGGCGCGAGTCTTAGATATTTCTAGCTGGAGGTCTGAGGCATCTACTCTCCCGTAACAGCAACCTCCATCTCATTTGGCCACTTCCTTCTGCTGAGTAGATGCGTTCTTTACACTTCTGATTACTAACCACAGCCGTGAGCCAAAACATTATAGTTAAATAAAAAAAAAAAAAAAACAGACCCTGGGATGAGTCTTTGAGAAAAAAGCAGTCTTTTAATAATCAAAATCTTTATGCATTTTGCTTCATCATTATGCTAAGATGTTGAGAAGAACCGGATTTTTAGAATTTAACCTGGTGTCTGAGCACAGGAAAAAAAAAATTCCTCCATTTATTCTGGCCCTGACTTTGTGTCTATTCAATTACAATTTCCAGTCAACCACCCCAACATTTCAGGGATGGCCTTTTTTTTCTTTTTTTTAAAAAGCAGGACTAGAATTTCATTGTATTGAACATAAATGGGGAAAAGTACATCGCAGAATAAAACTTAAAATGCTTTTATGGAATTTTCATTGTAAGACTGCCTGTAATGGAGTTGACCTCATATTCACCTAAGATTTCTCTGGCTCCGAGTTCAGATTTCATGCCA
The DNA here is from genome assembly GCF_000956105.1 of Propithecus coquereli. Taxonomy (NCBI): domain Eukaryota; kingdom Metazoa; phylum Chordata; class Mammalia; order Primates; family Indriidae; genus Propithecus; species Propithecus coquereli. The sequence goes on from NW_012147919.1 coordinate 131,911, forward strand.
ATTAACATGTTAATGACATATATCATTTAAAGAGCCCATCATAACTTTTATCACATCATGTTACATCTATTTCCTTGTAATTAAATCAGAATTACAGGGTGTAATTACTTTTCTTTTCCTGAAGACCCATTCCTTTTCAGACATTTAAATTCAAGTGCAAGTACTAAAAGACACTTGAAAGTAACAACCTAATAAAAATATTATCAATTAATGAAAGTGTTGGGTTTCTCCTACTCTCTGGTTTCTTTTTGACAAATTCCTATCTCCCCGTGTACTTTGCATGACATGTAATGATTGGTCGTATCCAGTCAAATGCTTTATAAGCTCTTTAAATCCTCGGGGCCCTACTCTCTATTAATATGCAATGTTCTCACACATAAATATAATTACATACAATTATTAGCGGAAAAGGATCAGATAAGGTTTATTAAGGAAATATCCTATAATTACCCAAGTCCAAGACTTCCCTTTACATGTTAACTCAGCCAAGGGTTGGAGTCTATAATCATTCCACCTGCAAAACAGCTATTGACTTTGACTTCACTTTGGGAAACCGATCACTGAGGGCAGGATCAAAAAAGGGGCACACCTTTGTTTAAAAGACTTAACCACGATAATTCTACAAAACTTTGGGGCCCAGAGGTAATCATCTGGCCACTTCTAGTCTTCCACACCCTCCTCGACATCAGGTTTAAAACTTTAAGTTGTATCCTGCTTAATTTTTGAACCTCATTATAACTTCAAGTAATATCTAAAAACATGCAAGCAACCTAGAGGCACGTGCTCTGCTATGACAGTCTGTTAGAGTTGTGTGCACAGAGCTACCAAGGACTGACATCTATTGTTTGAGGAACCAGGGACTTGAATGTAGGTAGAAAAGCAACTCCATTGTTGTCAGGAAGTCCTGCGTACATAGATCAATTCCATCAATCATTTGGCAAATATTTACGGAGTGCCTATCACGGCTAGGTGCCAATCTTTTAGCCCTCGGCAATGAGTAACATGGTGGAGGTTATTGTTGCCCATGTGCCAACGTTATAGGGAAAGAGAACAGACCGTAAACAGGAAAATAACAGAATGAATAAGAGAAGTGCAGCAAGCGATGAGAGCCAAGAGAGAGAGATAGCAGAACGAGAGGATAAAAAGAGATGGTGGCGAGGTGGATGATCCCACACAGAGTGGGCAGTGAAGGCATCTCCGACATGCCTGATCTTTGAGCTGAGGCCCAAGCGATGTGAAGGAGCAAGAGAGGCTTAGAGGGAACAGAACCTCCGAGTCCTAAGGGGCAGTGAGTGTGATGTTTGGAAGAACAAAGGGCAGGTGAATTAAGGGAGCAAGATCGCAAAGATGGCGCCATTTACACAGGCCCTGCGGACCACCAGAAGCATCATAGATTTTGTTCTAAGAGTGATAGGAAGCAGTTAGAGGGTTTTAATCCAGGAAGCGACATCTGAATTACATTTTGAAAAGGATATTCTGTGGTGTGGAGGCTGGCTTGGAGGAGGCAGGGATAGAAGACACTGGGAGGCAGTTGGTGCCATCCAGGGGGGCGAAGGCACCAGCCTAACCTATGGAAGAGCCCAGACAAAGGCAGAGCCCGTGATGTGGCAGGTGAATGAGCAGGGGCTACTCCTCAAGCTTGTGGCCGCTTGTAAGAACCCCCATGTCCTCCTGACCGTTTGCTGAACGAATGTGTCTACTGTGTGCCAGGCATCATGTTAAGCCTTGGAAATGTAAAAGTGAGCAAAGCAGACAGCATCCCTGCCCTCGTGGACCTTAAATAAGGGAGAAGCACATCCGACCCAGAACCAAATAATTACAGAATAGTAAGTCTGGCAATGGTAGGTGTGCTGGAGAAAACTACAACACGGCACGGGGATTGGGAAGGACAGAGAAAGAGGAAGGGACAGCCACTTAAGATTCCGTGCCCAGGGAAGGCCACGTGGAAGAAGGTATGACATTGCTACAGACCTGAATGAGGTGACATCAAGACGTGACCCAAATGTCAGCTGTTCCCACATCTTCCTAATCCCAACACATTGCTCTTATTTTCAACTGATGCCAGCCCCAAACTCAACGCCACTGCAAGTTCTCTCACCAAAGCACCAATGAACAAGGGGGAGGTGGGGAAACTTTCACGAGGAAAACACAGAAGTGGGGGTGACATGACAGTGCCACAGCAGCACCTCATAAAGCCTCTCCCACCTTCCTCTAGAAAAACCCCAGATATTTCTTTTCTCCTTCTTCTGCACGTGATTCCCAGCTCTCTTCTTGAATTCTCTGGCACTCACAGTGGCCAGTCCCACTTTCCTCTTCTAAGCAGAGCAATTTAGCTCAGCCCCAACTCCTGCCACCCGCCCGCCAGCATAACCCCTCTAAACAAAGGTATTCCATGAAAAGGCAACTGTAGCCACCATTTTTGCCCTCTGGGGCTTCACCTCCTCATTCCTATCCCAACTAGCTCAGTACAGTATTTCTCCTTAAAACACTCAGTGCCCTCCCCAAGGGAAATTCTGCTGAATGCAATTATCACCTTGCAAATGGTTTATGGATTGACATATGCCCACAAGTTCCCCATTTATTGAGCCCAGGACATGGAATCTCATGGAAATGCACAGGATCATTATCCTGTTCAAAGCTATCTTTGCACAGATTCTTCCTGTCCATGTCTCCTATGTTTGTGTTTTCTCTCCATGTATAAAGTCAGGCCGAGATGAGATGGTGACAGAATCCTTGCCATCCATCTACAGCCTTGGTTTAAGGCAGAGGTTGGCAAATTGACCAGTAGAAAGGTGTTATCAGAACACAATCACACCCAACAATTGCAAATTGCCCGTGGCTGCTTCTCCGCAGCTGGGCAGGGCGGAATCCTGTCCAGCACAAAAGCAGTGCTGTCCCATGTGAGTGGGTGTGGCCGTGTTCCAACACCGCTTTATTTCTGGACACTGAAGTCTGACTGTCACGTAATTCTCACACGTCATGAAATATTATTCTTCTTCTGATTTTTGTTGAACGATTTAAAAACCTAAAAACAATTCTCAGCTTGCTGGCTTTACAAAAACAGGCGGCAGGATGGATTTGGCCTGCAGGTCATAGTTCGCCACCCTGATTTGAGGGGTTGTTGACAAACCTCAGGCTCTCTGGGTTCTTGGATCAATCTCTGCATCACTAGGGTCCTCCCAGGAAGAAAGCAGAGTTGGCGTCGGTGTCAAGCCGTGCCTAGACCTGCCCCTCCACCTCCAGGTCACCAATTCCCAGCATGCCTATCCTCCCCCAGAATGCTCTCCCCTGCATCCTTCCAAGCCTGGAGTCTGGGCGCCTTGAGAAAGGGGCCTGCACATGCACCCCGATCTCCCCAGCATTCAGCCCAGAGCCCAGCGCCACGCAGGTACTCAAACCACATTAGTGGAGCGAAGAAACCAAAGAGTATATGAAAGTCAGAGCATCTTCTGTGCGGTTCTCAAGCCCGTCTCTAACATCATTAATGCTTATGATAAGACAAAACCATTACTTACTAGCAAAATGAATAATTCACCATTTCTCAAAACCTACTGGGATGAGAAACAAGGAAGAAGAAAGGGAGCTGTGGGTACCTATGAGTGATACGTCTAAGTGACTCCTGGAGACACAGAGCCCGCGGCCCCCACAGCCCCCACTCCGCACTATTTCCATCGATTTCCAAATGAGTTGAGGCCATTTCCTGACAGTTTGGGAGAAAGGATCCAAACCGTGAGGCTCCTGCTCTGTCTTCAGCATTTTACAATTGAGAGCTGGCCTTGTTTAAAGCCCAACCTGTCCTTACCGCTAATATTGAGATGGGGCACTGTGATCCAAATGGAATCTGACTGCCTGATACAACCCAAAGTTAAGCTGCTTCCGAAAGCATCTTTCACTCTGTGTACCGTCCACGCCGGCTGATGTCTGTTTCAGCGGAGCGGTGGGGTGCTCTCACGATGGTGCGACGGAGAGCTGATGTTGCATGAACTTTTCTGCTGCTGTTTCTTTTCCAGCTGACAGCTGAGCCCCGCACCCTAGGCCTGTCTGTTCATCTCACGGAGACGGTCACTGATCCCCTCTCTTTCGATTAGCCCGGGCGATGATTGGGATAATTTAGGACTTGTGCCGCTTGATCATCTGTACAGCTACAACAAATAAAACATTTTAATATGAGCAGTCACCGCGTGTTTACTGTATCATATTGCTGAGAGCTGAACCAATGCCAAGCGCCATAACAGAAGGGGGGATGTGAACTCCAGAATGATGACACTAATAAGGAAATACAAAAGGCCCAACAAATGGCATTTGTGTTAAATCAATAATGCTCTGTTTGTTTTTTTTAATTCTAATCTTTCTTCGGAAAAAAAAATTATCTTTCTAAACAGTTGGCAATTCCCATTCTTGTTCGTCTTCCTGAACATAATTAAAAACATGTTGTGGCGTCTACTTAAGACATCAACTTTCCCAAGGCTGTCTTGTCCACTGTGTTTTAAACAAAGACACTTGTTTTGGCATTGTGCCCTTAATTAATCATTTGAGGCTTTATTGCTGTACCAAAAAAAAAAGTGTCTTTGTTTAATGATTCATCACAAGCCCAATTTCTGCAGAACTTAATCAAATACAGAACCAACTTTCTAATCAGCTTGAATACCAAAAAAAAAATAATGTAGGCCTTGTTTTCAGGATGTTATTTGATAAAAGAAACTGGTATGTGAAACTATTACATCAGCTGCTTAGGAATTCTTTCATGGAGATAAGATGGACCTTTTGCTTTTGGAGTCGAGAATGGAAGCTCATTGTTTATTAAGAAAACAGAACCTTTGATGGACCAGTGAGTGTCACTTAGCACTTGGGCCTTGCAGAGCAAGAGACAAAGCCTTAAGAATTCACGTCTTGTCTTGCTATTTTTTTGTTGTTGTTGTTGTTTTTTGTTTTTTTGAGACAGAGTCTCACTCTGTTGCCCTGGCTAGAATGCCAGGGCGTCAGCCTAGCTCACAGCAACCTCAAACTCCTGGGCTCAAGCGATCCTCCTGCCTCAGCCTCCCGAGTAGCTGGGACTACAGGCATGTGCCACCACACCGGGCTAATTTTTTATATATATATTTTTTTTTTTTTTTCAGTTGTCCAGCTAATTTCTTTCTATTTTTTTAATAGAGACGGAGTCTCACTCTTGCTCAGGTTGGTCTCGAACTCCTGAGCTCAAACGATCTGCCCGCCTCGGCCTCCCAGAGTGCTAGGATTACAGGCGTGAGCCACCGCGCCCGGCCTTGTCTTGCCATTTTTAGTGGTCACTCTGAGAATCAGATGGCACAGCACAGGGGAAGGTGACTCCGGGAAGTGCTGAGCTGACTGCCGCTGACCTACATCAGGCCGGGCCTCATCCCCACTTCCGCTCTGCCTCGACTCCACCAGCACCATTGGCTTCCGCATCAGACTTGCTTCCTTCCGGCCCATCCCAAGTAGCGTTCACTTAGCAGTCCCCGATGTAAGAAAAAGCAGAACAAACTGAGGCACCTGTAAGTTATACCGAGTCAGGTCTAGGATCTCAAAAAAGGTCTCAATATAGTAACAAAATGGCTGGAGCAGGAGGTATAGCATTTGAATTAAATCAACTTACAAAATACATCACTCTCTGGGCTTGGTGTGTGTGACAGCCTAAGAAGAAGTTTGAGCATTCTGTTTTCGTTACCACTTTATTATTATTAACTTTGCTATATTTATGAGAATTTAAAATCGGTGGTATTGATCATTGGTACAGTTTTTAACACCCTTTCGTATGAGCTGCAATTCAGAGTTCCCTAATCCTGCTGCTGTTAGTCACATACTGTGGCAAATGTTATTTGCGGAGCCCTTTCCTGCACCAGGCACCGTGTCCTGCATCTTGCCCTATAAGATGGGGAGTACCGTCCCCATCTTACAGATGAGAATGGAGGCTTCGTTTGACCTGAAGTTTTCCTACAACTAGGACCATAGCCTTGGCCTCCCTACAGCTTTCTGATGTGACGTGGGGTCCCAGGGGACCCCCAATCTCAACTCATCCCAGACTTGGCACCGACTGATGTAAAGCGAGGAAACTGCGCATTTCCCAAAAACCTAGAGCAGCTTCAGGAGTCTGGGTTCCCAAGTGAGCAGCGTGTCTTGACTGGTGCCAATCAGGGCGCAGTGATTAGGAGTCGGGCTTTAGAATTTGACAGACCTGGCCTCCAATGCCAGCGCCTTCTGTGAGCCCCTAGGAGACTTACATAACCTCTCTGAACCTCAGTCTCCTCGCCTTGCAAATGTGGCTAAGAAGAGCACCTACCTCACGGATGGGATTAAAGACGCCTTTTCAGGCAAGCGCATTTAACAAAGAGCCCCTCGCGTAATAAGCATTCGATAAATGTTAAAACATGCAACCGCGTGTTGGATAGGCATGTTGCCTGAAGGGTGATCAAAGCATCGTTTTCTTTCTTTCTCCATTTAAAATCTATTCAGAGGGAGTAAACACCCCTGCCCTTGGATAAAATCGTAGCCAGCTCACGACTTTCCTGCTGCCTCTCAGGGAAGACAGGCCCGTGGGCACGTGGAGGCTCAGTCCAGAGTTACGGGAGTTAGCTGGAGGTGTTTGTTCGGCTTTGGGCTGGAGGTGCCCAGTGGGAAACTGGGGGAGGACCGGAGTCCCTCTCTGTCTGCTCCTCCTGTGTCCCCAGCCTGCTGACAGCAGCTTCAGGGCCAGCGGGGAGAGGGAACGGGACAAGAAAGGGCCCAGCCCCAGAGCGAGGCTGACGGCTCTCGGTCTGTGTTCTAGGCAGGTGGTTCAAGCCTGCTCATTGTTGGCTTTGCCTTTATTGTGGTAAAATATACATATTAAATTTACTCTTTTAACCATTTTTAAGTGAACAGGTCCGTGGCTTTAAGTGCGTTCACATTGTTCTACAGCCATCACCAGCATCCCTCTCCAGAAAAACGCAAACTCTATCGCCTGGGTGTCCACCGGTCCTGTGGCCAGCTCCCTCTGGGCTGTCTCTCCTGCGGTTCCCTGTTCTAGGCAGACACCTCCCTCTCCCAGGGAGTGGACAGTGACTCTCTGTTCCCAAGTGCTGGGGGTCCACGGGGAGCCCCTGGCTAATGGACAGTCTCATTAAACACACCTCAGCACCACCACCCATGGGCTCTCTCCCTTGCATGTTCCCTGTTCTCCCCTAGTGGGCCCAGAATAATCTCTCCCACCCTTCCCTGGACAGACTCTCAGAGGCTAGGCTGATCCAAGCAAATAGCTTGCTCCTAAAAGCCACGGGAGCAGTCAGAAGCTCTCTGTTTCTGGGCAGAACTCAGACCACAGTCCACAGTTCGCCTAGTGTCCTCGGGCAGGAGTCAGGTCCCCAGGCTCCCTGTCTCCCAAGGCCAGCCTGGACATCTTAACCCACACTTTCTGCCCCTGTCCCAGCAAGACATGGGATTTGGCCCAGTTCAGGTTCCCCCAGAAGCCTCCTCTGAAACAAGGACTCCCGCTCCCAGGCAACACCAGCAGGGTAGTGAAGAAGTGAGCCGGGGGACGGAGGGCAGCCAGTGTGGGGAGCTCGCCATGAAGGTTGTCATTGTGGGTGACTGGCACATGATCCCACGGAGAGCCCTGGCAGCTCGCGAGGAACACAGCCCTCAGAGACAGCTGGGGTCTGTGCAGAGCAACCCCTGCCGATTACAGACAGCTGTGCAGGTGAGCCCTGAGGCGGCCAGGGGGCGTTAATTCACATTCATCCACTTCGCAGCAGATGTGCCAGTGGTGCTGGTGGCCAGACAGAGCCCTCGGAAGGCCCACAGTAGACACTGGACGGGCAGGGTCAAGGGGACAGGGCAGGCCTCCGGTGTCGCTGCCTTCAAGCTGGAAGGTAGCCCCCTCCTCAGCCCGCCCCCTAAAGGGGGAAGGTGGAGACTCAGAGCAGGACGACAGCTCTTTGTCCAAATAAAACTCCCCTCCTCTGCTCACGCAGTTGTCCCTCCCATGCTGCTGTGGACCCTCCTGCAGGAAAGCCCCTGCGAAGGAGAGAGAATGAGACCCACAGCGACAGCCGTGCTCCGTCCCAGCCGTCCCCTCCGTGAGTGTGAGGACCGATGTCCCCCTCTGTGCCCCAGTGTCCTCACCCGTGAGACTGGGGATGCTACAGAGTTCCGTGAAATGCTTCCCGTGCCTCCTCCCAAATGCGTTCAGATCCCCTGCTGGACTCATTTCACACACGCTGCATTTCCTCCCTAAGGCTTGGAGAAGAGAAACTCGACAGCCCTCTGTGTATATCTGTTTGATGAGGTTCCCCTAGGTGATGGTAAGCTGCCAAGGGCCAGAACTGCACAGCGCATTGGTCTCATTCTCTACTTAGCTCCTCAGCACTTAGCACAAGGCCTGGCACATAGTATGTGCTCAGTAAATATTAGTAAAACACACATACCCACACATATATGCATATGTGCATATACACATGCATATTTACATACATACATAAATGCTACATGTCAAGAACCTGGAGCCCTGAACTCATATGCCTCCAGGAGCCAGGCAGGAATAAAGCAAAAGAGACAGTATGGGAGGCAACAAGGAATGGTGGGGAGTGTGGCAAACTGTGGAGCACTTGCCCAGTCCAAAGGGCATAGCAGCTACTCACTTGCATTTGGCTCCCCAAAGTTACCACTTGCCAGACCTTCCAATCTTTTTCTGAAGAGACTAGAAATCCGTTATGTGAAATTTCCTGATTTTTGACATGTCAGCAATCACTCCAGATTTTTAGAATACACTCTTAGGGTAAAAAATACATATATATCTTTTAGGCCAAACATAGCTCACCAACCAATAGATTGAGGTCTCTGTTATCAAGCAACATCTGAGATAAAGGGTATTTCTCTTCTCCCATCTTCTACTTTATCTCTGCTCATACAGAGCATTCCACGTGATCGCACAGGTAGGTTTGGCCACCTAGAGGCAGGGGGAGGAATGACATGACCTCCACCGATCTCCCACATGTCAAAGGCTCCTCTCTTTGTGTCTAGGTGTGGGGTGGCCCCTTTGGCAGCAGCCATCCTTCTCCACATCACCCTCTCCCTTCCCCACCTGCTTATGCCACTGAGCTAATTAGTGTGACTCAACGGACATAAGAGGCTCAGGTGTCCCGCCGGTACTAAGCCTGGTATGAGTAATTGTGTGTGTGCTGGTAAGGTTGCTAGGCAGCCAGCAAGTGCGGCTTCTCCACTGGGGCAACACAGGAGAGAGGCATATGGGGTGGGCTCGTTCTGCCAGAAGATGATGAAATCAAGGCATTTTAAGTCACCCAAGATGAACCCAGGATGTTTCTATTCTGTCCAAAGGAGAGACACGCTCGTTCTTGACAAGAGTCTACTCCATTTATCCCCATACATTAACAAAGGAATTGACGATTTCAAAGATGGGACCATGCACTGTTGGTGGGAGTAGCCTCTTTAAGGAGAAATTTGGCAATAGCTGACAAAATTTTAAGTATTCATTCTCTTCCACCTGCAAGTTCATGGCTGAGAATTTATCTTCGGATGTATTTGGGCATGTGTATAAAGTTGAATGCATAAGGATATATCACCTTTACCTGGAGGGGAATGATTAAAGGGATAGACTCTGGCGCTAGAACTACTAGGTTTGAATCTTAGCACTACCCCTTGCGAGCTGTATAATCTTACGCAAATCACTTCACTTCCCTGTGTTTCAGTCTCCTCATCTGAGAAATGGGGCTATTAGAGCTCCTATTTCACATGGTGGGAGGAAGATGAAATGACGTAATGTAGGTAAAGCACTTAGAAGAATTCCCAGCACATAGCAAGTGAGACATTTGCCGTCCACTGGAAATGCATAAACATGTTTTAGTTTTCCATACCAGGAGTCTCAGTGCAATCTTTCAAAATCATGGAGTAAACCCTTCTGTGCTGATATAGAGCAATCGCAAGATTCATTCTTTAGTGGAAATGTCATGTGTCTATAGTAGTCACCTTTGTGCTCAAAATCATGTCCAAATTATACCCAATAAGGTTGTTTTTAAAAAATATTATGTACATGCATGCATACTTAATGTTTATGTAGAGAATATTTCCAGAAAGATCAGAAACGAGCTCTTGGGTTGGAGGGGCACTTTTTATTTTTGTGGTGTTTGATTTTTTTAATCAAGTTCTTGTACTATTTTTTTGCCAGGAAAAACGTTGTTTAAAAGAAAAATTCAGGACTAAACTCAGTGGTTAATGGCACTGGATTTAAACCCAGGGCTCATACAACCACATTTCCACGTGGATCTCTTTGATCTTCCTTTGATAAAGCTGCCACACTCGCTCGGTGAAGTGACCAGGCTCCCAAAGCAGCAAGACCTGGCTCTGCCACTTCCCAGCTGCGTGACCTGCGACAAGCAATGTCACCTTTCTGTGCCTCATTCTTTCTTTTTTCAGAGAGGCAAAAGCAGCTTATTCAGGGTTTTTAGAGGATTGATTGAGATAATGTTTGTAAAGTGCTGAGGACAGGGCCTGTCATATATAAATAGGGGTTATTATTATACATGGTAGCTGATTTCTAACTACCAGCTTTACAAAGGTGGCAGCGAATCAAGATATTCACTATTGTCGTTTATGCAAATTAAGAAGACAACACCTAGAAAAGAAAATATCTTTCCTCATTCTCCTTCCTCCATCTCTTTCTCTCTCTCTCTCTCTCTCTCTCTCTCTCTCTCATTTGTCTTTAACATACGCCATCACCAAAAAGCCTTAAGGTTTCTGTTAATAATTTACACAATAAACACATTAAAAATCGGCAAAATGCCACGTTGGCTATTGTCTAAGATTCATCTTTGTAATCCAACGAACAGCTTAAGAAATGTTGATGGGAAAAAAAATTAAAATACATGATGATAAAAATATCAATACAGTTGATTCCAGAGAATCAGGCCCTACGGCTTATCCTGCTGCGCCCTCCGTGGCCCTAGGCCGGGCCACAGCCTCCCGCAGGGTCTGCTCCCTCCCTTGCACCCAGCCCTCCCCCCACACAACCTCCAGCTTCACAGCCCTCCTGAATATCCACACTCTTGCCATCCTAAGCCTGTGTTATGGATTATTTCCCTACCTATAGCCACCCATACAGCCCCTCCAATCCATATATCCTAACCCCATAATACAAATAGCAAACAGAAAGTTCATTATAGTAAAATATGATGTATTCCACATGTGTGGATATACATATTCCATAAGGATCTATGTATGTATGCATGCTTATATATGTGTGTTGTGAGTATACATGTTATTTATGTGTATATATGTGTGTGCACATATGTGTAGTATCTATGCATGTGTGTATATACACACAGACACACACACAGAAGCATGACAGTGTTAGGAGACACGAAAGTAAGTCTGGATTTAAGAAGTGAGACAATATTTAATGTACAATTATTTGCCCCTTTTCTCCATTTTGACATTTTGAAATTGTGTGTGTGTATAGACATGTGTGTGCACACATCATCGTGAACCCTGTAACCACCAGGAGAGCCACGGAGCTAGGAAAGGGTTTCAGCGGAGCTAACGCAGTCAGATTTGGGATTAGGAGGGTCACCCTGGTGCACGGGTGAAAGGCAGGTGGGAGGGTAGAGGAGACAGAGTGGAGGGAGGGCGGGCATGTGAGTTCATTGCCATCACAGGCAGCTGGGACAGGGATCAGAGGGACAGGAGAGAGCAAGGCTCTCGGTGGGTACAACACGGACCCAAGAGGGCACTTTGGACATTAGCTGCAGGTGGTAGAAGTGGAGCAATAGAGATCCAACTATGGAAAGAACACGTGCTTTGTTAGCAATACCTGGGGCACAGGAAATAACACCAACATCCTAAGAAATTGCTCGTCTGGCCTCATTTCTTTGGACAGTAGTCAGGTTCTATTCACGTGTGCATTTCCCCACGGGGCCGGGAGCTCCCTGAGAGTCTTTGCCTTTTTTGTATGCGTGACCTCTACATCGGGAAAAGGGACCAGCGTGCTAGGGCCAGTGGGCCAAATCCACCACCCGTTTATGCAAATACAGTTTCAGGGCGCACAGCCGCACCCATGCTGATCGCTGCCTTACTGCTGCAACGGCTCGGTTGCGGACTTGTCCAGTGAATTCTAAAATATTTACCATCCGGCCCTTGAAGACACTGTTCGCCAGCCCCATGATCTCACATCATCCCAGGAACATAGCAGATGCCCCATAAATATTTACGTGCTGTATAAACGGGAGTCACAACGATGGGACTGCCTTCCGTCATACAGAGAAATAACCCACTGACTCTGTTTTGACTGGCACACCCCTTGTATTGCATCCCCAAATGTGAAACTTTTTTTTCCCCCCAAGTCACTCATGTCCTCAATTGGTCCAATCCTTTAGAGAATCCCTGAAGCAGGCCAGACTCAGGGGAGCCCTTGAAGACAGAAAACTGAACTATTTGGGGCAAAAGATGTTTCCTCAAATTTGGCACTATCGGCATTTGAGGCAGGATAATTCTCTTGTGGGGGGTTGTCCTGTGCATTGTAGGATGCTGAGCAGTGTCCCTGGCCTCTACCCACATTCCTTCCCTACATGATGGTTAAAAATGTCTCCTGAGAGGCAAAACTTCCTCCCAGCAGAGCATCAGGGCTCTAGCGAGAGAAACTGTAGCTAAGACCTCAGTACTGGGATCCACGTGTAAACATCCCTGAGGATATTCCTCGTGGTTTTTTAGAATACATGGGAGGAATTTGCACAGCCCATTCCAATCACTCTACTCAGCCTGTCAGGGGACTTGTTATATCTAACCTGAGTCCCTTATGCTGCATTTGCCCCTCTTTTTTTTAATTCTGTCATCAATGAAAAAATTAAAATTAGAGAAGAGTTAGTGTCTACGCCTGCCATAATAACCCCCCTTCTATGGCGGTCTCTTTACAGAGAAAGCCAGGAAATATGTAATCCAGGTAATCATTCACTCGACAAAGACCTGTTGAGCACCTGCTCGCCTGGCACTGCTGTGGGTGCTGGAGATAGAACAAGGAGCAGGAGTGAGCAGGGCCCTGATCACGGGAGCTACGTCCTAGTGAAAGGAACAAATAAGCAAAGAAATAAACAAGATGGTATCAGTTACTGGTGAGTGGCTGATGCCATAGGAGTGATTGGGTGGACCCTTAGCTGGGATGGTAAGAAAGGCCTAGAGAATTCAGAAGAGCAGCCCTGCCGAGAGAGAAGGGGTGAAATGCCTGGTTCAACGTGTTCCTGGTTCCAAGATTTCAATCTGAAACGGCTGTGGGGTCTTGCTACCCGCTAGGGTTCCCTTTCTCCTGCTGTGGGGGAAGGGAGCCTCAAAGTGGGCTTAGATTCCCTGAGCAGCTTCAAGAAACAGCCCTCTTGATTAGCCTAAGGATCTCTGATGGATTTCCTAAATGGCTGTAGTAAGTGCCAAAAGTTAGGCACTCCCAGGTTCTCAAGGAGAGAAACCTGAAGTCTTCTCCTTCCTACTCCTTCCCAGATCCGTCCAGGCCTCAATGGCAGCAACAGTTAGGCAGGCACGCAGGAGGGCGCGAGCATGGCTAGGATGGTGTTTGGTGGGTGAGGTCCTCTGACCAACTCTAAAGCCAGAGTATGAATGTCGGGGCCCATCCCTGTCTCTCCCCCAGCTTCCTCCATTCAGTTCCTATCTTTCTCCAGAGGATGAGCCATCTTGTGCCATGAAACAGATCTTGCTGGGAGAATAACAACTTGAGTAAAAGCTAGAGGCATTGGGAAGTTGTAGCTAATTGTTGGAATCAGGGGGGAAAAATTATTTCAGGGCTGTCAGCTGTTTCACGTGCCATGTTGTATGGTTCTACTTGTAGCCCCATCTCCCCATTGCACTGTCTCAGACAGGTAGCTGGTGAGGGGTGAGAAGCATCTGGGTGGGCTCTGGGGTCCTGCAATCATGAGCTCAGATCTAGACTGTCCTTACTAACTGCCAGACTTTGGAGAAGCCACTTATACTCTTTGGACCTTCATTTATTCATCTGCAAACTAGAGGGATCTACTTTGGAGCGTTGCTGTGAGGATGAGAGATAAGGTTTGTGTTAGTAATAATAATGTAATAGCCATCATGCATTGAGTTTCTGCTGTGTGTTCGGCACTGTGCTCAATTCTTTATAAAAGTATCTCACCCTCACAACAGCCCTCAGTGGAGGATCCATTATCACTATCCCCACTTCACAGCTGAGAAAAGTGAGGCATAGAGGTGTTAAACATCATGCCTAATTTATAAAGAGCAAAGCCAGTATTTATTTGCACCCAGGTTTCATAGAACCCAGATCCAGGGTCCTTGACCAGAGGCCCCCTCTGCAGTGGGCAGTCAACAAAAAATCACTCGTTGCTGTGTTCTGGTTATAATCATAAGGAGAATCAGAGTGGCAACAAATGGGAACTAAACCATCCTCACTGCCCTGCTGGGCAGAAGGGACATCTCACTGTAAGTGACTTTGTTGTCACTTGTTGATGCACACCGTCCCAGGGCCTGTGTGACACCACACTGCTGATGTCCTAATACATCCTGCCAAGTCTGATGGCTGATGTAATCACGCAGTAACCCTCTGCTCGCTTAGTCCCTCTCTGTCTCTCTGCCCCACCTATAAAGCAAGAATTCAGAAATTTATTCATTCGTTGTTCAACTAACATTTATCAAGTGTCCACCACGTGGCAAGCACTGCTCTATAGAGGAATGCATGAGAGGGACATAAATCCTGCCCTCTTGGAGCTCACACTCTGGAGGGAAAGAAAGTGCAGAAAGTAAAATATACAATATGTTTAGGGTGCAGAAAGAATCAAGTGTCCGCTATGGCAGGGAGGGAGACCAGGGACTGCCAGCCACAGAGAAGGGCTCAGTTTGAAATAGGGCGGTCAGGGAAGGCCTCCCAGAGAAGATGGAAAAGGTGAGAGAGAGCAAGCCATCCAAGTATCTGGGAAAGAACGTTCCAGGCTGAGAAAAATAGCAAGAGCAATCAATGACCCAGAGGTAAATCAGCCTCTTAGAGAAAAGTTTCACAAATTGATTCATCAGAACACCAATCTCATGAGACATTCATTGAAAATAAGCTTATGGAGCCCAATAAGTTTTGTAAATGCCACATGCTATATAGTCCACGTTTGGAGTTCGGATTACCCATTACCATAAGAAAAGGCAGGCAATGCGATGTTCTGCAGTAGAGTCTTGTTCAATCCATCTCACCCAAGCACACAATTGACTACACAACTATTTCTTCACCTAACACCTGTTGGCATCCCACAGAGCTACATTTCCATGGAAGCCAATTTGGAAAACTCTGGTTTAAACTTGGGGCCCTTTCTCTAGAATGATGTGCAATTTCTTGATTCTCTTACCCCCACTGAGTCATTCAACAAACACTTATTGAACACCTCCTTACTAAATGTCAAATACTAAGCTAGATTTCGCTTGAGATAGAGCAGAGAATAAGAGCCTCTGTCTCCACTTAAAAAGTCACGTCTGAGACGCCGCCATGCAGACCCACCCGCCACTAGCCACAGTCAACCCTGCAGTATTCAACGTCGCCATGCACGATGGCGATGGGCTCCATCTCCTTCAAACTGTTTGCAGACAAATTTCCAAAGACAGCAGAAAACTTTCGTGCTCTGAGTACTGGAGAGAAAGAATTTGGTTACAAGGGTTCCTGCTTTCACAGAATTATTCCAGGGTTTATGTGCCAGGGTGGTGGCTTCACACGCAATAATGGCACTGGCCCAAAGTGCATCTACAGGGAGAAATTTGATGATGAGAACTTCATGCCGAAGCATACAGGTCTTGGCGTCTTCATGGCAAATGTTGTATCCAACACAAATGGTTCCCAGTTTTTCACGAGCATGGCCAGGACTGAGGGGCTGGGTGGCAAGTGTGTGGTCTGTGGCAAGGTGTAAGAGTGCCTGAGTATCACAGAAGCCCTGGAGCACTTTGGGCCCAGGAATGGCAAGGCCAGCAAGATCACCATTGCCAACTGTGGGCAACTCATAAATTCGACTTATGTTTTATCTTAACCACCGGACCATTCCTTCCGTAGCTCAGGAGAGCACCCCTCTACCGCATTTGCTCACAGTGTGCTCTCGCTGCAGGTCTTTGGATTCCATGTTTTCCTTATTCTCCTCCATGTCTAGCTGGATCACAGAGTTAAGTCTATGATGATGAAATAAAACTAAATAACAATGAAATAGTCACATCCACAAAGCAGGTGAATGGCTGCCAAGGAAGATGAGACCGTGTGAATTCAGTGACCCAAACTCTCCAAGGGACAGTTGCGGGGAATGAATGGTTAAGAAAGAGACTGACTGCAAACCCGTCCTCCTGTCTCTTGTGATATTTCAGCTCTTGGTCTCACTAGTATTAGGAGGGCACAAAAATACTAGATCTGCGTGGTTTGAAAGGAAAGAAGAGGTGGTTGCTTAGGGATAAGACAAAAAGAAAAGCTCACACAATTTATACCTTCTCAACACCTTCTCAAGAAGAATGAAGTTGAAAAATCTCAGAACCACCCCCTGCAGATCCAATTTCAAACATATATCCACATACGACACCCAAATCTTAAGCAGCCTCTGAGTTGGAATAAATTGACTTCCAGCACCACGTACACACCCGCCAGCCAGCCCTCTCGTTTACCACCTGCACAGGATTCATTTTCAAAGGCTGGGTTTCTCTCATAACAATCTAGAGTCCAAAGGATAGGAAGCAATGCCGCGTGGAGGAGAGAGAACAAAACCCTATTTATTCACTTGTAAAATATACTTATTTTAATCACCCCTGAATATACCGATGTTTAGTTCAAAAAATTAGGCCTCCAATTTATAGTCAGGACTTCAGGAGCAACATGATGCAATGTTAAGAGCATAGAATGCAAATAATAATGCCTACATTTCACACCAGTAACTTGATTCCCTGCTTTGAGTCAGCTGCTATCAAAGGCTTACCTATCTAAGTCCTTACCACATTCTTAGCCCCATTTTACAGATGAGAAACAAAGGTGTAATAATTTGCCCACGGATCATATAGAAAACCATACAGCAAGATGTGTTGCCTCTTTTTGAAAAGCATATGATATTTAGACCTTGCAGTGCTTGAATTTCAGCCTCAGCACTTCAGGGGCAGGGCATCTTGCCTGGATCATATATATTTTTCCTGAGTCTTAGCTTCCCTATCTGCCCTCCCTACAACCCTGGGCAACAGTACCCACCTAGCTCAAGGTAGGGCCTCAACAAATTGCATGCCCTTTCTTTCGGAGTTTCTTCTTCTAGACTGCCAACTGCTTTAAGAAAATCTCCCAGAATCGATATGTGCTAGAAACTGTTCTGAGAACTTACACACATCACCTCATTCCACCCACTTAATCCAGACAGCGTCACTGAAAGTTGCATTCTTTCACCCTCCCTTTGAAGGTTAGACAACTGATGCTTGAAGATGGTCAACAGCAGGTTCAAAATGACCAAACCATCAAGTAAGCAACTCGTAGTTTAAACTAGTGGTTCTCAACTAGGGGACACGTGCATGGTCTGGATACATTTTTGGTTGCCATGCCTTGTGGGGTGGGGGGTGGGGTGCTGCTAGTGCCTGCTGGGTACAGTCCAGAGATGCTGCTAAACACCCTACAAGGCACAGGACAGCCTCCACCCCACAGCCAAGAATTATCCGGCCCAAATGTCAATAGCGCCAAGTTTGGGAAACCTTGGTTTAAATCAGGTTTATCTGACACCAAAGTCAATAACCTATTTTGCTTCCCTAACTGAGGGTTTCTAACCCTCAGCAGCATTGACATTTGGAGCCGGATAATTCTCAGCTGTGGCAGCTGTCCTGTAGGATATTTGTAGGATACGTGTGGGATGCTCACCAGCATCCCTGGTTTCGGCCCATTGGATGCCTATAGCACCTCCCCCTAAATCGTGACAACCAAAAATGTCTCCAGACATTGCCAAATGTTCCCAGCACCCTCTCCTCCTCCCCCTGGGGGGGCGAGTCACTCCCAGTTGAGAATCATTTTCCTAACCCACAGGAAATCAGTTTAGCCATGAAATGGGAATAACAAAACTGCTCTGAAAAATATTATTAATGAGAAAACATTCTGGATGACCATGATTTACATGTGTTTAAAGAAAGTAGATGTGTGTGTTTAAATGCACACACACACACATACATTTATGTGTGTGGGCATGCATTTATATACATCTATACACTTCTTTTAATACCTGGGCACAGTTGGCAGGAAGAAATAGCGAACAACCTCTTTATATTCCAGTGTATGAAATGTTACTTCCGGTTACATTGGGTTCCAGGAACCATACACCACATTAGAAATAAAATAGAGTGTTCCCTTTTTTGTTGCTGACAATGTTCCGTTGTTGGAGCCTCATTGTTATTCCAAAATGAATTAGATCTTAACTTGAAACAATGTGCCAAGGGAGAAGAGAGGCCATACCTGAGGCCCCGTGTTGAACCTCACTTTCTCACTTGGACCAAACTGGTGTTGACTACTTGAGAATCTCCACGGCTGGGCAAACTGTGGCACAACCAAGTTCTAGCAAATTTTCCACAATGATACAAAACAGGAGTCAGTAAACTTTTCTGTAAAGGGCAGATAGTAAATATTTCAGATTTGCATGTCATACAACCTCAGTTGCAACTATTCAACTCTGCCACTGTAGCATCAAAACAGCCGTAGACAATATGTAAATAATAGGCCTGGCCATGTCCCAATAAAACTTTATTTATGAACACTGAAATTTGAATTTCGGGTAATTTTTATGTCATGAAATAGTATTGTTCTTTTTTCTCTTTTCCCAAACATTTAAAAATGTAAATAACATTCTTAGCTCCTGGGCCACACAAAAGGAAGGAGCAGTCTGGATTTGGCCTGTCCACACCCTGCATAGAATATGGCAAAAGAGAGAAACCTTGCTCTCTCCAAAAAAGCCATAAATTCCCACTTTTCTATCCTTAAGATGAAGGAGATTACCCTGGATATTTGGAAGTTGCCTTGATTAGCACTACAGAAATTAATCTGCCAATACCTGAACTTCTGGAATGTTCAGTTTACATAGCCCTGGATAAACACTGAAGGACGAACTTGAAGTAACTTAGTGCTGGGTTTTTTCTTTTCCTGCTATAATTGCATGAAATCATTGTTTACAGTAGGCAGCGACCAACGAATTGGATGTCTCTAGGACCTCCTGGTTAAAAAATAAAATAGAAAAGAAGAAAAAGAAAACCCCTCAAGTCCTAAATTTTGTAGACACAAAGCCTCAGGTCCTATGTGACACTGGACATGAAAAATCTGCCTCCGACTCCTGTCCCCTCTCCCTGCGCACAGTCAAGCACCCCGCGCTGAGGGGCGAGACCCTGGGCCAGGAACTTCTTGGTGGTTATAAATTCTTCATCAACAGTGGATTAAGTTTTTAAGAGGGATTTTTCTTCTTCTTTTTCTTTTTCTTTTTTTTTTCCTCAAGTTACGGTGACCACAATTTTCAGATTTCTGACTACTTACAAAACTTTTTTTTTCTCCCCCTCTTAACAGAAAAGGTCAGTCACTTTTAAGATATAAGAGAATTTGAGAATAGATTAATGACAAAGACAAATGATGATTTTTATTTTAGCGGAAGTTTTGGTGCGTTTTCTGGGTACTGATAATAAAGTACACTCGACATATAACTGCGTAAGTTCTTTGCTTTAAAGTTCAACGACGGATCAAAAGAGTGAATTCTCTCTTTAACAAGAAATCTCCTGGAAGGAAAAATAAAAGGAAGAGGGGGTGGGTAAAGCTCCTACATCCCTTTTGTCTTTTCCTCTCTCTTTGTGGCCCAGAGACAGAGCATTGAGTGACTTCTTCAGAAAAGAGATCAGTGAAATTGTCAGTTGATTACTTCTCCTTGATTAGCATTTATAAGAGCCCTGTGATACAGTATTTGCATTCCTATTTAGCCGTGATTTTTGTGGGGCACCAATGATTAAACTTGTCACAGGGCTTGATTGACGGGGTCAGATCTTCACTTTCTACTCTTTTGAAATTAAAAACAAATGTGTCAGCTCCCTTCATGGGCCGGAGAGCCGTGAAGCTCGCCTGCCTTGTCATTGCAGATAGGTCAGGAATGTTTTAATTTTAGGGATGGATTCTGCTTGTCAAGTAGAGTGTGATGGCGTGTGGTTCTGGAGATGAGATGTGAAGGGTGTAACACAAAGAAGGGGAAGAACAAAGACAAAGACACTCACATTATTAGACAGATTTAATTAGTCTGAATGGATATTATGCTAGATGAAGCAGTGAGCTGTGAAATTAACCCTTGATTACGGATTGGCGGATCATACTCATAAAGAGAATCAGACCTTTGTGGAGAGACGCGAGGTATGATTTCAGTTTCCTCTACCCTTCTGGGTTGCGTGCCAGATCTCCACCCCCACCACCCACCCCCGTCTACTCAAACACCAGAATCTGCAGGAAAAAAGCGTGCAAGTTCACCTTTCACTTGTGCAAGCCGGTGTACCTAGAATAGAGATTCCGCCTAGCTTTGCTCTCTTCGACTTGAGCGAAAGCAACAAGCCAACAGTGGTTGGATGTGCGGCTCAGGGGCTCACAAAGACGCAGGTGTCTGAATTCAAAATAGAGAATAGGAAAAGCTGAGTTTGAATGTGGGTCATGTATTTTGAATGTCTGCATTGAATAGCTGCATCCACTGCAGGAGAGGGTCACCTCCTTGGAGTGTTTGTCCATAATGCAGTGTCCTTCCAACTTACCGCTACCTTTCCATGGTCTTCTCCAGAGAATCCCAGCTGCATCCTGACTCCCAAGAACTCCAAGCACCTTGAGAGAGGGCTGGGAGGCCTAGACACCTGACCCAACAAGGGTGTACGGTTAAGCAAAAATCGCTAATACTCAGGACTTCAACAAGGAGGGGACACTTGTGAGTGACGGTACACATAAGAAGGTACGTGGGACTGAGATGATGTGGCCTTCCAGAAATCCTTTACTTTACCCAAATCATCAAAAGGACATGAACTCTGCTGAGAAAGGTTCTGTATAAGGCTTGCACCGACTGACGTCTCTGCTTTTAACTGACTCAGGCTAGAAGATCATTCCTCAGCACCAGTTCCGGGAATGGGAAGGCTTGGTGGGCGTGATACAACAGAGGAGTGTCTGTTAGGCTGTCCCCGGTCATGCGGAAAGTCTGCAAATTAGGAATTGAGGAAACGGAGCTATTGAACTTGCTTTGTAGTTCTTCCACAAACTCAGTGTTCTCATTGCCTACTGGGAAGTACAGCTTCTTCTTTAACAGTTGTGCTGAGGATGGAGTCTGACCTGGAAGGCATCGCGTGCTATTATTATAGCTCAGTATAGAAAACACGGCACTAATTGGAAGTCCCTTTTCTGGGTCTGTCTCTTTCTTATGGCAGTCTCTTACTTTGGAGTATAAGTGGCTCCGGTTTAGGGAGCTCCTAGTTGAGGAACTCCCTGAACCAACAGTTTTCAAATGTAGTCTTGAGATGTTGAATCGATTGTAATGAATTGCAAATAATTTATTCCCAATCATTGCTGAAGGATGAGGGTGGTCAATGAGTTCACTGGCACTACACTACAATTTTCTGAACGGGAAAGACAAAGGGGAGATTGGAATCCTAACCCTGGCTCCATTTACGAGAATGTCACTTGTGTAAACAACAGGCGTCACAGGTCAGGGTGGGGAAAATGTTGAGCATCTCTCTCTGCTCTGCCAGGAAATGTGAGGACCCCTTCATTGGCATGTGCTTTGGGTGACCATCCCGTGGGAGTCACAGTGCTCCAGGTAGATGGTTATGTCTCAAATTTATGGTGTATGGTCTCTGGAAAATCAGACTATTCCACAGATGAACACAGCTACAGTTATTTCTATTTGAAAATGAGGATTGCTTCCTTCCCAAAGACGATGTTTTGTTTCTGAAGAAATTCTTTTCTTAGTCCTAAGTGACAAAAGAAATAACCCGCTATCTCCAATTTGACTTCACTGAGGTTTAGAGGAGGAAGGGAACTTAAGAAATTCTCTTATCAGGGGATTCCCAGCACTCAGTACCCTTGACCCTGAAGGTACCACACTGGGTGATTTACATGGTATGTGGAAAAACTTTTTTTTAATTTTTTTTTTATTTTTGTTTTAAAGCATATTCAAGTGCGTGCATGTATGTGTGCACGCGCATGCCAGGGTTTCTCAACATTGGCACTATTGACATTTGGACTGAATGATTCTTGGGCCGTTCCCTGCATTGTAGGATGTTTAGCAGCATCCTTGGGCTTCTACATCAGCACCATCAGCATTTCGGGTCGGACAACTAAAACATCTCCAGACACTTCCAAATGTTCCCCAAGGGACAAAATCACTCCCAGTTGAAAGGCACTGATATATATCTATGACTCCACAGACATTATTGTTTAGGAGGATAAGGCTTTTAAAAAGTTATCCAAGGCCGGGTGCGGTGGCTCACGCCTGTAATCCTAGTTCTCTGGGAGGCCGAGGCGGGTGGATCGTTTGAGCTCAGGAGTTCGAGACCAGCCTGAGCAAGAGCGAGACCCCCGTCTCTACTAAAAAGAGAAATAAATTAATCAGACAACTAAAAATATATAGAAAAAATTAGCCGGGCATGGTGGCGCATGGCTGTAGTCCCAGCTACTCGGGAGGCTGAGGCAGTAGGATCGCTTGAGCCCAGGAGTGTGAGGTTGCTGTGAGCTAGGATGACGCCACGGCACTCACTCTAGCCCGGGCAACAGAGTGAGACTCTGTCAAAAAAAAAAAAAAAAAAAAGTTACTCAAATTAAAGAAAAATATTAGATAAAAAAATTATAGAGAAAATGTAAGTGATAGCAATGTGGCAGAAATGAAGAAGGTTGTATGCAAGAGAAAGAAGCTTAGGAAACACTGATAGAGCTTTTCATCGCATTTTACAGATGTAGAAAACTGAAATCCAGAACAGAATACGAAATGGGCTTGGCCAGGCACCCAGTTGCTGGCCCCTGTGTTAATCTCACCAAGATAATGCAGGAGCGGCACTTAGCACAGGGCCTGGCACCCAGCAATAATAATCCCTGACTACATTGAGCACCTGCCATGTGACAGGTACTACTTTAAGCTCTTCACACGTAGTAATTCATCTGACAATTACAACTCCATGAGGTAGGGATTATTATTATTCCCGTTTACATTTACTGGAAGGGAGGAGGAAATAAGTGAGACAAATCCATGGTGGGGGAGGAGGGTGATGAGCCATTTGGTGGAGCTGTGGGGGGGGGGGATATGTGATCTATCATTTATGCTTTCGTATGTATTTTTAAATATTTCTCTTAGTGCTTGCCACGTGCCTAGCAATACAGTGCATCTGGCCCAGAGAAAATACGTAATTCATGTCAGTTATTACTATCAGCTACTATTCCCACAGTTTTGTGTGCTGTTATTGAGATAGTAAAGGAAGCCTATAGCTGCTACTGCTTGCATATTACTCGGTTGGGCTTCCAAAGTTTGTTTCTTATTGAGAAAGAGCAGGAAGGTTAGAAATTATGAATGCTTTAGGCTGCAAATAAAAGACAACTTCACTTATGGTGATTTGAATAAATCGGGATTGTTTTTTTCACCATCGTGACATCTGGACGTAGACAACAATGGCAGTGGGTCAGTGGATTAATGATGCTAGAAGGTGTCTGTGTGAGCCTCTTGGTCATTGCCTCATGGTTGCCAGATGGCTGCATCACATCCACCTCCAAGGTAGAAAAAGGAGTGAAATAACTGTATTAGCCACTTTTGTCCCTCTTTGCAGGGAGCAGATCTTTCCCAGAACCCCAGCGGAATTCTACTTGAACCTCCTCAGCCAGAGCTGTGCAATTTTGTCATCTCTAGCTGCAGGATCCTGTGAAGTATTTAGCTGGGCACATTGCCACCAAAAACAAAATCCAGGATTTTCTTAGCAAGGAAGAAAAGGGAAATGGATACTCAGTAGGCAGCTCATAGTATCTGTCCCAGGGACGGTTCCAGTAGCAAAGGTGTTTTCAGTCCTCATCTTTCTCCCTCAGTTCCTTCTCATCCAGCGGCCAGCCATTGACTGGAGATCCATCTTCCTCTCTGAATTAGCATCCATCAGTCCCCAAATGTTGGTTAGATAAATAGTGTTGGCCAAAAACTTCCTGAGTGCAATGGGCTACAAAGTATTAAGACTGTCACCATCATCATTACCACCACCAGCACAACAACAAAAATAATACACTGTTGAGTATTTACCGTGATTGCTAAGGATTCCACATACAATATCTCATGTCATTATCACAATGACCCCGTAGGTGTTACCATATTCACATTCTACAGAAGAGGAAATTTAGTTTTTGAAAGGTGAAGTGGTTTGTTTAAGGTCACCCAGTTTGGAAGGGGCAGATCTGGACGTTGAACCCAAGCTCACTGTCTTCACTTTTGAGATACTAATGATGCTACAAGGGAGTAAAGATTGATTCATGAGAAGTAGTTTACCAGTGCTGCAAGACAAAATAATAATAAGTCCTAAGCTATGTGGTCCTGGAAGTAAGTTTTGGAAGAATAACAAGGAAGATGGTTTTCGCAAAGGCCAGATATAGTCAAGAAAGACTCTTGAGTTGTCCCTTAGGAGATGTTTGACTTTGTTTCCATGTATAGTAGTTACCAAGGTCAATGCTGGGCTCCCAACTACAACAAACACACAGAATCAAACAGACCTTAGGAAGTCTGGACAGCCACGAAGCAAACAGAAACCACTAGACTCGGTGTAGATCTGTTTGGAGTTTGTGGGCAATTTTGAGGTCTCTCAGGGTCCGCTGACAATCCTGTGACCATGTGCCTGGCACCAGGGACTTCAGTTGTTTGCAGTGCTGTGGCCAAGCTGACAGCAGGCAGATTTGGAAGCCCAGCTGCCGAAGGTGCGCGAGTGAGCCGCCTCAGCTCCTCCTGTGTGTGTTCAGACTGGTCTGCCTAAACCCGCTCCAAGATCCCTCCAAGCCAAAAAAGAAGAACATGTGCTTCCTTTTCACAGTATTTCTGAATGCCCATGAATATAAAAGAAAGGAAGCAAAACCAAAAAAGTCTAGGACACATGATATTCCCAAACCACAAAAAGACAGGAAGCTTTCTAAATCAGAAATCCGGCCCTGTCTTAAGGGATTTCCTTGTTTGTTTGGAGACCGTGCTGGCTCTTAGCAAATTCAGATAAGGAACAACTACTATTCGATGCATCCCAATTCAACCACTATTTTCTGAGTACCTACTGCATGCAAGGCCCTGTGCAAGATTCTAGTGCAAGACGCTGATAGGTGCAAAGTCAAGTATGATCACGGAGGAAACTTTGGCAGAGAAAGCGATAAAGACCTCACGGAGACCAGGAAAAGGGGTGATATGAAGCACTGCTAAGATGACTCTTTCCTCCTCTGTTTCTTTTTTTCCAGGGTAATGAGCACATAATGCACAAAGAATTTTAAATAAAAGTTTAAAACTTAACCATGTGAAAAACAAAAATAAGGGAAGGCATGGTAGAAGAACATTCATTTGGGAATCAGATTTATCTGGGCTCAAGGTCTAGCTCCTCTACCTGCTAACTGTGCAACTCTGGGTGAGTCACTTTACTTCTCTGAGCCTCAGTTTCCTCATCTGTAGGATGGGTATGATAATACTCCCAACTTCACAGGACTGAGATGATGCAAGAAAGGCACTTAGCACAGTGTCTGGCACATAGTAAGTGCTCCATTAATTTTTGTTTTCAATAATAATAATGATAACATATTATCATCATCATTAAGCTTAGTGCAGTGTTAGAAATATAATGAACACTCAGTTATGGTTTGCTATGGCTGGTTTTGTTGCCTCTGCTGTTAAAGTATTTAACACAGTGTCTGGAGAAACCTGATGACTCGGTGAGCAAGCTGTGACCCTTCTACAGCCAGGGCTCAGGGTGCGTCAGCATGGAACTCTTCCTACAGGACCATCTCTGGGAGTCTGATCCTATGGAATCCCTGTCTGTGATAAACCAGGCAAGATAATGTGCCTTCTTTTCTTTTACCTTTAAGAAACTACTCTAATTGGCTCCATCCTGCCCAAAGTCACCATAAAGGTAAAATTGACAAAACAGAAGAGCTCAGAGACTGCCCTAGGAAGGATACACGCTGCCCTACGGTGCACCTGCGCTTGCACACTTGAGGTGGTGTCTGACTTACCTACACGGAAGATGCTCAGGCTTATTGCAATTGGGTTTTCCTCTCCTCTTTTTCTGTAGTCTTGGCCTAGCAATTCAGTGTGATCCCAGTACAAGCCTCAGACTTCCCTTGAAATTTCATCTTCTTATTCCATTCTCCCCCTCACCTCTTCCCATATAAATCCTTCTGATATCTCCAAGTCCTGCTCAAACACCACCTCATCTAGAAAGGCTCCCAGTATCTCTTTCTTCTCCCAAGCTAGAAAAGGTCCTCCCTCCTCTGGGGACCACCAGAATATTCTCCGCACGTCCTGTGTGACATGCGTCAATCTGTACCTTGGTTTATGACCATGTATGTGTTAGGACTATGGACTGCACAGGACGGAAATCCACTCAAACCAGCTTAAGCGCCGACGGATTTCTTCGATTGGCTCCTGTGAAAGTCAGGAGTGTAACAGATTCAGGCACAACTGGATCTAGTGCTTAAACAGTGTCACTGGAAATCTGGTCTTCTCAGCCCCTCAGTTCTCATTTCATCTGCGGTGATGTTCTTTTCACGTGGTAGCTCAGCAACCACCAGCAGCCCCAGGCTGAGCCAACCCAATGGAGCTCAATGAAAAGTGTTCCAGAAAAAAATCTTTCACTCGACTGACTAGGGTCACGTGCCCATCACTGGACCAATCGCCGTGGCCAGGAGAATTGAACGTGCTGATTAGCTAGACTCAGGTCACATGCCCAGCCCTGTTGCTTGGGAGTGGGGTAAGCCCCTCCCAAATCCTTGACTTGAGAATGAGAGAGCAGTAGTTCCCCAAAGGAAAACCAGGGTTGCAACCCAGAGGAAATAGCAATTATCTATGACAGGTATAAAATTCCTGCTGATTCATCTCTTGGTATCTCACTGTGCCTAGCATTTTGTTTCTCACAAAGTAGATGCTCAACAAAATTATCAAATGAATAAAAAAAACAAAGGACTGTGACTAAAGAACTTAGCTATTGACTTTCCACATCTCCTCGTCTGACATTTAGTATTACTGTATTTGGCCAAGCAGAGATCACACATCAATTTGAGTGTTTCTCTAACTCTTTTAGGGAATGTCTTAGTAAACCAGACATCACAGAGCCTTCCATCTGGAGTCAGAAATAACGCAGACAATACTAATGTTTAGTAATCCAAAGTGCCTAGCTCGCTAGAAAAAAAAAATGTTATTTTTAACCTAGTAAGAGAGAATTGGCCATGACCGAGTCCTTGACCTGTCTGTTTGAATCCTGTCTTTCTAGCCATTTCTGGTCATGAAAATTGGGCAGGATTTCTGGCATCCTTTATGCTTCTTTGTTATTAAAAGCAGGATCAGTTAATAAATAATTATGATGCTCAGTTTCTAGGGAACAAGGAGATAAGGGCAGGAACACTTGAGTCTTGCAAATTACGTGCTATAGTATAGATTTTCACCCAGAGTGGAGAACAGCCTCGGCTTTCTTTCTTTCTTTCTTTCTTTTTTTCCTGTGGCATAAACTGTTCTAATTATACGTGCAAGATCCTCTATTCCCAAAGATATGAGTTGGAAGCACTGTGTCTATTCTTTTAATTCCAAGAAGCATTTGCAGTTGCGCATTCCCACCCCCCTTGTTTTCAAACTGAATTGTTTCAGTGGTAGCTTGGTGTGTCAGCTTGTAAGTCTATAAAACAGTTTTATACCAGCTGGAGATTCAACATGCTACATGAATACATAACAGTGCCTAACCAAGAAGGTTTGTAATTCAGTAATTAGCTGTAATTAATGAACACAAAGTGAAGACTCATTTACAGTTTAAATTATCACATTAGCTCCTGTCACCCTCTATGTACACAAAACAGCAGGAATTCAATTATTTTTATTCTTCAAAGCTAATTTAAAATTTAAGGGATGCCATTACATGAAATAATAGGTAGGAAATGTAATCGAAATCGCTGGGAACAGTTGGCCGTCCTTAGAATAAAAAAAAAAAAAAATGTGATCACTGACGATTTGGAAATGTTTTTTCATCTGTGAACAGATGAAGGATTGAAATCTCTGCTCTTTTCAGTATATTTAATTTAAAAGGAGAAGTGAGTTTGGTGGTTGCAGAATCTTCGTGCAGGGAGAATCATTGTGCGTAATTGTAAAAGCAGCTGATAACTGATAGTGCTGTTGATAGTAACAGGAGGACAGCCTGGGAGACGCACATTCCATTATCCCTAATGGGAGCTGCGTCTCCTGCAACCGCAGGGGGTTCCTGGAATTGTCACCCATTTGTGATGCACAATTTCAGCTTGTGAGACCTTATGTCACTGTCACTCTTCTGTCGTCCTTAATTCTTTGTACGTGTATATGATAAATATTCTTTCATCCATTCATCATCGACCAAGTATGTTCTCAGTCTCAGGCACCATTCTAAGTTCCAGGGCCACGGCAGTGAGCAAGGGAGACCACGTTCCTGATCGCACGGAACCAACATTGCAGTGGGAAGAGAGACAACAGCCGGGGGTCCTGGAGCTTACGTCCATGCCAGGCCTGGGCGTCAGTATTCTAAACAGCTCTCTGGATGATTGAAATGTGCAGCCAGGATTGAGAACCACTGTGATAAACCAATACATACAATAAATAAATTAGCATTCCCTGGTGATGGGTGCTGTGACAGAAACTAAGCAAAAGAGTGTAGAAGGTAACTGCAGGCCGCTCTAGACTGGGTGTTCAGGGAAAAGAAGCCAGCCCTGAGAAGACCTAAAAGAATGTTGTTCTAGCCCAGGGATCAGCAAAACTGCTACTGCTTTTTCTCCTCCTCCTCCTTCTCCTCCTTCTTCTTCTCTTTTTTTCATTATAAGCCTTTAAAAATGCAAACACTTTCTTAGTTCAAGGGCTGTACAAAAACAAGTTGCAAACTGAATTTGGCCCACCCAAACCATGTCCTGGAAAACAAGATCAGCAAATGCAAAGGCCCTGAGGCAGGCATGAGTTTAATGTATTAGAGGCGCAGAAAGAAGGCCTGCAGAGCTGGAGCTTAGTAGGGAAGGAGGAGTAGATGAGACCAGAGGAATGGGCAGGGATGTATATTTTGTTTTATATGTGACAAAAAGTCACTGAAAAATTTGAAGCAGGGAATGTATGAGTGTGTGTGTGTGTGTGTGTGTGTGTGTATGTGCGCGCGCAAAGGAGACACTTATGTGTCCCCCTTACCACAGTATAGCTCCTTGCAACTGCCAGTCATCTCCTTCCGTGGCAGTTCCAGGAAGGGAAAGAAAAGAAAAGCAAGGCCTGTGTCTAAAGAATGCTGCGTCTGTTGCTTTGGACTTCTCTCTTCTGCACTCCCCCCTCCTCTTCCCATATTCATTTTTCTTTTTCCTTTAAATAGGCCACTCGAAGCTGCACTGTCTAATTTTTCATAGGTGATCGACTGCTGAGTGGGGGTTTAGGTAGACAGAGGGAAGGCGCTGATAAGCCAGAGCACGGATTCTATTAGGGAAATGCAGAGGTAATTAATGAATCCTGCCAGTAATTGGGAAGGTGTGAGTCCCCGTAATATCGTAATGATAGTCATCCGTCTGCGAGCCCCCCGTCACTCTGAGCCATCCCTCATCGCTCTCTGATCTCAGACTCTTAGCCATGCAAATCTCCCTGACAGGGCGCTATGTCTCTGTCTCCCTAATTGGGCGGTATAGAGTTGTTTATGGATATTGTCGGCATTTAGGCCTCAGTTGGAGGTTGTTCAAAAATCGTTAGCAAACTTGCCTTAACAGCATTGTCAAGTGTGTATTCCCCTGTTTCGATATCTGTTTTTAAGCTAGCAGAGGTTTGTGATGAAAATAAGTGATGCATTGTGTGGACTGGAGCTCTGTGTGTGATTGGTATTAAACCGTTTTTGAAGTAAAAACCAATTTACGGTAATTTCTCATCCCACTTAAGATAAAACTTCAGTTTGTGTGCAGGAATGGGATGCTTTTTTAATAGCATGTCCTCGGTTCCATAAAGAACATTGAGTATGTTAATGCCATCCTGAGACACAACCATTTGCAAAGACTACAGTTTTGCATTGAGACTGGTTTCTAAACATCCATCACCATTTAATTCCAAAGGAGCACCTTTTCTAGAACTATTTGCCACATTTTCTTGCTGATATTTTTTTCTGGATGCAAGTGGCCACCCTTTTGTCTCCCCCAAACTGGTATGATGGATTGTTTGAAATGCCATGAAATAAATTTATAAAAAAAAAAAAAGCCCTTATAACTCTGGTAAGTAAGCAAGTTTGATGTTTCTGTCATGATGCTTCTTAAGAGGGATCTTTTAAATATTTAGAAAACATAGGAAGACATTTTCATATATAATCCACACACTTTAAAAGTATTCAAATATGAACAGTACAATTCAGATTGCATCTTTGTCAATTCTAAATAGGAGAGAAATTCAAGAACCTCTGATCTCCAATCTCTTCCCCGTGAAGGAAGAAAGAGACGTCAGTGCAAGAGCGACACGGACGTAGACTTTAGCCTTGAGTCTTCATTCACCAGCCTATGTGGCCCTGATTCAATCACCCAGCCTCTCTGAGCTCCACGTTTCTCATCTGTCTCACCAACACTCAAATGTAGTTCTCAGCTTTGACGCAAGTTCATGGCTATAAGTGTACGTAATTCATGTAGCAAGACCCAAGTTGCTCTTCTGAAAGAGCTTGGACACATCAACCCCTCGAACCAGTTTCCACATCTGTAAAATGGGCCAGTTAATACAAACTTTGTCGGGTAGATTGAGAAACAGAAATTATGAGTTGAAAGTACCATGAGAAGCTTGAGCCCTGGAAGTCCCTCTACCAACGGTGGCTGCTGCCTGCTGAGGCCCACAGAGCGCCAGGCCTGGTGCGTACCTGGCACACAGCAAACATCCATGGAGCGGAAAGAGGAAACAGAGGCACCGTCAGCACTGAAGAGAGGGCTGGGATGAGGCAACACATCCCTGGGCGTTGTCACTCTGGGGGTTAAATAAGGTGACCAACCATCCTAGTTTGCCTGGGACTGAGGAGTTTCCCAGGACAGGGGACTAATAGCAGGACAAGAGTTCATCCTAAGTCTAAACACACCTCCTCTTCAGCCCAAGAATCTGACAGGTCGTGATTTACTGAAGCCCCAGATTCTCAGAAAACCTTCTCCATCTTCCATTTCTAACTCTGTGGATTAGTCATAGTTCTCTGTAGAACCATCTGGCACATTCCAGAAACTCTCAGGAAACAAAAATGGCTGCCAGGCAATGATCTCCCTCCACAGAGGCTCCACCTCAAGTCCTCCAGAAAGTTCCATGGGTACTCGTGACAGAGCCACCGGTGGCTGCCCCTCTCCCCAGCTGTGGTTCTATGCGGTGTGTGTTGGGGGGAGGGTGGAGCACACGGGGAACAGGCAAGGAAAGGAGCGGTGGCAGCGCCAACACTGCAGCATTCTGCTGGGCCTCGCGGAAAGGAGCCGAGAGAGGTCCCCGCGTGTGGGCCGGGAGCCTGGGGGAGCCGATTTGGCAGCGGCTAATCAGGAGAGCCCTGTCAGCATTTCAAGGACAGGCTTGTGTTTTCCTGTCCGTCCACAAGCAAACATTCAGACCTCCTCAAGTGTCCAAACTCACTGAATCTTTCCTCTATGGACATCCTAGCCCAGAAATTTTCTAGGATATGTCCAAGTGTCCACAAGCCCTATAACCTCTGGTGTTTTAATCACAAACCTCCCAGGGTGGTCTGTTCCAACAGCCTGGACCTTCCTACCAAAGTCCTTATTCATCCCAAATGGCCAACCAGCTGCACCATCTTTAAATTAAAGGTTTTATTGTGCAACTTGGCCCCCCAGCCCAACCCTGGCTTTTTTTAATCACTGTCCCTTGCCCCTTTGGATCTGAATGCCTGCGACACACACGTCTTCCGAGAGGCCTCCATCGTGAGCATTACGGCCGACGTGGTTCAGTAGCCTGAAGCCTAGACTAGAATGGCGCACGTGCCAGGGCCTCCCGCCTTGAACACGAATGTGCTGGCCTTTCCCTTTATAAAAAATCCAGGCGAGAGAGATGAGAGGCAGAAACTCGAAGTGCAAGGAACTTTTCCGAATGCAGCAACTGCCGACCCTGGATGCAAACTGCTGTGCAGAATAATTGTCAAATGCTTGCATAAACACATAAATAAGATAAATTTATTTTCATTATTCATATTTGGTGCTCTTTCCTTCCACTATTTATGCTCTAAACAACAGTTACAGTAAATATAACGGTAAAAAAAGGTGCCTACAGTGGACAGAAAGATGATCAAGAAGCCCTGATATACAGCAATTCATGTTGCCTCTTCACAATCACTAACGAATCTTAACCGGAGCCATGTTCCGTTCCCATGTGAGTGATAAGCAATGATTTATTAGCAAGTGTCACGAAATCGGAATGCCATACAGCAAGACATGAGCTAGTGGAAAATGTTTTCCCTGCTTCCCAACCTCATTACTCAAAGATGCGGTGTCCCTTCACCAAGCCTAATTTAACTGACTTTTCTGAGCACGCTACTCGTTGGCAATGGAAATCGGCCAAGATGAGGATGTCCAGGAAAGCCTGGTGCCTAAAGGCCACAGCCCCGGTCCAGCTGGTGCCAGAGCTGGCCAAGGACGCTGGAACTCTGCAAAGTGGCCAAAGTGGTCAACTCCAGAACTATGATCCCAACAGCCACCTCAGCTCTCTGACCAAGTGGCAAGGAGGCCGACGCACTCAGGAAATGAAACCCGCCAAGGGAGAAGGACCCCAAAGAGTAACTTTGACAGCTTTGGACCTTGTGTTAGCCATATGTCACGCTGTCCTACTTGGAACGCATGCCTGGATCCCTTCGGACCCCTCCAATGGTATAAGGCAGGCAGCTGAACCTGGCTCAGCGCTAGCTCTCCTACCTACCTTCGCAACTGGTGGGGAAGATTGCACGGCCGCCCAGGTCTTTACCTTCTTTGCATCTGTGTCCCGCACCATGGCACTTTGCAGTGTCCTCTTACTCCGATTCTAGGCTCAGATATGACTTGCTTTGGCCAGTCAGATGTCAGCAGATGTGATGCAAGCAATGGCTTGGGAAGAGCTTGCACCTCTGCCATTGCTATTAGAACCTGCCCAGGCTAGCCTGCTGGGAGGATGCAAGAGACACAGAGCAGAGCCACATCACTGTGGTTGTTCCAGCGTCGGGACAGGCAGGGAGCAGGGGGTCAGCTTTTTCACTCTTCTGGACTTCCTCTGCCTTCTTCTTCTAGGCCCCCTCTTTCTTGGATGGGTGTTGGATCTTGAGAGGAGGGTTGGCAGAAAGGGGGACATATTCTCATAAATTCTATTAATGAACTGCTATCGCAACTCTCTCCTGTCAGCAGATGCCCCGTGTGGGGCAGGCATTCAGGCCTCACTCTCCAGTGGGGGCATGAGTGGGGTCTACAGAAGCCCAGTTCCTAATATGGGAGATGTGCTCCATTCAGGATGATTTCTTTTTTGTTTGTTTCTTTTTTTAGAGGTGAGGTCTCGCTATGTTGCTCAGCCTGGTCTCAAACTCTTGGCCTGAAGCAATCCTCCTGCCTCGGCCTCCCAAGTGCACGGATTACAGGCCTGAGCCACAGCGCCCTGCCCCCTCGTGGATCACCTTTCATCCTCTTGCCACTAAGGGCTTCTCTCCCCTTTAGGGCTGGGCGCCCATAGGCAGCAAGACAGCTCTTGCCCTAATGAAAACTTACACACCTTTTTCTTGCCAAAACATTGCAAGTTCAACCGCTTCTCCCTCTTGTCCTCCACCATCTTCCTCCAATAACCTTTGCTCCTTCTCAGCAGTCACAGAGTGTAGGTCACAGTCTGCTGCAGAAGCGTCTCCCACCAGGAACTCAGAAGCCAATCTCCCCCTCCTGCTGGAGCCCAGTCGCTTCAAGTGTTTCCCATCGGGCCACCTCCCGACTTCTTTGTGTCCCCTCCACAAATTCCTCCATGAGTTCCTGTGGTCTTTTTCTAGATAGGCTGCTGGCAGGAGGGAAAAATGGTGACTGGTGGCCTGTTCTGCTGCCACTTAATCAATCCCATGGAAATGAGTCTGACAGCTTCCCCTCACCTTTTTTAAACTTTTCATTTTGAAATAATTTTAGACTTAGAGTTGCAAAAATAGTACAAAGAGTTTATGAATACCCTTTACGCAGCTTCCTCTAAGGTGAACATCTTACCTAAGTATGGTGCAATTGTCAAAACCAGAAAATTGACATTGGTTCAATACCAGTGACCAAATTACACATCTTATTTGAATTTTACCACTTTTTACCTGAATGTCCTTCTGCTGTTCCAGGATCTACTTTAGGATCTCACATTGAATTTAGTTGTTATGCCTCCTCCTCTTCCCTCTGTGACCATCCCTTGATCTTTCTGTGTCCTTTATGAATTTGACATTTCTATAAACACTGGTCGGGTATTTTGTGGAATGTCTCCCACTTTGGTCTGATGTCTTCTTATGGTTGGATCGATGTTGTGCATTTTCGGCAAAAATACCAATGATGTGCCCCCATCGATGCCTCGTAGCAGGGGTTTCGTCATG
Source organism: Propithecus coquereli (assembly GCF_000956105.1). NCBI lineage: Eukaryota > Metazoa > Chordata > Mammalia > Primates > Indriidae > Propithecus > Propithecus coquereli. The sequence continues at coordinate 166,663 of NW_012147919.1, forward strand.
TTGGCAGGCCTCACTTCTGGCGATGTTAACTTTGATCATGTGGTTAGGTAGTGTCTGGCAGCTTCCTTTCAAATAGGTGGTATAGTCGTCTAGTCCTTAACTTTGTGTGTTAAGCCAAAATATCATGAAACAAGAAAATTCCACTCAGTACCCTGTTACACTAACCATGTGATCTGGAGCATATAATTTGATCTTTCTCCAGACCACATACTCCTCACCTGGGAAAGGAGAATAACAACAACCACCTTTAAGAATTGCTGTAAAGAGTAATGATCATCTAGGCAGGATGGCAGATGGCCCAGGAGACCCTCAAAAATCGATATCTCTAAGAACATCTTGAACAATTTGCATACGTTATTGCCAACTCTCACCAAAAACATGTATATAATCATCACCTACTTATGGAGAAAAAGCCTAGAACTTTAGGATGTAAGTGACTCACCAAATCATGTCATTCCCCTGTGTCCGAGTCTCTGACTCATCAACCTCTGAACACTTTGCTGTGATCCTTCCCAGATCGCCCCAGACTGCCCTTTTGAGACTAGTAACCACTCCTAAGCCCTGAAAGGCAGGATCACATAGCAGTTAAATGTGCGGTCCACAGAGCCAGAGAGCCCTTGGTTTAAATCCTAGGTGGGGTCCTTTGGGCAAGTTGTTTAGAGTCTCTCCTCCTTTCCAAAGGACCTAACTCATTGGGTAATTGTAAGGAGTAAACAAACAAATAAAGGTTTCCAGCATTGTGCATAGCACGTAGTAAGCATGCAAAATTACATATGTAATCCACAAATATTTGTGAGGCATCCATTGTGTGCCAGGTGCCATTGATGGCTCTGTCAGTAACCACTGAACAAGGCAGAAATGTCCCTGTCCTCACTGAGTTTATATTACGATGGGTAAGACAGATAAATAAGGAAACAAACAAGTAGTGTACTGTCACATCTCTTAAGCAATGTGCTGGTTAATGGACTTACCAGCAATTCCCCAAACAAGCCTGTGTCCTTACGCCTGGCTGTCCCCTCGACATGGGTTACTGCCCGCTCCACCGTCACGTATTAAAATCCCACCCCCTTTTTCAAGGCCTAGCTCAGCCTCCATCTATTATTTTTTCTTGATTATTTAATTTGATCAATTACTTCCTTGTGGGATCTGCGTTCCCATCCACACTAATGCTATTATTTATGTACACATTAATCACTACCCCCATGAGCTTCCAGAGCAGCCTTTACTCCCCTTTGGCAACATTGATCTACTTTTTGTTACATGGTCTGTGTTCTACTTTCTTCATCAGATTATAAATTTGTTTTGTGAGAGCAGAGACCACATCTGCCTAATATACTTATTGGGATCCCCTTATGGAGCCCAGGGCAAGTGTTCAAATGTTTGTTGATTGAACAAATACATCAACGAATGGACATATCTTAACCCTCTTGCTGAATTGTGATTCTCAGAAGGCAGTGGCTATGCCTTACTCATTTAATATATGTGGGAATGAACCGAGACATAGCAGTATTGGACATATTTGCTCCACCAATTATTTTGCTTGTGTTTTTGGCCTGGTCTGTCTTTTTGTGTCCCAATCTCCCCCTCTTTAAATACATCCTTCCCTTTTTGGAGAGTTTTTTGCTACACTGCAGGTATTACCTAAAGGTAAAAGAAAGAACACATGTGAGGCATTTTGGTTGCCTTGGCAATGAAGTACTTCTAAACTCTCAGGGATTGCTTTTTGTTGCCAGTATATAGTCCCTGACTTTTCTTGAACTCATGCAAAATCCACAAATGGGGCCATCTGCCTTTATCCTATTATTGTTGATGATCTAATAAGGGATTATTACTAATTTTACTGGAAAGGAGAGTCTAATGACCACATTTTTCTTTCCAGTACTCATACAGACTGCCAGGAAAAGAAAAACAAAAAGTACCAGTTGTGGTTTTAAAGGTTTATCCCCTCCCTACGATGTCCTTCTCTTTTCTCCCAGTAACCCATTCTCCAGTGCCAGAAGCCAAAAAAAAAAAGACCATGAATCTTACTTTCTCAGCCTAAAATACACACTTTGGAAAACAGATTGGAAAATCTTTCTGGAAAAAAGTTTACTGAAACTCCAAACCAACAAGCCATATTGTTTATGTTGCTCATGAAAAAAATTTTAAAATCTATTCTAGATAAAGAACAGTCTCAAGGACAAGGATTCCCAGTGATGGTTCTTCTTTATGATGAAATGCAATTTTCTCATTTTCATATAACCATTTCAGTCTAAAACTTGACTGATTAAAATACCTCATTGTACAATAGAGAATAAAGCATTCATATTTTTATAAATCATAGGTACCAAATCTGTTTAAGAAATCCTATTTACTAGATATGCAATATGCTGGACTAAAGCAATAATTATTTTGTTGAAAATGTCTGTGCTGACCTCAATGACTTAGAATACTTTGTTGTATCTTGTCTCTATAGCCCAACCACACTGGCTTTCTTTTAGTTTCTTGAACAAGTCAAACTTCTTTCAGGCTCAGGGCCAAATATGTTGGGACTTCTCCTAAGAATTCTCTTTTCTCAATTCTTTATCCATATGGACTTAGTTTACCCAATTCCTCAGATCCCGGCATAAAAGACTCTCCTTACAGAAGCCTATTACGACACTCTCTCTTCTCCAAGATACACCCAAGCACACATGCAGACTAGATTAGAACCCCGTCATTCTCCTCATACTCTTCCCCATCATGTTTGCCTCCATTGTAATGTTTTTATTATTTCTGTGCATATCTGCCCAAGTCAGTTTCCTCACCAGACTATACACTCCATAAAGCTAGGTATTATTTCAGTCTCGATCATCACCTACTGCAGTAGGCACACAGTCAACATTCAATAGGTATTTGGGGAATGAATGGATTTGCTGGTAGGGTCTGGGAGAACCCAGGTGAGAAGAACCTAGGAAGCAGGTCAAAGCTGAGGATGGATTGACTTAAAGTTTCTCAAGAAAGGGTGGCCTGCAAATAAGGATCCAAGTTATAGTCAAGAAGAATAGCCAAGGCCAGGGCCAAGGCAAGAGCCTTCTCATCAAATGTAAAAAAAAAAAAAAAAAAAAAGGGAAGTCAATTGCCCCAGATGAGTAAAAAAGGAGATAGCAGCAGCTTCAGATGCAGTTCATGCAATGAGTCAAAGCAAGTGGTTTAGGGCGGAAATTGTGAACAGTGTGAGGGGCTTAGAGGACCTACTTTATGTAACCCAGGGGCCAGACTTAGAGTTGAAAGAAGAGTTTGAGCCCTAACACCATCCCTTATTAGCTACAAGAACTGGAAGAAAATTGTTTTATCTCTTTGAGCCTCAATGACTTCACCTTAAAATGGGATTAGGACCCCTACCTCTACAATAGGATAGTGTAGTATAAAAGAATATTATGTATGTGAAGGTACATGTCATGCTTCTTCCAAGTTCTCCTATTCAGTTTTTCCAAAAAGCCTCTACTCAGAAATGAGCTCTGCCTGTTCTTTGTGTTTTTCTCAAGGCACGTTTTCTGTGCTGTTAGATGTGCCTGCCTCATGCATCCTCCATAGACTGGAAGCTGCTTGAAGGGAAGAAACATGTCTCACTCACCATAATTCTGTTGGACCCTTGGCAGCATGCAGGTTGAGCTGGGGGATAAAAATGCCTGGCCTTCAGGGATCTGAGCATGAAAGAAGACTGTTAGATTATAAATCAGGTACCAGGCTACATGTGATCCCTCCACATGGATCTACTCCTTGGAAACTATTTAACTTTATTCATATACACGGCGCAAAGGAGACGCTTGATAAGTATTGAATGAACGGATGAATGAATGAATGAATTTGTCTTTGGTGAGGCATCGCAATAAAGAAAAAGAAATTTAACTTTGTCTTCTAGACTTTGAATGCCTCTGCCAACAACTAAATATCTTCCAGGGAGGGCAGATGGCGGCCTGTACAATGAACAATTTAATCTTCAGAAAATGGAACAACTTTGCCAGCAAACTCCATTTTTCTCTACGAACACATTGTCAATAACATGTGCTCTCAAATATGTGGTGAAATTGATGACTGGGCCCTGATTTATGGAAACAACAACAAATTAAATGATTACCTTTCTTTTTCCTAGCTCGGGGTCCTTCAGACCAGTCATGAATTTTTTTGCCTATGCTCTAATAAGAGAGGGGGTCTAATTAAAATGCCTCATTGTGTGATTGTGTGTGAGGAGTGGAGGAAAGAGAGCAGAATGTTCAGGGTATCTTAATTTAAAACTAGGAAGAGAAAAACCACTTATGTGATAATGAAGATTAACTTAGGAAGACACTGGCTTTCCTTCCCCACATAAAAGCAGGTATTGAGGGAATCCTTCCTACACACATTTTTGTGGCCACTTATTTGGCCCCTTGTAGAAAACTTTTTTGGTTTTGGATAGACTTAAGGCTTTGGATTTGGGTGAAAATAGACCAGAGTCAGGGAGGGGTGCTCAGAGAAATGGAATTCTCTAGACAGTAACCATGCTAGATATTTGGAACTATTCCTGAGAATGACAGCCTACTTTGGAAGGAGTTCCTATCCTAAGACCTCTCCTTCCAGAATGGTGGTTCTGAACTTGTATTTGGGTCAAGGACTTTTCTGAGAATCTGGTGAGAGCTACAGATTCTCTCTCCAGGAAAATCAAGTGTGTATTTAATACAACTTCATAAACACACATATGCAGAAATATAAAATTTTGCTTATATAAATAGTATCATCTCGTCTTTGCCATAAACTTGAACAACTCGAGTGACAATTGCTACTCTGCATTCCAGGCTTCACTAACCTTTCTGTGACGCTCATCCAAGATTAAGACCGGCTTGACTTAGAGGACCCTTGGTGTCCTTAGGCCACAAAAGTTTAATCGTCTTAGGCTGTGGACTTTTCCAGCCATCTGGTGAAGCCCACGGAGCCCTTCTCAAAACTAATGTTTTTAAAGACATAAAATAAGATACTTAGGGCTGAAAGAAATCATTGAAATACAGTTATCAAATATTAAAGAAACCAATTTGTGATATAAAAATATATGAACTTCTTTATACACATTAAATAGCATGACCAGCACTACGGCTAATCACTGCTGTAATTTCAAAATAATGATGAGCATACATAATCTTGCAAGATATTTGCAACAACTATAATGTGACATTAAATATCTGTGACATTTTGGTTAAAATATTGGTGATAAAAATCACAATACTGCTACTACTATTGTGATTTGGTGTCTACATTCATAATTGAAGGAAATGCTGAATTTCAGTTAGAGGTTAATGCAATCAAATTAGATGCAATTTTCATTCCCACCCAAGTTCATGGATCCCCTGAATTCTGTGATGAATGCCAAGTGAAGGTTCCCTGCTAGGATTTTCTCACGGTGTGGAAATGACCTTATGTGTGTTTGGCTTCCCCTCTCCCTTCACCCTCAAGCCTGCTTCACTTCATCTTATTATTTAGCGAAATATCTCCTAACTTAAAGGGCATTAATATGAACAGGGCATGTATTGACTCTGACGGTATAAATTAAATATCCACCATGCCTATGGTGCAAAGGTAGTTAAGGGTGAAAGAAGAAAGGCCTCTTTGGTGAAAATCTATTTAGCTGGAACAAAAGCCAAAGAAAGCCATCCTGTTTCAGATTGAATATCCAACACCTAGCTCAGCATTGGGTGCCGGAAAATCTCTCAACACATATTTACCCAATTAAGGAATAAATATCGACAGTCAGTCAGCAAAGAGTAAGGTACACCCTCCTTAAGTGTTTAATCCAAGGGCCCAGCCACGTGTGGATGTCTCTGCCTGGAAACGTTTTGAGGAGAAGGAACCCATGGTTAGCTAGAGAGAAGTCACTCCCATAGGTGTTCTACAGGTATTCGAAAAGAGCTACTTCCAAAAGCAGCAGGGGATGGAAACTTTTTCTGCAAAGGGCCAGATAGTAAATGTTGCATACAGTGCAGACCATACAGTCTCTGTCACAACTACTCAACTCTGCTCTTGTAGCATGAAGACAGCCACGGATGTAAACAAATGCACATGGCTGTGTGCCAATAAAACTTTATCAACAGACATTGAAATTTCATATCATTTTCATGTGTCATAAAATATTATCCTTCTTTTGATTTTTTCCAGCCCTTTAAAAATATAAAAATCCTTCTGAGCTCATAGGCCGTATAAAAATAGGTGACAGGTCGGATTTGACCTAAGGGCCATAGTTTGCCAACCTGTGGAACGGAGGTCACAGCTCTGGCCTTACTCTGGGTTGTTGGTGGGTTGGTTTTGACCAGTCTGGGCTGAGCCTCCCTCTGTGCTAGCTTTGATAATATTCCCTTCCATGGCCCAAACCCTTCCCCACCTTTGGAGATTGGTACCTGTGGATGCTCTACCTGGACGTGCATTCCTCCAGTCCCCACATGCCTGGCCCTTTCTCATCTTTCAGGTCTTTATTCAAATGTCACCCCCTCAGAGAGGCCTCCTCTAGCCCCTTCTCCAATAGCCCCACTGATATTGACACCTGCACCACTCACTTCCCCCTACCTGCTTTATGATCTTCACACACTCACCTTACCTGGCGTGGTCTTGACGACTCATTCGCATGCTGTCTTCTCTCCCTCTAGAATGCAGACTCGCTGGGGGCAGGGGTGCTGTCTTGTCCCCTGTGTCAAAAGAGCAGCAAGTAGCAGGCGTGAGGCAAACGTTTCCCCAATATTTGCTGAAAGAACTGAAGTGTTTACTGGTAAGGCAAGAGCAAAAAATGCACAGCCAAAATTTTGCTACCTCCCCTGGTCTAGAGGTCATCAGGCATTAATATTCTTATTATTACATAGAATCATAATGATAATTTTAGTAGTCATTGAATATGTTTTTCAAATAAAATTTTATATGAAGCCCAATATATAAGACAGATGAAAATGAAGTTGTTTTGCTTCAAGTGAGGGTAGAAAGTCCCAAAAAGACTCTCTCAGGCACACACCCCTGGTGGCCACTTCTGGAGATTTCCACATCCCCTTCCCTTCTGAGGAGCTCTTTAAAAGTCCTTCTCTTGGTCTAAAACTAATATTAGTTATTCCAACATCGCTAGGAAGTCAGTTTCTGCCTTTCAGATGTAAGTTAAAGAATTAAGGAGTCAACGATTTCTAACAAACATTTTGAACCGCCCAGGGGATAACCTTCCCCAAACACATGTGTTAACCCTATTCAAAATTAAATTCCGAAAGAGAGCTGTGGGGCCACAAGGGCCACCAAATTGCTTCATGATTTTGTGGAATTGTGCTGAGCCTTGATTTACTTTATTGTTTTAAATGTCCTTAATAATGCCTGCAGGCCCTTTCCAGCTCACAGAACAGGCAGGAGGGGGAAGGGAGGAAGGAGATTTCAAGACACTTTCCAGAATGTGAATGAACTCGCTCAAGGCCAGTGTGATCAGTTTCAGGCTTTGGACACTTGCTGTCCCTTCCTGGCTGCAGTAGTCAGCTCGGGCTGCTGTAACAACATCTCACAGACTGGGTGGCTTAAGCAGCAGAAGTTTATTTTCTTACAGTTCTGGAGGCTGGAAGTCCAAGATGAAGGTGCGGGAAGGGCTGAGGCCTTTCTCCTTGGCTGGCAGACGGCCACCCTCTCGCTGCCCTTCCAAATCGCCGTCCTCCTGTGCACGTGCACCCCTGGTGTCTCTCTGCGTGCTCAAGTTCATTTTCTCATAAGAAATAAAAAATCCAATCCACCAGATTGGGTTAGGGCCCACCTTAACAGCCTCATTTTAACTTAATTACCTCTTTAAAGACCCATCTCCAAGTAGCCACATTCTGAAGGACTCAGGGTTAGGGCTTCCTCATAAGGATTTGGGGGGCACAATTCAGTCCGCAGTACTGGCTTCCGTGTTGTTTGTCAATAAGCCTTCTGTCCTCATTACTGTACTGTCAACGGCCCCTTCTCCTGACCGCTGTCCCAGCCCTGGAGAAGCTTGTAGCTACGGGAACCTTGCACACCAGCTTTCCATTAACTTCATTTATAGCTACGCCTGGAAGAACTGGAAGTTTTCTAGTAAATTTTATAAGTGAGGCATTTAAAAATGCATCTCACTGCTGCTCAACAGCTGATTCGGGGGTGGAGGAAAGCCTTGCATTATTGCACTTCAAGAAAGCAAGCCTGGTTCGGTGTTGTTCCGGTGCACAAATGGGATCACAGAGCCTGAAGGCACCCTCCAGGAAGCAGCACGTCTAGCGGGGGGTGGGGGGAGGGGAGAGAAGCAAGCGGAAGAAGGTTCAGACCCAGGCATGGTGACCCCAGTCACTTCACATCCCCCTGAGCCGTGCGCCCCTTCTGTAAAGTGGTATCACTGACCATTCCTGCCTCAGTGTTGTTGTGGGGACTTCTCTGTCTGTGCCAGGTGCCTCATACGGCACCTGGTAGAAGGTAAGTCCTCAACTGGTAACAGCTGTTGTTGTTATCGCTGAAGCGCAAACAAATCAACAAAGCCCGGGACTTGAAGGTCTTGTACAACAAGACCATTTTGACTGGGGCTTGTAAATAAGGTTGGCTGCCTTTATAAACAGTGGTGCATATATTTGTGTGCCCTGTGAAGGAATTTTATCTACACAGAAATGCAGATTTAGAAGAGAGAGAGAGAGAAGGAAGCAAGGAGTGTTGTAGAATTGTACAAGTTATGTGTCCTACCGTGTCTCTAAAAGAAGGACATGATGACTGATTAAATGGTAGAAATATGTAAATAAGTCATACATTAGAGCAGTAGTTCTCAATCGGGAATACATTAGAGTCACCTGAGAAGCTTTTCAAACCCCAATGCCCAAACCATACCCCAGACAAATAAAGGCAGAACCTCTGGGAGTAGGGTCAGAGGTGACTCCCACGTGGTGTGAGCCTCAGTCAGATAACTCTGTGCCACTTATTAGCTGTGAACTTGGGCACGTTACTTAGCATCTTAGTCTTGGCTTCCTCCTCCATCTTGAGGATTAAACTCGATGTAATAGGTAAAACATTTAGGCTCCCAGTCAAGAATGGACTGCGGTGATAACTACCAGGTGTTTCCTGTGCCTATCATCCTCCTCCTCCTCCAATGGATGTGAGGTCTGAGCCTCCATGTCACATCTGCAAAATGGAGGTGGGGTCGGGGGATGAAGGATGCCTGAGGCCATTCACTTTCCTTTCTGTGATTCTACAAAGGTAGAGCGATGGACCAAGTCCAAAGAAGAGCTCATGTTTCTTCACTGAGTGACACCTGCGGGCCAGGCACAGTGGAGACTGTTGGACGAGGCTGTCACCACCTGTGCCCTCCCAGAGCCTGAAGGCTGGAGAGACGTGTTAAACCTGTGTCCACACAAACCAATATATTATTCACAACAGGCGGGGGCTAAAAGAGGGCAAATCTGGGCACCTAGGCTAGATTCTGGGGTAAGGACAAACCTTTCCGACAATGTGCTATTGAAGCCAGAGGGTGAGTCTGGAATGGAACCGTCTAGACAGTTATGGGAAGGGCACTCCAGGTGGGGATACAACAGGTACACAAGCTGTGAGGTGGGAAGGAGCTTGGCGTTTTTGAGGAATTTTGTTTAAAATACATATACATGGATTTTTTAAAAAAATTTTTTTTTTCTTAGAGCCTCTTGAGGGACTCGGGTTCTCCACAACGTACTTTGGAAAACACTGATGGAGTGAGATGAGCCTGAGTTTGGGACCCAACAAACCTTGATTTCATTCCGGCTTCCCTGGGAAATAGCTGTATGGATGGAGGGGACAATTTAACCTCCTGAAACTTCGTCCGTAAAGGGAAAAAAATAACTCCTATTTTGCCACTTTTTGTAAAGATTGGTAATTATTGATAACAATCAAGTAGGTAAAGGGAAATAGTTGTTATCAGGAAGCGGCATGGTACTTTGTTGACGGAGGAACTGAGTTCAAATCGCAGCTCTACCACTTCCCAGGCCTGTGATCTTGGTGCTGTTACTTTACAGCTCTGTCCCTCCGTTTTCTGATCTCTAAAAAAAGGAGTTCATAAGAGCAACCTTTGGGGATTAGTATATGAATTAAATAAAACAGCAGCAGTCCAGCTTCAGGCAAAGGGTAGGCACCCAATAAATGCAAACTGTCATTAAAATGACTGCAAACTCTTAGAAAGCAGAGTTTGCCTGAATAATGTGTGATCCAACCCACCAACCCCCTTTTCCAGTGTAGACACAACTGCAAACAGCGCTGCTTAGACACATCATCACAGTGGTTAAAAAAAAAAAAAGTCTGCCTGTTTATTTTCCATACTTGGAGGGCATACCATTCGTCCTAAATGCCAACAACTCACGTTTTAGGCGGCAGTAAAGTCTCCTAGCTGTGTCCACACAGTGAATCTCGTTTGGTTGTAAGTTAGCTGCAATAAATAACACTTGGCTCCGTGCTCCACTTAGGGAAGATGGGTTCCATTGTGAATCACGTCAGTGGCGGTTTGGACTTTAAGCTGTCCGGGTTGTTTATGGTGGTGTTTGCCAGCGTGTAGACCTCTTTCAAACAATTTAAGTGCTCTTTTGGAGTATATGAATGTGGCCAATAAAAATGGGTACAGGGAAATTGCTTCCTTTCTCTCTGCTATGGCCATGCACCCAAAGCAACCATATATGACAATTGTCAAGTGTTAAATACACAATTGCTGAACATGAAATTATAATTAACATTGAAACCACCAGGGACATTTTCCCTTTCCATTGTCAGGATGCTGTCCTGATCTTTGCCATCCTTTTCATTTATCTTTTGAAAGGATGACAACAGCTAGACAGTTTTTCAATCCTTATCATTTTGCATTACATATATTTTTCATTTTCATTGCTTTACTGAGCAATGTGCCTTTAGAAGATTCTAGTTAGTTCCAATGACAGCAATAAATACTGGCTAGAGAAGAGGCTTTGAAGTCAGACAGACCTAAGCCCAAAGGCTGCTCTCCCACATGCCAACTATCTGACCTTGATAACGTTTCTTAACCAATCCAAGTCTCTGCTTTCTCATCAATAAATAGGAACAATGAGATCAACTGTCAGGTAGCTTTCTAAAGTGCAGAGCTTATAATGAGCACTTAATAAAATGGTAGGTATTATGACTGATTTTGCTTTCTTCTTCTTAATATCCACATCAAATGTTTTGAAATGCTATTTTATCCTTTTTTTTAATAAAAGGGGAAAACTTTTCTTAGCTTCACATCTGAATTGACAACTGATTTCTTTTCAACATTGGTTTAATGCAACAATTAAAGAGCTTCTCTTCTACTTAGTTTTTTAAATTTCCAGAAGCAAAGAGTAATCAATTTTCTAAGACCTGATGACTACTTATTTCTAACACATAAGCAGAATTTTATGTATATATTTTTTAATTTATTCTATATCTAATTCTGCAGTATTTTTAAGGTACTATACTATATGTAATGCAACAAAATCATAAAAGAAATGGAAATCATTAAAGAAATCTACATTTTATTGAGCGCTTATTGTATGCAAGGGAACATTTGTGGAAGGTACTATTATTATCCTGATTTTGCAGATGTGGAAATTAGATTCAGAAGAGGTAAGTCATTTCCTCCAGTGTCACACAGCTGGTAAATGGCAGAGCCAAAATATTAACAAATAAGCCAAAGGAAAATGGAGAGAGACTACAGAGAGAGGTTTACAGGTATAAACTTGTAGCCTTAAGAGGCTACACAATTGTTTAAGTTGGGCCCCCAATTGACACTGAGCTTCCTGATAGGTGAAACCAAAAATGCAAACATGATCCATCCCAACAATGCCCTTTTCCATAAGGAAAATGTGTATTAGGATTTAAGAATAAACGAAGCCTTTCCTGAAAATGTTTCTTGCATGGCTTTTGTGATACAATAGAGTACAGTGAAGATGATAGGAGGTTCCCATGATAGAACCAAATATTTAAATCTAAAAGAAACCATTCTTTCTGTAAAAAAAAAAAAAAAAAGTAAACCATTCCTCCCTGCAAAAATGTTTTCCTTAACACTGGGCTTCATCTCTTTTTGATAATTATTCAATCCAAGCTTTGTCAAAGCATCATACTGAGAAGAGATTCATGTTAAAAAGCAAGTGGAGGAAGGAAGAGGAGATAGCAGAGACTGCCTTTCTGCCTTATCATTTTTATTTAGATTGATGTACCTTTGATTATAATTAGGGATAACTGTTCAGCAGTTAAGACTCCATAATCCCATCATTAGTTGTCAAGAGATTTTCATAGGGCAAATTCTCATGCCATTTCTTTTATTTCTGTTTCTTAACTACTTGGGTAGCCTGCAGTTGAAGAATGTGCTTTAAGAACAAGATTTTCTGCTGTTATTGAAATCTTCTAAGCTGACACACAGTAAGGACACAAATGAAGCCTGGTGACAGTGTTCGAGCCACTCTCAGGAGGCGTCTTCTTGCCTGACATTTTTGTTGTTGTTGTCCAAGATGTCACCCTGTTTCTGCTGGTTTCATTCAACAGCCATTTTGCACACAGTGCTTGGTGAAGAGATCCCAAACCACTTCAAGGTTGCCCGTAGACAAAAAGGAAACATTTTAAAAATTATTTCCAATCTGCTCACTCCATTAGACACTTAAAGTTGGTGATCTAAGGTAGAGGTCAGTGTAGAAGATATTGGCTCTGGCACTGATTTAAAAGAAAAAAAAACCCCATAGAAAAACTCTCCTCCAAATTGAAAGCTGTAGGCAGTTGGTTGTCTGGTTTGTGTCATGAATGCACATATCATGCATTTGAGACACATGGTTGATTTATGACAAGTTGTGCTTTAAAAGAGGAAGTTCAAAAGTTGAGACTTTCCAACGCATCGATTATGACCTGCATGCCATCTATATTTAAATGCTCCAATAAGACTATCAAGATTAATAACAGTATTGCCTCCTTATTCTTCAAGAGTCTGGTGAAGAACCTCTTTGACAAAGAATTAATGGTCCTATTGGTACAGATCTGACCAACATCAGGGACAATTAGTTCAATGGTTAAGGGTAAAGACTCTGAAATCAAGGAAATACTGGGCATGGTGGCTCACGCCTGTAATCCTAGCACTCTGCGGCCAAGGTGGGAGGATCGCTTGTGGCCAAGAGTTCGAGACCAGCCTGAGCAAGAGCAAGTCCCCATCTCTACAAAAAATAGAAAAATTAGCTGGGTATGGTGGCATGCACCTGTAGCCCCAGCCCAGCTGCTCGGGAGGCTGAGCCAGGAGGATCACTTGAGCTCAGGAGTTTGAGGTTGCAGTGAGCTATGATGATACCACTGTACTCTAGCCTGGGTGACAGAGTGAGATCCTGTCTCAAAAAGGAAGGGAAAGATGAAATCAAGAAAATATATATTCCAATTAAATATTGGAATATATAATCATGAAAAAAAAGAAGAAGAAAGATGAAATCGAGAAATATATATTCCGATTAAATATTAGAATATTCAGTTCTACTTACAATCACATGTATAAGTCACTTCAACTATCTGAATCTCAGTTTCCTTCTCTGTAATATTGGGTACCTCATTGGATTGTTGTTATGATTAATGGAAATAATGCATATGTATTGGGTCTAAAATTGACAGTCACAACCTGGTGTTACTAGTATATAACTTTTAAATATTTTCATTGACTCAACCACTTTGAGGTTTGATAGAAGGAAATGAAAAAAAAAAAGAAGAGCTCCTCTCACCATTTGGAAACTCAGCCACTTAGTTCTATCTAGTTTATTTTGTGACCTCCCTTCCCAAGAGGAAATAGTCTTAGTCTCTGTTTTCAATGGTGGGAAAACCACAGGGAAGAAAGGAATTAAGAAAAGACAAAAATACATCAGATAATGTTTTAAAATATTATCCACCTACCCACATGAAGCTGTGTCTGCCATATCAAAAGTTTTCAATACATTTAAGTAATTACCTGTATTTTATTCACTCTAAGAATTGAAATTTGTCCACCAAAATTTAAGGGTTTCTTCACACAGAGATTTCTCTTAGGAAAAGTTAAAATGAAGCACTAATGATGAAATTCAGCAATGTAGGTAGGTCAATTTGGATTTTCAAATTGTAAATCGGTTTGAAAATGTGAGCAGTTTCTCCCAGGATTATACTGTTGAAAATCATGTCTCCATTGATACTTTGCCTCTTTGTCACAGTGTTTTTTTTTTTAGTGATAACATTTTATATATTTTTAGCATTTATATTTCACTTTTTTTTCATTTTCAACTAAACACCCCTAAGAAGTCCTAAATTGGGAGTCAGGTGTCCTGACCCCATCATTTATTTACCATGAGAGTAAATTATTTAAACTCCCTCAGCTTCAACCTCTTTATCTTTGGGGTACTAAAGATATATTTATCCCATATATTTAAGAAGAGAAAAAAAAAAATATATATATATATACATACTTTGAAAAAATGTAAATTATTTCAAAATGGCAGACTGAATTATTCTTTGGAGTTGAAAGTACCAAATAGATGGCAAAACTTCTTGGTGTCCATTTGTGTTTTCTTGGACTATTTTCCCAGTCTCCTCTCTTGTCTTTACATGTTCTAAGTTGTCTCTTTCATAGAATTAGAGAAGTAGGAGTCCAGGTAAATCTATTTATTTTTTCTTTTGTATTGTTTTAGTAATAAATACTTTAAAATCTCTACCCTTTTCCATGTTAGAAGAGATAGAGTTCAAATCATAATATTCAGGGCTTCATTCACACAACAAATATTTATCAAGTACCTACCATATGACAGACATTGGGTTTTGTGCTTGGGACAGTGCCGTGATCAAAATGCACAGCCCCCACCTTCCTGAGTTTACATGGGCAGACACTAAACTAAAAATTACCTATATAATGTGTTTATACACTGCAGTAAGTACCCTAAGGATAACATAAAAGTTTGATACATGATTATCATGAAAGAATTTAGTTAAGTCCCGTGTATATGAGACGACGTCTCTAAGAAAGTGACATTTTAACTGAGACTTCACGGATGAGAAGCCAGAGAGTGAGGGGAAGAGCATTCTAGGCAGAGGGAACAGCACCTGCCAAGACTCTGATGCATGCTTCAGGAGCTTTCAGAAGGCCAGTGTTCCTGGGAGGTCTCATGAAGCAGCTACCTGGGACCCAGGTGAACTCAGAGAGGTGGCAGGGCAGATCAGGCAGGAAGTTTTAGAAAAACAAATTTTTTTTTTTTCTAAGTACAGTAAAGGTCATTGAAGGATTCTAAACTGGGAGGAATAAGGAGTGATCACTTTGATCCAATTTAAGTTTTCATAAGCTCATTGTGTTTGCCATATAGAAAATGAATGGAAGGACACAGAGTAGGCACTGCAGGAGCCCACTGAGAGAGGACTGAGGTCATCCAGGGAAGATATGCACCTCCGTTGGAGGTGCAGGTAGGAATCGTGTTTGGAGAGGAATTTTATGACTAGGTTGTGGTGATCCACTGGACGTGGGAAGCAGCAAGGGCAACATCAAAGATGACCCAATTTTCTGGCCAGAGCGATGGAGTCATTTGAGGCTCCATTTCCTGGGAAGAGGAGCACTAGGGCGGGAACAGGACAGGGAGCAGGGGATGCAAGTGTCCTGCTTTGGAAAGAGTTCCATTGAGGTAGTTGTGAGACATTCCCGTAGAGATGCCAGGAAGCTGATTGGATGTTTGGATATGGAACTCACAGTCATCAGCACATGGATACTATTTCAAGTTATGGAACTGGGAGGAGCTACCTTGAAAGGGCTTGTGTAGAGCAGGGGCCTCCACTGTTGCAGGCCCAGTTTTGACATTTTAGGACAAGTATCTTATAACTGCCCTTTCACTATCCTGAAATAAAATTCAAGGATCCGATGACCAGCCTACACACATAATTTCAAAAAGAAATTGCCTAATATCGTGACTATACAATAAGAAAGAAAGAAAGGGCATTTGGACACAAAAAAGCACTAGAACAGGGCTTCCCAAACCTGAACATGCACAGGAATCACTCGAGCTTCCCGTTAAAGTGCAGATTCTGAATCAGCAGGTGGGAGCAGGCCCAGTATTCTGCATTTCTGACAAGTTTCCAGGTGATACCAATGCTGCTGGTTTGTGTACCATCCTCAGAGTAACGAGGTCTGGAAGACATAACAAGGTAGTCAGGTGGTGCCCCTACAGGGAGATTCACCACAAACGAGTCAGCAATAAACACAGACCAACACGTGTGGATCGAATGGGCATCTCGAGTAGCATGAATAGCGGTGCCAAAGGCGACTTGGTTTTCTAAAATGGCAAATAACTCCCATTAAAATTCCAAATAAAACAAAGTACAGCTTTTCTTAGTTAGATAAGCTTTATTTTTGGAAAATGTAGAGTGTGTTAAACTGTGCATAAAAGACTTTCTGTTCATGTGTAAAATGGAGTTAAGTTCTGATCTCAGATCATTGTAAAAAGGTTTCGAACTAAGGACAATTTTGCCATCCACCCCCAAGGGACATTTGACAATAATTTGACATAATTTAACAATCTCTAGAGACATTTTTGGTTGTCACAACCAGGGGGAAGAAGGTTGCTTCTGGAATCTGGAGGGTAGAGGCCAAGGATGCTGCTAAACATCCTACAATGCACAGGACAGTCCCCCACGACGAAGAATGATCTGGCTCAAAATATTAATAGTGCCAAGTTTGAGAAACCCGGACCTACAGAGAGATTTTCAAAAATGGTGCAAGATGAGGGAGATACCTCCTTGTGTGAAACTGTCCCACACATTTGCAAGGTGCCTAACATTCCCAGGCCCCATCCTTGCAGCAACCACAAAACACACCCTGAGGACAGCAGTGCAGGCCGAGCAGCAGCAAGAGAGGAGAGACAGGAGGGCCGGCAGGACCAACGACGGCCAGGAGGGCAGGAGGAGCCAACCAAAATGATTTGCCAGGGGATGAAAAAGTCTAGTATAACCAAATTAAAGTATATATAATTCTATGCATCTGCTGGTGGCTCTGTAATTAATACAAAAATAATTACATCTCTTCGCCTGGCTCTCCCTCACAAACTCTACTTAATGAACACCGCCAATGACTTTTTAGATATGTAATTAAAATTTTTATTTATTTCTGTTTTATTTTTATAGTAGTAGCTCAACATATTGGGGGGAGAAAAACACATGCGGCAGCAAAGCTTGGCCTCAGCCAGCATTTGAGAGGCAACTAACAGTATTTTGCTTCCTTTTCTTCTCAATCTATTCTGTGCAATTCATTCTGAACAATGAGAAATAATAACACTAGTTCTCATTTCCCTTCCCTTCGTTTTCGAGTTTTAATTATCTGCCAGGATCTCATCTTAGGCACAGAGGAAAATAATGTTTTTGTTCCTCTTTTAAGATAAAG
The DNA here is from genome assembly GCF_000956105.1 of Propithecus coquereli. Taxonomy (NCBI): domain Eukaryota; kingdom Metazoa; phylum Chordata; class Mammalia; order Primates; family Indriidae; genus Propithecus; species Propithecus coquereli. The sequence goes on from NW_012147919.1 coordinate 184,013, forward strand.
AATAATTTAAAAAATAATAATAATATATTGTCCCCAAGTGGCCCAAGATTCAGGTATCCTCTTTGTCATACATCTAGTACAGGAACACTGACCTTCCGAAGATTCCGCCACGTCCATCAATAGCTATGGGATATGAAGAGACTTCTCAAACAGAAATAACCTCACAGCCAGGTTTCAATAGAAGACATGGGTACCTGGAATTTAAAAGTAACTGTACTCAGATACTCTTGGGGAAATGCCACTACATTATTAATAATGCTGGTGTTTAACACTTTAAAATATTACCAAACCATTACAGGCCATATAAGAAACTGTGGTTTAAGAGACTAGATGCCTACAGGCCTAATGGTTTCATTTCTCTTAAACCTCTGTCTCCTAGGTTAGAAAATGTAGACACTATGACCTCTTGCACTGCATCACTGTAAAGTTGACAGGAGGTGAATCATGAATTTAGCATGGATAGCAGAGAATAAACACTCACAAAATGTCAAATTGTCACAACGACAGGATCCTTTCATGCGGAGGTCCCAAAAAGCCAAATAACCTCAGCGAAGAATCACAGAAAGTCAATAATGAAATCAGGACTGAGATCTTAGGAACTGAACCACTTCCTCTGTTTTTGCACACGAATCTGTCACAAAGGTGTTTTCCAGAAAACAACACTTAAGTATATTTGCGAGTCTTTTGTAAGGAAGAAAAGGGTTATCAAACAAATCTGGCAAGCACTGGGTTAAGTAAAGGTATACTGTGTGTGTTTGGTTTAGTCTGAACAGAAGGACTTCCCAGAGTCTTTAATATGTTAATGTGTTTTGTGAATTTCCAAGAAGGGGACTATAATATACTAAAATCATTTTTTTTATTTCTCCTTGCTCCCCTTCCCACAACAAACTTTGCCCTAAGAGAAACCCAGACAGAAAAGTCTGAGTGTTAGTCAAATTTGGAGCCAGTTCACGGAAGTAATATATGAAACAAGGTTCTATAAAATTGGTATCACATTCGTATCACGGTCAAGAACAGGAGGCCTGGTGTGAAACCACACCCTTCACCCAGGACTGCGCTGTCTCACAACATCATGCTGCTGCCGTTTCTGGCCTCTACTTTCATTCTCTTTCTTTGACCCCATCTCTCTTTGTCCAATCATATGACCATCCTTCTTCAAGTTTCTACATCTGCCAGGGGGTCCCAACCAGGTCACAGCAAAGACTGCCAGGGACCCTTTTTTCTCTCCAGTGCACACCTAATGCCAAAGGGAAATGGTCCCCTCCACTGGTGGTGACCACGGTGTTCATCTGTAACCTGGATAGGCTGGTGCCTGAGATGAGCCCGGAAGCTTCAGAGTGGGAAGGCCTAAATTTAAAGCCATCTTCTACTTTTTAAACAGATGTGAGACCTTGGTCAAGTCACTAATCTCTTTGAATTTTTTTTCCTCTTTCATTTTTATTTTTATTTTTTATTTATTTTGAAACAGAGTCTCACTCTGTTGCCCAGGTTAGAGTGCCGGAGCGTCAGTCTAGCTCACAGCAACCTCAAACTCCTGGGTTCAAGCGATCCTCCTGCCTCAGCCTCCCAAGAAGCTGGGACTACAAGCGTGAGCCACCACGCCTGGCTAATTTTTTCTATTTTTAGTTGCCCACCTAATGTCTTTCTATTTTTAGTAGAGATGGGGTCTCACTCTTGCTGAGGCTAGTCTCAAACTCCTGACTTCAAGCAGTCTTCCCGCCTCAGCCTCCCAGAGTCCTCTCTCATTTTTAAAATGAGATTGTTTCAAGAGTTATTGGTAATGTGTGTAAAATGACTGGAATTTGGTAGATACATAAAAATTGGTTGCTAATATTGCAGTCATATTCTTCCTTACCAAGGAATCATTTAAAATGTCTGTTATGATTATTGTGTGCATGAATCCTCTACACACATCAAATGTCATAACCATTTGTCTTTATTCTTCTACTAGAAATTTGGAAGCTTTCCTTTTCCAAGAAGACTAATTGTTAAAGTTCAAGGTGTTCTTTTCTCACTAAAATGAACACTGCCACTAAATAACAAGATGTAAACAAGGAACTCCACTCAGATTGGGCTGATGGGAATTACATGCTTCCCACATGGTCATCCAAATAGCAAAGTTCGGGGGGAACTCACCCTGTTACTTTTAAGCAGCATTTCCCCACCACAAGGATGCTCATATCTTTTGACAGGAATGCCACACTTAAGAATTTTAAGCCTATGAAAATATTCCAGCATACGGAAATGCTTTAAACACAAAGATGTTCATCATGGTGTTATATATTATTGAATAAAACTGAAAGCAAATTAAATGTCCAATATTGCAAGAAGGGTTTAGTAAACTATGATCACGTATGTGATAGAACTCAGTCAGCTATTTACAGAGAGGATTTCCAGTGAAAAACTACAGACAGGTGCATCATAAAACCCAGTACCTATAGCTATGTAAACCTAACAAAATGCATGGGGAGAGAAAAAACTAGAAGGAAATACAATGGAATGTGAATGGGAGATTTTTCTGGATGGTAGGGCCAGAGGTTAATTTTTTTTATTTTTTCAAAATGCTTTATAATGAAAAAATATACATTATATAGTTTTAGTTGTAATTGTGGTAAAATAAACATAAAATTTATCATTTTAACCATCTTTAAGTGCACAGTCCAGTGGTATTAAATACATTCACACTGTTGTGCACTCTAATGTCCATCTCTGGAATTTTTCATCTTACAAACTCTGTACCCATTAAGCAAGAATTCCCTTGCCCCCCACCAGCCCCTGGCAATGACCACTCTTCTTTCTGTTTCTACATGTGTGACTACTCTAGATCCCTCATATAGGTGAAATCATACAGCATTTTTCTTTTTGTGACTGGCTTCTTTTCACTTAGCATAATGCCCTCGAGGTTCACCCAGGTTGTACCATGTGTTATAATTTCTTTCCTTTTTAAGGCTGAGTAATATTCCATTGCATGTACATCCCACATTTGTTTATCCAGTTATCCATCAATGGACACTGGGTTGCCTCTATGCCTTTCGGCTATTGCAAATAATGTTGCAATGAACATGGGTGTACAAACACCTCTTGCATTTATTATATTTTAAATGGTTTTTGTTCCTAAATTGGCTCCTCCTTCCTACATCCCATCATCTGGTTATATCAGACCCTAGACTAGGTTTAACTACGACTCTACTCAAACATTAGTACCAACGAAGAAGTGGAGGCGGGCGATCTGACCTCCCTGGGGGAAATAATCACGTGGGCTATACCTCAGAAAATAACGCATCTTTTTTTGTTGTTCTGATTCCCATTACAGGACAAATGCCTTAGTTTCAACTTTCCAGCCTGGATGCCCCTCACTCTGAACCCTTCGTTGCACCACCCCGCTTCTGACATTGAACTCATTGAACTCCTGACACCCTGGCTCCAAGAAGACTGCCAAAAAAAAAAAAAAAAAATCACCCCGGCCATTTCTCTTCATCCTCACTCACAATTTGGTAATGAAGTATTGATTTCCACTTCTCTGCTTATGGATGATATTAGATTTTCATTGATAAACTGCAATGGGGCTGTCTTGTCTCCACCATCCCCTTTTCACTGTCACAAGAAAACAAAGTGCCACTGAGGAAAAATAATGACTGAGAACACTGATGTACTTATTTTGTCAGTTTGTAACAGGAAGGGGTGGGGAGGGTAGAAGTCTTCATAGTTTAACGTCCAAGTGAGCTGCACTAGATGTAGACACTTGGAAGCTTACTTCTCATGGTAACGTCCGTTTCCTATTTATAAGCCCTCTGGGAACGTTTGTCTAAAGGAAATGTTTCTGTTCAGTGTAACAATTACGGTTGCACCTGGATTGCCCAGTCCTGCCCCTGCACTAGGGAGCCATTAATCACTGCAAAGTAGAAGAATTATTAAGTTAAACCAGAGTTTGAGCCAAGAAAACCTCTGAACAATGTTCATCTCCTGTGAAAGTTGTTCAAATAGTTAGGCTTAACCATGTTGCTGCCAAAGACTTTTTCTCATGCAGTGGTGGGCATCTGTATCGGCATCGTTATCTTGATTGGTTAAAAAAAAAAAAATAGTCTTAAGCCTGCATCACTGTCCTGTGAGACCTGCAAACTGGGAGAATTGGTGAGATGCAGAATCTGAGAGAAAGCAAGAAGATGAGATCATTGCAGGGTAGAAAGTTCAGCAGCAGCCTTTTCTGGTAATCTCTTTCTGCAGGACCTGTTGTTTATGGGCTCTAAAACACAGCTTAGCTTTAGAAGCAACAGAAAGCATGAAATAGGGTGTCCATTTTAAATGTGTTCTTGCAACTTTTTTCATTAAAACTTTGAGGGCCCAATTTTAATTTGTGGAATATTCCCGTTAATAATGAGATCTAATTAAGACATCCATTAAAAGCCCGTTAAAGTTAATTTAACGTAAAAATTCCAATAGAACTGTATTAGATTTTCTCCATTAAATTAACGTTATGGATTTTTAACGGATGTCTTAATTATACGTTATTATTAACGGGAATACTGTATTACACAGATTAAAATCAGGTCCTAAGTCAACTTGAAAAAGCTAAGAGCATGTTTTAATATTAAAAGTCTTGCATACCTAGTGCACAGTTTGGAAATGGAGGAGTAGATCTGTTTACTCTAGTCGAGCATTTTCTATACAATTGAAAGCAACCTATAATAGATAAATCCATCATTGCATTTAAACAATGAATTTCCTTATTCTCAAAGGACAAATAAGTCTGGATTATGTTGTAAATTGCTACTCAGCTATAGGTGAAATATTTATGCTATTCTAGGCACAACACTAGGAACTAGATGATTCTGAAACAAAAGAAATATTTTGTGTTGTTGCTTTAATTACCAAGGTTATAAAAAAAAAATCTCAACACTGACAAAATGAAGCCAAATAGCTCCTCCTCACCATTTCTCACACAGGCTGCCTGTTGGAATTGTTTTGGAAATTTTGACATGATCCCTAAATTCAACTTTGGGATTTAAAAAAAAAAAAAAAACTTCTTATTTACCTCCTAGGGAAAGTGTTGCCCTTATGCCACATATAATAGCAAATTGCTTTTTTTATGGCATGCATAACCTAGATGGGAAAAAATATGGCGCTTCAGGGAAGGAGGGAAAAAGTAAATGAAGTTCCAGGAATGTCATTCTGAAGTAATGAGGCATGGACAGAAAATATACCTCTCACATCATCGGATTGAGATGGCAGTCGAAATAGCTTCATTGAAGTGTCAGCACTCATCCATCAATCAATCACCCACAAGGAAAAATAGCAACAGTACAACGGGGCGGCTTTTATGGGATTTACTCATGGGCATAGGGAATAGCGGCTCAAATGTAGTTCTGACATGAAAAGCAAGGTGCTGATATTATTTTTTATGATGGGAGGATCATAAAGTGAATTGAGAACAGCGAGGTCTGTCTTTGCTTAACCTATTCAACCAGAAATGAATGGAGCTCAACTGGAAAGGAACAGTCTTCGGATGGGTTAAGATTGAAGGGTGGACTCTACCGAGCTCTGTCCTTCAAACAACGAAATTCTATGAAAAGAAAATCAATGCATTAGCATCGGGGTGCTTGAAGCTGTTAAAAATTGCCTGCTCCAATCCAGGGTTATTAGATAAAGTTACATAACTCAGATCCCACCACAACCGTCCAAAAGCAAATTCTTGAGCTCTTGCTCCAGCTGGGGGGAAACAGTACAATTCTCAACTCTGTGGAAATTGTTTCCCTCTAAGAAAAAAAATAAATCATCTGCTTCAACATATAATGTATATGGTTTTGTTAGTGCAATTTCTATGGTGGGGTAGGGTGGGAGGCAAGAGGCAAAAATATTGATAAATTTGGTAAGACTCATGAATCGTCACTTGGCAACCATGAATGTCACTGCTGAGGGACAGCTGCCAATGTTCTTCTTAGGAACTAGATCTGAGCTGGCACTGTGAGACACACACAGCTCTCAGTATATGCCTAGAGACCATGCTTGTCTTCATTTGGCAAGCCCTGTGAGTCTTCTAGAAACTTCTTCCTGGAGGAGAAAAACTAAGTAACATGAACTCAGGAGAATGTTTTTGATCTTCTTTCATACCACTGCCTTCCTTTCTCTCAATAAAAATGTAGTTCCGCTGAGTTAGAACTTTAGAGCCAGAAAGAAAGAGAAGTATCATACAAGTTATCCTCGAGTACCTCCATCCCGCCAACACCCCCTTGGTGCCAGTGAGAGATGACCTCTCCTTTCCCTATCCTTCCTTCCAGCTAAGGCCACCAAACCAGCTGCAAATTGAAATGTCCATTTAAAAAATTATATATATTTAAATTTTATGTATTTGGTACCATTTTGGAGTTCAGCAAATTCCCCAAATATACAGCATGTTACAAACCCCTGGCAGCACAAGGCACAACAGGAAACATAATTTATTTAGCAAATTCATTTAACGAGAATTACGGGGCACCAATTGTGTGTGTGCGTATGACACTCTCCTAGGTGCCATGGGAACACTTCACACAACATCCCCGCTGCTTGTGTTTACAGCAGCTCCCAAAGGTAGCTGACACCAAGACATCTGAGGGGCAGAGTTTACAAAGAGTCAAAATAATCGTATTTCAGAATAAGGAATTTTCCTTCTGAAAAGCATACAGGGAGGAAATAGCTTAAAAATAGGTCAAGACCTAAAAACAGAATATAATCATGGAATAAACTGGATAGCCCAGACAGTCCCCACAGACTTTCTTTCAGGTCACAAATAGATTTCTTAAAATTCACCCCCAAAATGTGCCTGCTCTATTGTTTGAATCTTACATAATTAATTTCATATGTGCAAGCCGCTGAACTTAGTTGAAATGCAGAAAACAAACAAATGCAATGACCTATTTGGGAAGCATTTATGTAACTCTGGTTAAGTAGTGAAGAGGTGTGTGTGAAGACTGTATGTGTGTGTGTATTCATATATGTGTGTGTGTGTATTCGTATGTGTGTGTGTGAATATATATATATATATATATGAATTTCACTGTTATTTTCCAGGATCTATGGACAGTGTGGCAGTAAGAGTCTATGATGTTCTGAAACTTTTCACTGTAAATCCAAAGATCACGGGCCTTACAAGGTGCTTTCATTCAGTTGCTTTTCTGTCTGTCACTTCCCAGGTTATTTGACTGTGTTCAAATCTTCTTTTCTTTTTCATAGAGTTTCATTTTTTAAGCTTGTTACGCGTTTTTATTTAAAAAAAAAACCATGAAAAATGTCATTTTCATATTATCCTCTTCTCTGCAACAAGAATAGTAATGTGTAGATGAATGCTAAAATAATAACAATAAGAAAATATATTGAAGGCTTTAAAACACACACATACACATACGTAGTACTAAAGAGCAATAAAAGTAGTATCTATTTTGAACATGCATTAGGCAAAAAAGAAAAAAAAAAAAGAAAACCAAACTGAACTTTCAGTTTATTTTTTCCCCCGTGAGATCTTAAAATGCTAATTTCATTTTCTCCCTTCCTCTATGTGGCACTTTCTCAAAATATCTATGAAATACTTTTAGACAAAGATTGAGTTGGAGAAAGAGATACAAATTTCCATCCCCCCAGACAGAGAAACATGTTTCCATTGTAGGAAAGCATTAAACGTTTTGAAACTTGTGAATCATCTTTAGAATTTCTACAGGGGAATTTTACCTCTTCATCCAAAGTAAAAGCCACTTATCTCCTTTGGTTGCCTGTGACAGATTCAGAGGCATACGCAGATATACAATTTCCAGGCTCCAGTTAATCTTCTTCCAATAGTTACGGACAACGGGCTAACGGGCGTGGGTGTTTCTCCAAAAATTATTCATGCACGAGGCAGCCCGAAGCTTCAGGGAAAACTAGAAATGTTTTATGGATTAGAATAGGACTGCTTTAAAATGCTAGTACCAGGTGGAATGCTATTTCTGCAACAGGACTCTGTCCATTTCCTTTGGAAAAATATACTCCAAGTAAAATGGCTCTTCCAAGGAGTGACACCCTGACTTGACACCCTTCATCATACAAATGATTTTCCCAATAGCCCCATGATTATCATTGAGGCCTTTTAAATACAGGCTGTTTGAAAAAGACAGATCAAATACTCACATCCCTTTGTATCATGCTTATTTGCTTAAAACAGCTTTTGGAAGTACAAGTAATAACTTTCTGGTGAGAACCCCCAGGAGAAGTTGAAAAATTTGAACAAATGCATGACAAAAAAAAAAAAAAATCTAACTGTTCCCTTCAACCCCTTCAGAAGATAAATTTCAGTATGTTCACTGAATTATCTTGAACCTCAAACCTACATTTGGATATCAGTCCCCAGGCACTGACTAATATTAGCAGAACTTGAACAATCATACGATTATGTCTCAAACGTGAAGACTTTGTACAGCAATATTTTCACTTTCTAAATGACCCATATAACATTCAGGAATTATAAATGTGTATGTATATTTTTTAAGTACACAAAGTTCAACCACTCTGCAGAGAAGTAAAAACAGTGCCTGGTCTGCATTGAGATAAATACTACAGAAACATTCCAGTTTTACAATATTTTGGCTTCATGACACATCACATGCTAGAATGTGCCATGCAAGTCAATAAAGTTGACATACGAAACAATTCTCATTTGGCTCAGGGTTCTTAAATGCCGTAATATCCTAGGTTATAATATACTTTTTGGTCTCTGATGATATTCTTCTAATCCCTTCCAACTTTAATTCCTAACAACCAAGCACTGTTGGCATGCATCATAAACTTCCAAACCCCTTTAAAATCAAGAAGATAGTTGATTTTTCATGGTCCACCAACTCTTGCTCTGCAGAACTCTTGTAACTTTTTGGGAAATCTGGTATCAAACACATTTACTTTATGTTACATTTGCTACCTTGCATTAATTCTAGATTTTTTTTTGCTTGTTTCTTTTAGAAAGGGCAGTGAGGGGAGTGGGTCAGAGTGGGTTGCAAGGATTACATTCATCCTTGCTCTGAAGGAAAGTGATTATTTGCCAGTGAAGAAAGGCAAACACATTTTTATATTGGGAAAGCAGACCAGTTATTTTCAAAGAAAAATGACTGCGACCATACCTGTAGAATGTTTCCGTGCAAGCGCACTAATTTTCTATCGCCTGCATGCTGTATATAATCCATTTGCCTGTATACTAGAAGAAAAACCAGGCTGTTTTCCTTGAGTACAATGCAGCTTGGATGGCTGGGAACGTAAGACTTCCGTGCATTTTTATACTGTACATATTTGTATATACTAACTATATCGCCATGTATGAACACAGATTTTGTTATATTTGCTTGTTTCTGTTTCCTACCAAACTGTCCCACAATGGGGATTCTTTTGTATAGAAAAAAATATGCTTGTAGTTTTTTTCCTGATCATTCTCTTTCAATAGCTTATGAAAGAACTAGGTCTGAGTTTACAAAGAAATTATAAGAACCAAGCTTGTCTGTCTGCATGAGTCCCGTCCAATTGCTGGATCCAGGGAGGAACCAACGTCCTAATTCAGAGTTTTCCTTTAAAGGCATGCTTTACCCCGTGGGAAAACTGCAAACTCATCCATGTAGAATTATCCTCTTTGTATTTTATCTAATAGTGCCTGAAAAAAAAAATTTTTTAATGTCTTCTTCGAGGAAGAATTCATAATTGTCAAAATTTGAAACATTAGCTTAATTTTGTTTTTATGACCTCGAGATTCTTCTCCGTATTTATTCGGTTGCTGTTGTAATGGGGCCCCAGGCCATTCCTGACATCGGCGTGTTCTTCTTCTGCATTAAGGATGTTTTTAAAATTACAGAGATTATTGAGCCAACAGGCTGTTTTAATCAAAACCATGTTTCACTTGTTTTTGATGATTATAAATTGTCCTTGCAATGAAAAAAAAAAAACAAAAAAAAACTTTTCTGCTAGGAAGATTATACCACCCTGTGGCCAAACAGATTCATCACAGATCAGCATCTGTGCCCACTTCTCTGGGATCTGGAAAATTCTTCCCTTGGCTGGCCACAATTGCTTTTACTCCTCATCATCCTGAATGTTTGTTCTTGATGCAATCACTACTTGCAAATTTCCAAAGGCTTTGCCGCGTTGTCACAGCCCAGAGACAAACAGCCCCGCCGGAGGGGATGGCTTCCCAGCTCAAAAAAAAACGAAGGGATTTTCCGAAAAGGTGCTTCTTCTTTTGTCCCTCGGTGCCGCCATCTGTCATCCCTCCTAATTATGAACAATCTGGTCCTGATATCCATATAACTTAAATCAGGTAAAAGAAACACTCAGATCAGCGCCTTGCTGAATAAAAATGACTTTGCGTGGATGCATTTAGATGTATACCTTGTATGATATGCCGCAGCATTGAAATTATCTGTAAAAGGAGAGGGTTTTTTTAACACAATTTTATCACTAGAAATAAATTCTGATGGTAGAGATGAAGAAAACCCTTAAATTATATCACAAAAGCCATTATTTTTTACATCTAAAGTTTTTTTTTTTTTTAAGGAAAATCATTCTACTTTGAAACTGTAATTAAAGCCCTAAATAACAGACATGACTTCTTTTAGCTATTGTGAAAAAATAACAACACACTCGCCAAGGTTGTATGGAGCCCCCGCATTTCCATCAGAAAGGTTTCTATAAGTATATTATTTACATTTTTAAACATAACTCTTTCCTTTGTGGTGAAAAAAAGTCTTTTTTTTTTTTTCCACCCAGCAGTTATTGGAAATAGACCGTTCCCATCTGAAACCTTATCGTAATTTGCATCAGGAAAGCCAACTGCCGACATTAAGGACCTGGGTGTGTTCAATTATGATTTCGCTGGAGGCTGTCCCTCATTTTAATGCTGCAGATATTGAACCACCTTTCTGAAACCTAGCTGATACGGTATAGCAGAGACATGCCTCTCAACACCATTAGCTTTGCAAATGGCTTCATTTCAGTCCACGTCGACTTCTGCTTTGGCCAATTGAAAAATGAAAATTAAAGGAGAGAAGAAAAAAAAAAAACACAGATGCACTTAAAACATGAAAAGAATTATTTATATGATAAAAATATATTTAGATTTTCAAAGCACAAGACTGAATAGAAGTGCTCTTTTTATGCTTTCTGGAGATGTTACTGTTAAATGTCTTTCTACATCAGGCTTAATAAATCTGTAATGACATTTGATGGATTGATTTCTGCCTATGTGTGTTTTTTAAAGACGGCAAGAGAGGAAAGAGGCAAGGGATAGAGGAATGAGGGAGGGGAAAACAGCACCGACCCCCAGAGAGGCCAAGTGAGGAAATTATTGGTGGGCCTCTCTGTCATTTGGAACTGCTGACCCACTTCCAGAATCCACCCTCATCTCCATCAGATTTTTTTTTTAAACAAATGCCAGCACTCCTTGCTTGGTTTCTGGGCTGCCTTTGCCTGCTCTGATCTCTGGTCAGCTTGTGCCTGAGTGACTTACGGTGTAATCTCAACAGAGGCAGTGGGCGGCGGTCTCGCAAATTCCAGGCTGCAAGGCAGAGGGCAGCGTGATTGAGATGGCCTGGCCTTCTCCAGACCAGAGCAAAGGCCCTGCCCAACACTCAGTTTCCCTGTGTACTCCCTTCCATTTCCTTTAACGTCCTGGGAGAACTGGACCATGTTTCATACACAAGCTGCCCAAGCAGACACTGGTGCCCCCGCAGAAACGATTTGTTGTCTGTGCACAGGCAGCTCTCGGCCCCCATGTCTCACGGCTGCTGGAGACCCGTACTCATTAAATTATGATGGCTGTAGTATCACCTGTGAGCTCCAGTTCCTTGCCATGGCTCCACATCTAGGCCATGAAATAGGAGCATCCAGGTTAGAGGAAACAAGCCAGGTGAGGACTCAGGGAGGCAGTACAGGCTGAGCGTTGGGATGAGCACTTTGGACCAAACCAAAGAGCTCTTGGTCTTCACTCGCTTGGTAACTGTTGACTGAGCCCCTGCGATGTGCCAGGTCTGAGGCTTACGCTGATAAATCAACGTGGTGATGCTGATGAGAACAGGATCGAGAGTCAACCTGTGTTTAAATCCAGGCTCTGGCAAGTGTTATCTCTGTGACATGATCGAAAGCAGGACCACAGAAAGGAAAGAACCCTGGGAAAGGATGACAATGGGGAGGGGCAGGGGGAGTAAAACCACGGAGGTGGCCCCTGACCAACCAGAGAAGTCACAGAAAGGCTCTTGAAGGCAAAACCTGAGCCACCACTAGAGCTAATTTCTCAAAGGAGCATAGAAGAAACAAAAGCACACAAGAACACATGCTTTAACCTCTTCCTTATTGCAATCCAATCTATCCACAGGTCCTGTGGTTCTAACTTAGAAATACAACTCCAGCCTGTTCACTTTATGCGTTTTTCCAGACTTCTAGGGTGGCCTCCCAACTGGTCTCCTACCTGTCACCCTTAAACCCTCCAACCCCAAATCCATTCTCCACACAGTAGCTGGAGTGATCTTTTAATAAAGTAAATCAGATTGTGTCCTTTTGTTCCTCAAGGCATACTTTTTCTGCGAAAGCTTAGACAATAAATATGTTCATCTTTGTGGAACAGCCACTCTCTGACCCAACAATGCAACTCTGCCATTGTAGTGCAAAAGCAACCACAGAAAATAAACAAACAGATGTGGCTGTGTTCCAATAAAACTCTATCCATAAAAACAAGAAGTGGGCCAGATTTTTCCAACAAACCGTAGTTTGCCAACCCTGGCTCAAGATCCTCCAACACCCAGATTTCCACTTGCTGTAGCTTGATTTCCTGTGGAAACAGGCCCTGAGATGAGGATGCGAGGTGAGGACAAGCAGTTCATACAGAAGGTGAATCCAGGAAACCCCAAGAGAGGAGTGGAGAGGGAAACAGGAAAGGAAGAACGGCAGTAAAGGCCTTTAAGGACAAGTAATACTATGGACAACGGGGCCCAATCCCAGTGCAGGCCTGGGAGACAGTGTGGAGCACGGCTCAGTTATCGCGGCAGAAGCGAGGGAGCTGGGTATTCGCACACCGCCTCTGCTCGGGTATTAGTGGAAGGCCACTGCAGGGCGGGGCGGGGGTGCATTAATTTCCCAGCACTTACAACCTGAGCAAAGGTTGGAAGAAGTAGGCTTCAGTGGCCAGAAAACACGTCAGAGCGCAGAGTGACAGGTGGCTGAAGCTGGAAGGAGAGATGAATGACATGCCGAGAAATGGCAGTGCCAAGGAACACGGGCAGGGCTCCTACAGCCCCTCTCACTTAGAATGAAATCCAAACTCTTCCCCAGGAGGTACTGGGACCTGTCCAGTCTATCCCCTGCCTGCTTTCCTGACCTCATCTCCCCCTTGCACACGCAGCTGCAGCCACACCACCCTGCAACAGTTCCTAGACAACGCAATGCTGTTCCCTCTGGTGGCAGATAGGTCACCTAGCCAGGTGTCTTCATGTCTCTGACATCCCAGCCTTGGGGTCACTTCCTCTGAAAAGCGCTTTTAGCCCCCATCTAGAGCACCCTGTCGATATCCCACAGAGCTCTGATCACAATGAGCTTTGTTATGTCATTTACATATAGTCAGTTTCCCTCACAGGTCACCATGAGAAAGCAGAAATCGTCTGTCTTGTTTGCATGTGCCCATAAGAAGTGTGATACTTGGCATACCATAGCTGTCCCACAAATACTTGTTAAGTACATGAACTGCGCTCTCCTGGAGACCTGAGACAGTCTCTGTCTGCAATGCTTCCTGACTCTACCAGGATCCGCCCCTTCCATCCTGCCTGCAGTGCAGTGAAGCATTTCTCAAGGATTTTATAGGACCAGGACCATAATCAACTGGATCTAGGAACACACTGTGGAAGCACTGGAACTTTCTGGGTAGCCAGGTGTCTCCTTGAGCTCCACCTGGGCCACAGGGTGTGGTATCAGGGAGAGGTGAGGAGAGGACTTCAGGAGCATGAGACCCTGCACCCAGCGGCAGGCGCAGCTGAAAGCCAAAGGGGTGTGTATTTGCTTTAAGACCAGCCGACTCAAGGTGGTCACTCAAAGTCCAAGCAGCAAAGCCTGAGAGTCCTGGGGAAGCCAAGACTCAGCTCCCAGGAAGAGGGGTCGGGCTGGACGAATGGAGGGGCCTTCAAGGAAGTCCCAAATGTCTCCAGTCTGTTATGTCTCCTTCACACGGCAAATCTGAATCTATATTCAACAAATTGGGCACTTAAAAACACTACAACAGTGCTGAGTTTTTTACTAAGTGCATGTATTGTCTTTTCAAAATCAAAGAATGAAGATTTTAGGTAGCAAAAACATTTATGATGAGTGAATGTCCCTATTAGGTGTGAAAATATACCATAAAGCTGTAATAATTTTTAAAATGCTGGGCTGGCACAAGAGTGAACAAACATCTCAGTGTAAAATAAAATAATGTTCTAGAATATGTTAAATGTTTAAATAAGAATTTAGCATATTACAAGCTGGGTGCAGTGGCACACACCTGTTGTTCCAGCTACTCGGGAGGCTGAGGCAGGAGGATCACTTGAGCCCAGGAGTTTGAGGTCAGACTGGGCAACATAGCAAAACCTCATCTAAACAACAAAAAAAGAATTTCTTATGTTACAACAGTGAATTTTAGAGTTATGGAGAAAATGTATATTAATATCCAATAAAAATGATAAATGTTTGAGGTGATAGATATGTTAAGTTACCCTAATTTGATCATTACACAAGGTATACACATATGAAAATATCACACCGTACCCCTTAAGTATGTATATTATGTTACTTAAAATAATATTAAAACTAAAAACCCAATAAAATAGTACTTAATTTGTAAACTTAACAGAAAATAAAGTAAGCTAAATATTTTATGCTATACATTAACTTATATTTCAGCAGAATTAAAGAATTATATCGAGAAACGAAATCATAAAGCAACTAGAGGAAAATATAAGTTGATAGCTGATATCAGGCAGGGGAGTCATTCCTAGCCTTAAAAGTTTTAAATACTCAGCCTTCAGGAGTCAAAACAAATACACAAACAAACAAAAACACTGTAAATCAATGAAAAGTCACAAAATGGGGGAAAATTACTTGTGTTAATGTATCACTAGTGGTGACTGATATAATTAATGATATGAAGAGTATTACATATCTCTAAGAAAAATGAATAAATATCCAAATAGAAAAATTTTGGAAAAATTCATACATCTCAAATAAATTCAAATGGTTAAAGAACATTTAAAACAATGTCAAGTGACACTAATAATGAAAGAGAGAGTAAAACAAGAAGAAATAATTTTCACTTATCAAATTGACAATAACAAAACAAAATGTTCCCATTGTTGCAGAGGATTCAGAAAAGAAGTATCCACATACTTCGCTGCCGAGAGCAAAAATGGATAGGAACTTTCTGGAAAATGATTAAACAGCATCAATCGATTTCTCTAAAATGTATATGCCCTTTGATTAATTACCCTTCTAGAAAGTTTTCCTTAGAAAATAAGGTGCACTAAGATTTATTTAATAAGAATGTTCAATCATAACATTGGTTATAATTGTAAAAAATTGGAAAGAACCTAAGTGTTCTAAAATAAGAGATGGATTAAATAAATTACGGTACATCTATGTGATAGAATAGTACACAGTCTTGAAAACTCACATGCTTAAAAAATAGTCACAATATTTTTATTAAAAAACAAAATAGGCAAAATGAAGATAGGGAAGGAATATAGACAATATAACCAAGTGGGAAAAAAGTACACCAAAATATTATTGGTGGAATTATGATTAATGTTTACTTTTATATTTTTCTGTATTTTTTTTCTTTTTCTTAAGTTACCAAGTCTTCTATGATAAGCATATATTACCTGCATAATAAAAAAATTATACCTTTTTCTATACACCATGTTCAGTTTTGTTCAGGAGCTACTGTGCACCTGCTACGTGCCAGGCACTGAGCTACACTCTGGGAGTCCAGAGAAGAGAGTCACGACCCCGCCCCTGATGAAGGCACAGCCCTGGGTCTGTAGAAAATGAACGTAAGCAACAAAAAACACTGGGAAAATATACCGCGATGGATAGTGAGCTTCATGATGTTTCCCTTTCTTCTACATTTTTTGTACGGTCCATATTTTTTATACTAAGCATATATTTATTTGGGGTTGAGTGTTTTTTTTAATTTTTCAAGAACCATATCAATATAGCATGACCACAACATGTGAAAGAAGCCAAAAAAGTGATAAAAATTCACTAAAATTAAATGTCCACCACAACAGTTTTCTGCCCTAGGGGAGTGGAGGAAAGTTATCATCTTAGCAATTCCCCCTAAATTAGCTGAAGTCCCTCTAGGACCTTGTCCTGCAGCACTTATGACAGTTCTAATTTTACTGCTGTTTGCATGATCATAACTGATGAATGCCTACCTTCTTCATTTCTACTAAAATTAATAGCTAACATTATAATGGTATATGCCACATGCCAAATGTTGTTCTAAGCACTTTACCTATATTATTTCCTTTAATCCTCATAAGCAACCCTCTGAGGTAAGTACAATATTCACCCCCATTTTACAGGTAAGAAAACTGAGCAACAGAGAGGGCAAGTAAGTTGTTCTAGGTCAACCAGCCAGTAAGTGGTAGAGCTAGGATTCAGCCAGGTAGATTAGCTCCAATATCTGTGGTCTTGGCCAGTTCTTACCAGGGGTCAGCAGTTTGCAGCCCATGGGCCAAATCCAGCCCCCTACCTGTTTTGCTTTTCAATAAAGTCTTATCGGAGCCGGGTATGATGTCACACCGTAGTCCCAGCCACTCGGGAGGCTGAGGTGGAAGGATCACTTGAACCCAGAAATTCAAATCCAGTCTGGGCAACACAGTGAGACCCTATCTCTAAATTTGAAAAAAAAGAAGAAGACAAAGTTTTATTGGAACACATCCATGATTATTTGTTTACTTGTTACCTATGGCTGCTTTCACACTACAATAGCCACGTTAAGCAGTTGCTAAGGGACCTATGTGGTGTTCTCATCGCTCCACACCGCAGCACGGCACCCTCTGGGTTACAGGGATGTGGTCATAATGAAATTTTGTCCGCAAGCCCAAAAATATTCACTCTCTGGCCTTTTATTAAAAATCTTTGATGAGCCCTGTTACACTGTCACTAGATTGCAGACTCTGTGAAGTCGGGAGCAAAACCCTGTTTGGTTCGCCCCAACTGCTACGACAGAGTCTATCAGCCCTCAGACTTCACAGTTGCTCAAAAAAATACTTGTTGAAAGCATCAACAAACACATGAATGAGCCCTAGCTAATACCTTCATAGTCACTGAGTGGTGATGCCCACCTAGTTAGACGTCATGCTAAGAGATGTGCCAATCCTCATGGCCACCTACTAGGTACCTAGTCACGCCCATTTCACAGGTGAGAAGACGCACGTTGCCCAGTACCCCACACCAGTCAACACAGGGACCTGGAACTCAGACTTACATTTGTGGTGTGGGAAAGTCCATGCTCTTGTAAGTCCCTAACATGAGGCTTGGCAAATGGTGGGCCTTCAAAAATGATAGTTTCTTCACTACACGCAGAAAACCAGGGCCTAAGTCTGTGGGACTAGCAGCAAGTGTCCCGGGATTTCCGAGGGGACCCAGTGAGACCTGGAGGCTGCAGGATGAGTAACAGCACAGGCACTTCCTGGCGAAAGCAAATGGACAAGCGAAGATCTTTGAAATATGAGCTGGTGTCTCATTTTCCCCCCAGATCACCAAGACCCCCACCCCTTAGTTTGCTTCCCAGGCTCCAGAACTAAGTTCCTCCTGTCCCGAGGGAAACGGAGAGGCTTTGGGAAAACACATTATGTTCTAAGATGTAAGTGCAAGTTTCCTGCACCCCCAGCCCATCCTGCCTGCTCTCACCCCTGGATTGATTACTTTTAATGGCTCCCCATAACCCTGGGATATGATCCAAGGGCCTCAGCTGGCCTGCGACCCTGCCTGGTCCAGCTCCTGCCATTCCAACACATTCTACATTCCAGCCAAACTGGAGTTTTTTGGATCCCAGCAGCTGCTAGGCACTCTCCTGCCTCAGTACCTTTGCATATGCTGGGGCCCTGGTCTTCCCACTGCCCTCCACCCTTGATCGTCCCCTTGCAGCCGACTCCGATTCTCTACCTAGGAAGAGTCCCCTGCCCTCCAGTCGCAACCCGGACTTCCCTTTTGCAAAGATCATGGCATTTACAGTCACATGAGCCGGGTGCTTGTCTCCCTCACACACTAGGAGGTGTGGGGTTCCAGTGCCTTTTCCCTGCTGTAACCCTGGCACCATGCCCCATGGCCATGGCATGGTGGGAGCGAGATAAAGCCACACTGGATTGGTGCTATTGACAACAACCCTGTGATGGTCTCCCTCCATGTGTCCTCAGATACACTACTCACTTCCTTATCGAGGGAAAACAAGCATCAGGCCCAGCAGAGATGAAGACGCAGAGGCCCAGAATGAAGATCTCACAGCTGTGCCAAGCGATGGAGCAAATGGACACCTGAGTGTAACTTCACACCGTGTGACAGCACACGGTCACCTCGGCTTCGTGCCACTTCTTAGCCTCCTTCTACCTCTTTGCTCTCCCATTCATACCCAGCATGCAGGTGTTAGACTGGGAGAGAATATAACATGTGTTACGTGTTATGTTAATAATGACATTATCTTTCACGAGCTTCACAGAATACACATTAATACATTATTGAGCATTTACTCTGCATCAGCTTCTTAACAGAAATTATCTTTCTTAATTCTTTTACAATTGCCCTAAAACATGCATGCTCAACAGGGTGATATCACTCACAAACAGGCAAAAATTGGTTCTTGGAGGGTGAAAAATCTTAGCTATTACAATGCTCTGTGGCCTTACAAAGGCCCATAGAACATAAATATGCTGTATATCTGTGCTATTAAAATTTCATGGGGAGGGGGACAATTAGGGGAATAAAAATCTAAAAAAGCTCTTCAAGGGGGCAATTAAAAAAAAACCATTGAGTAACATGGCCCTAAAACTAGGTGTTCTCATTAACCCCATGGTATAGGCTCAGAGAGGTGAGCTAACTTGCCCAAAGTCACATAGCTAGTAATTTGTAAAGCAAAAATTCAAATTGTAAGTCTGTCTGATGCCAAAAGGCATGCCCTAAGTGGCTCTGAAAAGCATCTCCAGACATCAGGTTAGCTTAAGCAGTAGGAAGGTCCTCCAGGACTTGCCCTCAAAGCGTGGTCCTCAAACCAGCAGAAGCAGTAGCACCTGGAGCTTGTTAGCAATGCAGAGTCTCACACCCTGCCCCAGACCCGACGAACGAGAACCTGCACCATGCCCAGAAGACTCTCTGCCCAGTCTCTTTGCTAAGGGAGCTGGGATTCCCACGGCCACAGGTGAGCAACCCTCGACTACCTTGAACAGCAGAGACAAAGACACCTACACTTGTTCCCACAGCTTAGGTCCCCAACCCCAATCAGAAACTCCCTTGTCAGACTAATTATACTTATGGGTGTTCTGTGACTTGCTGTATTCCCAGAAAAAGAAAGAAAAATGAAGTTCTCTTTCAGGTTTTCAGGGTAGATAATGTCAAATATTTACAGAGCAAACATCATTCTAGAAGCGCGCCATTCTCTTCCTGCTGATTAGGGTGCTGCCAATCACGCCTTGACGAGAAGGCCTGTCAGCCCTCTCAATAGAAACCCCTGTCATCTCGGTGAACTGCGCCTGCCTGCCATGCTGCGGAATGCGGGGAGAGGGTTCTGAAGGCAGGGCCTTCGAAGGAGGGGCTCCAGGGTTGCATAAGACCCACCTCTGTGGAATGGGAAGGGCTCGAAGCTGGCTGTTTGATGGAGATGCTAAAGGAAGTCGGAAGAGCGGCCTTTGGAGGGAGGAGACCCCAGCTCCTTCCCAAACCAGAGCTTCTGAAACGCGAGCACGTATCAGTCACCCACAGGGCTTGATGCCGTGTCTGGTCCTGGTCTCAGGATGCAGTAGGTTTAGAATGGGGCCTGAGAGTTTGCACGTCCACAAAGCTCTCAGATCATGCTGCTGGTCTCACGCTTGGAGAACCAGGCCTGCACCTTTGCTATTCCAGCCTCTGACCAGCAGCTTCGGTGTCACCCATGAGCTTGTCAGAAATGCAGAATCTCGAGAGGTTGATTAATGGGTACAGATAGATAGAAGAAATAAAATCTAATTGTTCAGTAGGGTGACTAGAGTCAACAATAATCCATTGTCCATTTCAAAATAGCTAGAAAAGAATAATTGGAATGTGCACAGTATAAAGAAAAGACAATACTTAAGGTGATGGATGTCCCAATTACCCTGATTTGATCTTTACACATTATGTGAATGTATCAAAATATCCGCTTACCCCAAAAATATGTACATTATATATCCAAAATTTTTTTTAATTTTTTTTTTTAATTCAAAAAAGAAATGCAGTACCTTGAAACTCACCCCAGCCACCGAACAGAACTTGCACTTTAAGAAGATCCATGGGGAACTCCGCGCCTTAGACTTTGAGAAGCACGGGCCTGCACGTGACTGTTAGCGGGCAGTGGGCTCGCTGCCCAACGCAAGTAGAAGCCAATACCATGGCACCGGCTTTTGAGAAAAAGAAAAGCTTTCTTGCCAGTCAGCTGGCAGAGAAACAGGAGGAAACACTCAGATCTGTCTCCCCAAGCTGGGGCTAGGACGGGTTTTACAAGCATAGGGTAATAAGGTATGATCTGATTGGCTCTTGCAATGAGGCGATTTCAAGAGGCCTGACCTGACTGGATCCTGCCGCGCGATGACGCCAGGGCTCGCTCTGATTGGATCCTGGATTCTGCCTGTGGCGTCTGCTTTTTAATCTAGTCCCCTAGGAAGTTCCTCAGCCTGAGCACTTAGGTTCCACCCATGGCTGCACCGTGGGTTCCTTTGGACTTGCTGCGGTTACGTGACCTTCAGCCTGGGGATCCACAGCAACTGGAAAACAGCTTACGGCTTCGTTACATGAAAGTTGAACCCAATTGGTCTGGTGCAGTTACATAATTACACATCAGAATTGTCTGAAGCAACTGTTACATGCAGATTCCTGGGTCCCGCCCTGGATTTAAATAATCAGAGTATTCGAGGAGCACCGCCAGGGAAATAGTATATTTAAGAAAGTACCCAGGCGGAGGCTCATAAAGTCAGCACCATTGGTCTAAACAGGGGTCTCTAAACTACTGATGGTACACATGCCTGTAACCCCCAATGGATCTTCAAGAGTCATGTACAAATAATATACAAACCCTATTATACTTATTGTGCATATTATAAAACATATCCCAAAACACTTAAAGCATTTTATATATGACTATACATTTTTATATATAATTTCAATGTTTTTCTACCCATCCACCACCACAGGTCTCTTGCTCACCCCTCATTGGAGACCATTGGGAACAATAATTAAATGTTTCTTCCGAGACTGCCAATGACTTTGCTTAAATCCTCTCACAGCAACCTTATGAGGTTGAGATCACTCTCCCCACATTATAGATGAGAAATCTGAGGCTCAAAGAGGGGAAGAAAGCTGTACGGGTAACGTACGGGTTACTGCATCAGTGTTGGAACCTATGTCTGGCTGTGTTGTCAGAGCGCTTATCCATGACGCTTACAGCCGGGGCTTGCCACACGCAGGGGTTCAGCAAAAGCAACCTCCCAAGACCAAGGCTCAAGTGCACGGGATTCCAACCAGTCTAGGCTCTGAGGGGTTCCATTCAGCCCCTATTAAAGATTTAGTCTTGTGACAACTTTTAAGAAAGATGATTAAGGCTTGATTTCTGCCCCTGAGGAGCTCACCTATATACAAATAGATTGTTTCAATTTGATCACTTACTGTCATGTGATAAGCAGGAAAGAGTATGCTGAACACAGAGGAGGCGCATTTAGAAAGCTTTGTTAAATCCCTTTGCTTTTCTCCATCTTTACTGCCACCTCCTCTCCCTCTTGAATCAAATCACTTCAAACCCGACCCAAAAGTCTCTAGCAGCCCTCATCTCCCTCAGCGTAAAATCCCAAGACATTACCATGGGCTATTTGAGCCAGACTTGGCTGCTGTCTTATCTCCCCCCACACCCCACCCTCATCCTCTCTAACCACTCAGGACTCCCTGCCCATCCTCCTTCACACCACGTTATCCTACCACAGGGCCTTTGCACTGGCTGTGCCCTCCACCCAGAACACTTTCCCCAGGTGCCAGCATGGCTCGTTCCCACTCTTGACTCACATCTCTGCTTAAACGCCACCTTGTCAGTGATGACTTCACTTTCTGTTCCCTTAACCACTTTAAATTTTTCTTCATAGCACATATCACCACCTAACACGATGTTTAGATAGTTATTTGTTTACATAAATGGTTTTCAGCTGGACAATTCTACCCCCCAGGGGACAACAGGCAATGTCCAGAGACAATTTTGATTGTCAGAACTGGGGTGGGTGGGGGTCCTTGCTACTGGCGTCTGATGGATAGAGGCTGGAGATGCTGCTAAACACCCTACAGTGCGCAGGACAGCCTCCACGATGGAGAGTTATTCAACCTAAAATGTCATCAGTGTTGATGCTAAGAATCATAATTCACATGGTGGTTGTCTCCATGCTGTCAGGGATAGTGCCTGCCACATATTAGATGATCAGGAAATATTTGTTGGACAAATGAATGCATGAGGACTGAGTGAATTAATGAATGAATGAGTAAATGAACAGTGGGCTCAGTGTGAGAGCTCAGAAAAGATATTTCTCGTCCCTCACCTCCTCGCCCCCTCTCCTGCCCATCCTTCAGATCTCAGCTCACGTGAACCTTCTTTGTGTCTCCCCCCAAACACACACACACACACACACACACACACACACACACGTGTGTCCACTCGAGATGAGGTTCTCCTAGACACGCCTCCTGGAAGCACCTCTGTTTTCCCGGGTCGCCCAGACCTGGAAGGTGATAATTATTTGTTTGATTGTCTGCTTCATGCTGCCTTCCCCACTCAACTATAAATTCCACTACAAGAGAGCTGTGTCTGCCTGTTCACCAATTAATCCCCAAAGTGCCTGGCAGAGTAAACCACTCCCTACATTTGTTGAATAAATGAAGATAATTTAAGGAAAAGAGCTTTGAAATATGGCAATAAATATATCCGTTGAATAAACGAATTTGTGGAAGAATTTTTTATTGAAATATTAATGTGTCTCGCTCAACCTGCGATATAAAAATAGCAGAAGGTATTTCCAGTTGCCTCATCCTCCAAAAGCGGCTTGGGCCTCAGTGTTTCTTTTCCCCAGGAAAAAATGAACAGGTCTTTGTTTCCAAATAGAAGATGCTAGAAGTAAAGGATCTGAGTGTTCAGGAAAAGAGGACCTGCAAAGGTTGGAGGAGGGGAGCAAGCTCAGCAGCCCAGCTCTAGAGAACAAAGGGATGGGGGCTGCAGCGATCCCCCAGCCCCGCCAGCGAGGGCTGGCCATCTAGGGGAGGTGCAGAATGGAAACCTGTAGCTCCCTAGAGCTGGACAAAAGGTGCATGGCTTAGCGACTTTGGCAAAGCCACCCTGTGTTCAAGCTTGGAACGGGCCGCTTGATGTGAAGGGAGTAAAGATATTTTAGACAGTGAATATCTCAGTTTTTATCACAATGCAATCAAGATCAGAAGCCCATTTGCACAGTTTTCTAGAGCCCTGAAGCTTTGCTTAACTCTAGAGAGAGGAAGGAATTCTCACTAAATTCGAAGGGGCAGAAATAGCTCTATCTTTAGAGGGG
>NW_012147919.1:208602-213282 GCF_000956105.1 Propithecus coquereli
AAAAAAAAAAAAAGAAGTAGAACCTTTCGGGGGTGATTAGGCCTCTTTTTTGTTTTTGTTTGTTGTTGTTGTTGTTACTGTTTTTGTTTTTTTGTGACAGGGTCTTGCTCTGTCACCCAGGCTGGAGTGCAGTGGCATCATCATAGCTCACTGCAACCTCAAACTCCTGGGTTTCAGTGATCCTCCTGCCTCGGCCTCCCGAGTAGCTGAGACTACAGGTGCACGCCACCACATCCAGCTAATTTTTTAATATATTTTGTAGAGACAGGGTCTATGTTGCTCCGGCTGGTCTTGAACTCCTGGCCTCAAGTGATCCTCCAGCCTCAGCCTCCCAAAGTGCTAGGATTACAGGTGTGAGCCACCGTGCCCAGCCAAGAGGTGATTAGACCTCTCGAATGGATTGTTGCTATTAACTTGGGAGTGTGTTCATTCCCTCTTGCCCTCTCTCTGCCCTTCACCAGGCAATGCCTTCTGCCAGGTTATGACACAGCAAGAAGGCCCTTGCAAGATGCCAGCACCTTGATCTTGGACTTCCCAGCCTCCAGAACTGCGAGCCAATAAGTGTCTGTTCTTTTTAAATTACCCAGTCTCAGGTATTCTGTTGTAGCAGCACAAAAGAGATGAAGACAGGGACTTATAACACACTTTGGGGTCCTTTTGTAATGGTCCAACATTCATTTTCCTCCTTCTTCTAAGTGCCCGCATTTCTTTTGGGGAGTCACCTCTCTATACAGTGATGTGCCACATAATGATGTTTCAGTCAATAATGGACCACATGTATGACAGTGATCCCATAAGATGGCAATATTATATTTTTATTGTACCTTTTCTATGTTTAGATACACAAATACTTACCATTGTGTAACAGTTGCCTGTGCTATTCAGGACAGTGACCTGCTGTACAGGTGTGTAGCCTAGGAGCAACCGGCTGTACCATACAGTGTAGGTCTAGCCATTGTACCATCCAGGCGTGTGTAAGTACACTCTATGATGTTCACACAATGACGAAATCGCCTAACAACACATTTCTCAGAACCTATCCCTGTCGTCAATGGATGCATGACAGTATTAGTTGTCTACTGATGTTTGTTATGGATTGAACTGTGCTTACCAAAAAGACATGTCAAAGTCCTAACTGCTAGTGCTTACGAATGTGATCTTATTTGGAAAGAGTCTTTACAGATGTAATCAAGTTAAGATGTTGTCATTAGGATGGGCCCTCATCCAATATGACTGGTGTCCTTATAAAAAAGGGAAATTTGGACACAGACACAAACATGGACAAAGGGAAGATTTTGTGACGAGACACAGGGAGAAGATGACCATTTCTACAGCCAAGGAATGCCTGAGGCCACGAGAGCCAGGAGAGAGGCCGGAACTAGATCCTTGCCCAGCACCTTCAGAGGGAGCTTGCACCCGCTGACACCTTAATTTTGGACTTTTGGCCTCCAGCGTAAACAATACACTTCTGTGGTTCTAAACCAGCCAGTCTGTGGTACTTTGTCATAGCAGCCCTAGCAAACTGATATACAGCAGGACAAGTTATCCCCAAATTGAGCAACTTAAAACAACAAACATGTATTATGTCACAGTTTCTGTGGCTCAGGAGTCCAGGCGTGGCTTAGCTGGGTGCCTCTGGCTTGGGCTGCAATTAAGGATTTGGCCACGGCTAAGGTCGTGTCCGGGTGCAACTGGGGTAGAATCTCCTTCCAGGCAAAATCAGTGGTTGTGGCAGGATTCGGTTCCTCTTGGCTGTTTGTTGGCTGAAAGCTTCAGTCAGTTCGTTGCCATGTGGGATTCTCTGCAGGGTGGCTCCCAGGCAGCAGCGGCTTCGTCACAGCAAGCCGGCCAGCAAGAGTGCAGCAAGACAGAAGCCAGAGTGGTTCTGCAAGCCAGTCAGGAAAGTAACATCCCCTCACTTGCTATTCCTTTGCAGCAAGGCAATATGTCCAGCTCACACTCACAGGATCCCACAAGGGCCTGAAGATCAGGAAGTGGGGGTCAATGGGACCACCCCAGAGGCTGCAATCACACTCCCCAAACTGCATCAAGGGGTGGGCAAGTTTGCTGGGCCTACAGCACTCCTTCCAGCCAGGAGAGAGGGGGGGCAGGTGCCCTAGGCCTACCACACTCCCTCCATCCAAGAGACACTCGATTCACCCCTACTACCTGGAACCCCAGAGCTGCCCTGCTTCCTGCCCTCCCCAAGCCCAGTCCTTCAGCCAGTAGTTTGTCAACTAGCTGGTACCATTTCAAAATTGAGAAAGTCAATTTTGTTTCTTGCATCCATCAAACTCTAACTGATAAAGGGTTGGACAAATTTGCCTAATTTAGAAAAATAATGAATTATAAGCCTGGAATCCTAGTGTTGTAAAGCAAATGCCCGCCTGCTCCAAACCGATGGACAGATTTAAATCTCTGCGTGACATGCCCACTCATCCTAATCCCTTTCATCTTCCCAAGAACTTTTAATATTAAGGTCATGATAACATCAAGCTTCCTATTTTAGTTTCATTTTTGTTTACTTATAGCAGAGTAAAAACTGTGTGTGTGTGTGTATGTGTATGTGTGTGTGTCCTAGTTTTCTCACATTTATTTGCTTTCTTAGGTATTCTGAAATTAACCAAGGGCTGCTGGGGGACATTAGTAAATATTTGGTCATAAAGTATCTTCAGAGAACAATTTTCTGAGTTAACCACACCCGATAAAATCCCCTTGCCTCACTGAAAGCCTTGTCTAGCTGTCAGGCAATGAGATCGTTTTATTGAAAAGACTCATGATGTAGTGAACAAAAGCTTAGGAAATAAACTCTAATCCCCAAAGGAACACTCGACACAACTCTACTCACACTAAAATATTCAATTTATGGCCCATATTGAATCCTATGTCTATAATTTACTGCCCTAACTACAAAGGAGTTTTTTTAATACAAACCAATTTCAATATATTTTACTATTTTCCTTGCCTCTGTTAAAGCAGAAATAACAAATTTTGTTGAAGGATTGGGAGATGAAAGCAATAGAGGTTTTCAGGAGTGCATCTTACAACCACTTAGTTTTCATCAGACTTTAACTGCGTGTCTAGGATTGTGCTGGGTGCCCTGGGTATTCCTATTTTTAAGTAGCTTCTCAAGTACCACTTGGGAAAACAACAGGCCAGGCACAGTGGCTCATGCCTGTCATCCCAGCACTTCGGGAGGTTGAGGCAGGAGGAGCACTTGAGCCCAGGAGTTCAAAGTTCCAGTAAGCTGTGATGATATCATGCACTCCAGCCTGGGTGATGGAGTGAGAAGTTGAAAAAAAGGAAGGAAGAAAGGAAAGAAGGAAGGAAGGAAAAGGAAGAAAGGGAAGAAAGGGAAGAAAGGGAAGAAAGGAAGAAAGAAAGAAAGAAAAAACAATATATTTATGCAGTAAATATTTATAGGGTACCTACCATGTGCCAAGAGTCATTCTAGGTGCTAGGGACACAATAGTAAACAAAATAGACAACAAAGTCCCTCTGTTTAAGGAGCCGTCATTCTAGAGAGGAGAGAGAAAATAAGCAAATAAATAAGTAAAATATACACTACAGAGAATCCTCAGGGGTTAGAAAAGGGCTCACTACGAAGGTGACACTTGGACAAAGACCTGGAGGAACTAGAGGAGGAGCCATTCACACATCTGGAGGAAGAGAAGCCAGGAGGGGTTTGATGTATTCTGGCTTGTAGTTTTAAAGGATCCCTCTAGCTATTGTGTTTAGAATTGACTCTTCAGAGTACCAGGGATGAAGGGAGATTAGGCCAAGGGGTCTTACAAGCAACCTAGTGCATGTGAAACATTGGCGGTGGACCAGGGTGAGAACCGAGGATGTGGGAAGACGTGATTAGAGTTTAGATACATGTTAAAGTTAGAACAGTGGGACTTGCTCTCACATTGGATTCCTGTTGTAAAACTAAGACAGGCTCGAAAGACAACTTCAAGGTTTTACCCTGAGTAACAAGAAACATGACGTTGCCATTTTCTAAATAGAGAAGACAGAGGGAAGATAGTTTGCAGAATAAAGATTAGGAGTTCAGTTCATCTCCTTGTTGGAGATGTTGTATTACTTATTGCTGCACAATAAATTTCCCCAAAACTTCGTAGCTCGAGACAACAAACATTTATTATCTCACAGTTCCTGTGAGTTGGGAAATTAAAAGCAGTTTAGCCAAGGCATTCTGGCTCAGGGTCTCTCCTCGGGGTGAAGTCGAGATGTCAGCTGGGACTGAGAGATCCACATTCAGAAAGGCTCCCCAATATGGCTATTGGCAGAGACTTCAGTTTCTTGCTGGGTGTTGGCAGGAGGCCTCAGCTCCCCACTACATGGGTCTGTGCATAGGGCTTATAGCACATCCTTACATCATGGCCACGCAAGTAGAACAAGGCAGAAGCCACAATGCCTTTAATGATCTAGTCTCAGAAATCACATGCTGCCATTTCCATAACATTCTGTCGGTTGGAAGCATATCACTAATTCAACCCACACTCAAGAAGGAAATTAAGCTCTACTCCCTGAAGGAAGTTACAGCAAAGAATTTGTGAACATTTTTTTAAAAATAACCACCGGAGATTGCAAACTAGTGCAACCTCTGTGGAAAGCAATATGGAGATATCTTAAAGAGATACAAGTAGAAGTACCATTCGATCCAGCAATCCCATTACT
>NW_012147919.1:215322-217146 GCF_000956105.1 Propithecus coquereli
TCTCTGAGCATACTTCTCTCCTTCTCCCCTAAGATAACCACTATCCTGAATTTGATGTGTTTCGTTCCCATGTATAGCTTTATATTTTTAATATTTTTACCCCCATATGATATATAGTGTTTCGCGTGTTTTCTGAACTTCATGCCGACACTCGCACGAGTGTGACGCTCCGTGCTGCTCCCTGGTTGGCTCCACCAGGCGGCCACGTCCCCACCGTCCCCGGCACACAGCAGCCCTCCCCTGCTCTCCTCCCCTGCTCTCCTCCCCTGCTCTCCTCCCCTGCTCTCCTCCCCTGCTCTCCTCCCCTGCTCTGCTCAGCGAGGGAACCCGGACATCCTCGGGCTCGCGGCTCCCTGGAGGCCCAGCCTGCGCTCCAGAGAACATTCCGCAACACCCTTTGCCTCCTCCGGCCCCGAGGCCCAGAAAGGGCTCGTGCGAGACGAGCCGGGCTCGGAGGCAGAGAAGGACGTCAGGGCTGGGCCCTGGCACTTCCACTCCGTCTCTAATTACGATGATTGCTGCTGCCCGACGATTAGCCGACTCTCCTGCCGGCATTAAACGGTCATTTATCAAACCCCGAAACTCCTTCTCCAGCGGAGAAGCGTGGCCCTGGCGCTGCACCCGGGCACGCAGAAGCCACTCCGATCACCCCTGGTCAGTCCGCGAGGCCAGGGGTCAGGCGCCGCCACGCGCACGGGGAACAGCGAAAGCAAGGCGGGGGCACAGCGAGGGGACACATCTGCCTGTCGCTGGTGCGTCTGTGCGCGTGCCCGTGCCTGTGTGTTAAGGACGCTCGGAACCAGGCAGAGCTGCCTCCGCGCACGGCCCAGACCCCGCGTGTCCACCCCGCGGACGGTCCCAGCAGCCTGAGTCAGTGCACAGGCTGGGGAGGGGGAAAATTGCAGCTTTGTTTTTCTTTTTAATTTTTTTTAAAAAACAATCCTTCTGCATTAGTATCCTGGGACTGCTGCAACGCTTTACTACAAATGGGGTGGTTTAAAACGACAGAAATTTATCCCCTCACAGTCTTGGAGGCCACGAGTCCAAAATCAAGTGTGAGCAGCACTGCGCTCCCTCGGGGGCTCTGGGGTGATCCTCGCGGCCTTTTCCAGCTTCTGGTGGTACCTGGTATTCCTTGGCTCGTGGCTACGTCGCTGCGATCTCCACCCCGGTCTTCACGTGGCCTTTTCCCCTGTGTCCCTATCATCTTCTCCTTTTCTGTTGCGTTGGCCTCAGGGCCCACCCCAATCCAGGTGACCTCATCTCGAGATCCCCACTTCCTTAACTGCATCTGCAAAGACTCTCCCTCCAAATAAGGTCACATCGTGAGGTTCCAGATGAACAAATCTTTTGTGGGGAGAGGGACACGAGTCAACTCATTGCAACCTGTAATTTCAGCCTTCGATCCTCCATCCTCCCTCACTCTTCGCTGGGTCTCCTGCCCCTCCCAGAGTTCGTAGCACAGCCCTGGGGCCTTAGTCCTGGAGGTGCAGTGAAGGTGGGAGAATCTGGTCCTCGGCCATCGGTAGACCAGAAAAACACCGAGGCTGCCCTTGTCCTTGCCCCACTAGAGTCGCCATGCAGCAAAGAACCATCGTCACAGGGCTGTGGCATTGCACAACTTCAATAGGCACCATTTCCCAGAGACCCATGAAGTGCACAGTGGCAGAACCAGCTGCAGCAGCCCCCATAGGCAAGAACCTTCCAGGGCTGTAACTGAGTACAGGTAACTCAGGTTTAAATCCCCACTTGGGCACTTCCTAGCTGTGCAACTTTGGATCACTTCCTTTACCTGTCTGTGTACAGTTTTCTTATCTAAAAAAA
>NW_012147919.1:217196-218143 GCF_000956105.1 Propithecus coquereli
TGTGGTATATGTATACCATGGAGCACTATTCAGCTATAAGAAACAATGGTGATATAGCACCTCTTGTGTTCTCCTGGATGGAGCTGGAACACATTCTACTGAGCGAGGTATCCCAAGAATGGAAAAACAAGCACCACATGTACTCACCATCAAATTGGTATTAACTGATCAATACATAAGTGCATGTATAAGAATAACATCTGTTGGATGTCAGGCAGGGGAGAGGGGGGAGGAGGGACGGGTATATGCATACACAAAGAATGTGATGCGCACCATCCAGGGGATGGACACGCTTGAAGCTCGGACTTGGGGGGGAAGGGAGGGAAGGGCAACACACATAACCTAAACATCTGTACCCCCATAATATGCTTAAATAAAAAAAAAAAAGAAAAAAAAAATAACCACCGGTGACTACTGGACATTCAAGTGGAGGTATTGACTATGCAGTTGAATAGACAAATCTGGAGCTCAGTGGAGAGATCTGGAATGGAGATACAACCTGGGAGTTGATGGTATATGGTTCTTATGGTTATTATTATGTTCTTATACTATAGGATTATGAGTGCAAGCCTTGGTGTTAGACCTGAGTTCAAACTCCAGATGATATGCCCACTAGCCGTTAGACCTTATTCAACATAAACAACTCTCTGGCAGTGACTCTCTCCTTTATAAAATGGAATAATACTACTACTTACTCTTATCTCCATGGAGCTTTGGTCCACCCACAAACCTGACAGTGGGTTAATCTGGTTCCCTAAAGAAAATACAAATTGTGGTACCAAAATAAAGAAGAAGGAAACTAGACAAGCAAAACCAACAAAGGCCCTACAGACACTGTAAGTAGAGCAGTGCCTACTGATCCCTTTCAAGTATGTTTGCATGTTGGTTTGTAAAACCCTTTTCTGTTTGTCCTAGGAAATGGCCAATAAAGTCCTCAGTGCCTTTTA
>NW_012147919.1:221264-225025 GCF_000956105.1 Propithecus coquereli
CAGGGATAGTGTGGCTCCTATAGATATTGAAGTTGATGAAACCTCTTATCAATTCTCCAAAAAGCTTTGATTCGGTAAAACAATTATCAGAAGGATTTGCAGACACTCTGCTCTCCACTCTACCACACGTCTCTCCCAAGGCAGTGAAGTACAGACATGGCTACCACTACCTCTGGGGAAAGAGAAAGGGAGAAACATTAGGAAGGAGCAGATATTTTAAAACATCTACTATGCACCAGGCTCTGAGTGCTTGGTGGCTTCTTGTGCCCTCCTAAGTTGTGGTCCAGAGCTTAGATGGTGAGTGTTTGCTGTGCAGGAAAGCCACAAAATTCTCTTCCTATGGTCAAGACAGACATTGCTAACCAACCATGATATTCTTTCCCTTGGAGCTTTTATATGGTCCTCAAACCTTCCCAATCTCCTACTCAATCCACAGATCATGCACACGCGCGCGCACGCGCACACACACACACACACACACACACACACACACACACATACCCTTCCCAATATACATTCAGGCTGGCCATTTACAAATGATGGAGCTTGGTCCAAAGCAAGGGTTTTGGGGGGTTTTTTGGTGTGTGAAAGCCCCAGGACAATATAGTAAAGCCCATAAACAAACTCCTACTCAGAAGAGAGCTTAAAACTGCATAAAATAGAATTACAAGCAAAATCAATTATTTGTAAATAAAGTTATTATAATATTTATAAAAACAAATTTGCAATACCATACCAGATGTGCTTCTTTATTAATACATCAAATAAGGTCCAGAGTGAGGTTTAATCACTACAGTAATTCCAGCCTAATGGTGAGGTGAATAATCTCTCTGGAGAGCCGTGGCTGCTGTAACATAGTAGGAAAATTCTTTCTTTAGTAGCAAAGTTACAGGTACTTCTGCCACTACATGGTTCATTGCCAACTTTCGTTATCAAGGAAATGCTAAATTAGACTCAGAATTCAATGAAAATAACTCTTTGTAAACTTTTTCCTATTTAAGTTCATACACCTTCTGAATTCTATCCCTGAAATCCCTATATTAAGAATCGCTGGGAGAGGAAGACAGACAAGCTGATGGAAACACAATGTGATTAAGGGCTAAGATTCAGGCAGGTAATACACAGAGGAGCACTGCAGTGGTTTTAAAATACGCCTGCAAATTTTTGACGTTCCTGTCACCAAGAGGTAAAATCTAATTCCCTTCTAATCCACATCCCCTGAATATGGGCAGAACTTAGTGGCTCATTTCTAATACATAGAATGTAGCAGAAGTGGCATTGCATGGCTCCCGAGGCCAGGCCACAAAAGACAACGGCATTTCTACCAGCTTGCACTCTCTCATACTCCCTCTCGAGTTCTCTCTCTCTCTCTCACTCACTCCCTTTCCACTCACCCTTGGAATCCAGCTACCACACATTCAGGAAGTCCAGGCCACCTGGAGAGCCCATGTGTAGTTACTTGCTCGCCCCAGCTGAGACTGTATATGTCAACCATCAGAAACATGAACAAGAAAGTGCTCAAAATTACTCCACCAGAGTCATTGTCTAACTGCAGCTCCATGTAGAACCCTGAATAAGAACCACCCAGCTGAGCCCTGCCCACCCCAGAATCATGAGATATAATAATAACAAATGACTGAGATTATTTTATGCCCAACCCACACTAGAGAGCAGGGAAAAAATCTTCCTAGAAGTCCTGAGATTGAGCTAAGATTGAACAATGAGTATGACACGGCCAGGCCAAGGAAGAAAATACCTTACTCAAATTCATATGAATTCTAGAGAACAATTTTGGTAGCCAGTTACCCCAGATCTCAGAGAGTGCCCAGATAGCAGACATTCGGATCCCTCACCTCCATAAATCCAAAAACGTCCTAGGGGTGCAAATATTTCAGAGCCCAATTTAAATTTCCCATACTGCTTCTTGATCTCCAATGCAACACAGATTTCTTTTGTCTGATCTTGTGTCCCAATTTTTGATTTGGAAACACGGTCATGCCCCAAATCACGGAAACAATCTTCCCGTCTACGTCTGAAGAATCCCAGCTTCCGTGATCATGAAAGACATAGCCATCATCTCCCCCTTTTGCTGTGTAATCAAGCATGAAATCAATGACCCATTAAAAATACAAATGTGGGGTCACCGTATTTCTATTGTGCGATTTGAGGGATCCCTACTGGGTTCCTACTTCTACCCACCAACACTCACTAACCTCCAATTTTATCATCCCCACTCTTGCCTGATATTCTACCACCAACAATGCATTTCTTAGAAGAAATTTTACTCCTTTCCACGTCACATCATTTCTCTTTTAAATGCAGGTCCCCCTGGGAAGAGAAATGAATATGACATTTAGCTCTAACACAGTAGTATAAATAAGGGTATCTAATTTCTCTTCCACTGGAGAGAAGAGAATGGGTGAGTTGACTGGATCCTTTGTACAAAAGGGATGATAGGAAAAGTACAAGGAAATCTGGTGTCTTTGGCAGCCCCACATTTATTCTCCTCTTCTTTTGATAACAGCATCCTGATTTCCTTTGGGTAACCACTCCTTTCATTCTTTTTTTTTTTTTTTTCCTTAAGAGATGGGGTCTTGCTCTTGCTCAGGCTGGTCTCAAACTCCTGAGCTCAAGCAATCCTCCTGCCTCAGCCTCCCCGAGTGCTAGGATTACAGGCATGAGCCACCGCGCCTGGCCTGACTCCTCCCATTCTTAATGGATGTAGTTTGGATGTGACTGATTCTATGCAGATGAGCAATCTGACCAACCAATCAGCATGCAGCATCTCCCTGGGTACCACGATGATCCGTGCAGCAATTAGCACCTGACTCAAGCCAGCTCAATGAGAATCTTATCTGGGACTTTCAGAAGAATCCCTGGGAAAGAAATCAAGAAACATTTTCTTTTTTTCTGTTCCCCTTACCTCTCCAGCAAACTAGTAGTCAGCAGTTCATGATTAAATATTGGTCAGGAGAAAATACTTTAGAGGCATGGGTTTAGAGGAGAGGCTAGCAGGGCTCAACATAAGTTAGGGCCCAGTTAGCATAGACCAGGAATCTGAAAACCATGACCCTCAAATCAAATCTGATTCCCTTATGCTTTCGTAAATACAGTTATAGATTTACATGCAATGGCTGCTTTTGGCATGAGAGTAGCACCGTTGATGTAGTTGCAACAGAGACCAGCTGGCCTACAAAGCCAAATATATCTACTATTGGGTCCTTTATAAGACAAGTTTTCCAACCTCTGGTGTTAAGCCACAGAGAATGTGTGTCTGAAGACATAAATTCTGAGGCTTAGAAGGTTCTTACTCGGTTGGAAATTTGCATCATGGCAATGTTCTTGTAATGAGCATTCATCCTCTTCATTTCTTCTTTGTGGGTTTAGGTGTGTTTGGCTGCATTTTGTGGCTGCTCTCCTTGCTCCCAACTCTCTCGCAGCATTATCACTCTGTCTGACACTAGAGGGGGGATTTTTACTTAAACTTTCAAAGCCTTCAGCCTGCTACAAATCCCAGTACTGCCAAACCAAGGCAAAGAATGAGAAAGGCCTCCAATCCCTCTTTAAACAACCTGCATCCATGGGCTTCAGCAGCTGGAGGCCTCAGGTGCCAGCCCCTCAGACAAATTGCAAAAAAATTGCAAAAAAAAGATAGGAAATCTGAGCTAAGAAAAGCAATGCATTTTTCTAGAAACTCCAAAAAAGGTCATAATTAACCCAGAACAGAGGAATACCTGATTAAAAACTAGAAGAAGGCCAGG
>NW_012147919.1:226085-227831 GCF_000956105.1 Propithecus coquereli
ATTTTTAAAAATGTTTCTGATTAGACTTAGGCTCCAGAAATGACTAGATAGAAACATTCTTTTCTCTCATAAGAAAATTTACAGATGATATTTCTATGAACATTAGATTAAATCATATGGCCTTTTATTATGACATTTTTAAATTTATGTTCTGCCTCATCTCACAAATGACTTAAAAGAGAAATTTGGACATATTTTATGGAAATAAGTATTTAACTGAGACTACGCTTTGCTACCGTAACATTCAAAAAGTTTCCCTGAGAATTCTCTTTTCAGGGCAAGGCATAGGCATTCTGAAGAAGAGACCTTAGAGCAGAGGACAGCAAACTTTTTCTGTAAAAGGCCAGAGAGTAATTATTTTAGGCTTTGCGGGTTACACGGTCCACGTCACCATTACTTAACTCTGCCTTTATACCACAGAAGCTGCCACAGATGACACGTAAACCAACGAGGGTGGCTGCGTTCTCATAAAACTTTATTATGGACACTGAATTTTGAATTTTATATAATTTCCACATGTCACGAAATATTGTTTTAATTTTTTTGAACTATTTAAAAATATAGAAACCGTTCTTAGCTCACTGGCCATACCCAAACTGGTAGGAGGCAAGATCTGGTCCAGGGGCCACAATTTATTGAAACAGGCTCTAGACCAACATTTTCCAGTGTTTCCTGAGACAAAAATCCTTCCTTGAGATGGTGATCAATGTCTCTCAAAAATAAAGATAAAAGAGGGATTCTTGGTCAAATAAATTTGAATCAATTCTAAGTTGAATGAGTTTCTATACTAGAAAATTCTTTCAAGTCTTTGTGCACAAAGGTGCACAGTAGATCGCCAAGAGATGTACCTATTATCCAGTGGTTCCTATACATCTTATTAATAATAATAATAGTAACTAATATTATTACACGGTAACCTTGTGCCAGGAAGTATGCTTAGCATTTTGCAGGGATTAACATTTATTCTTCACCACAGTTAAGAATTCCTGAGATAAGAATCACTGTTAATAACTTATTCTGGAACATTAATGTGCCAAAGAACACAGTTTTGAAAATACAACTCTAAACTCCAGAACAGGGTTTCTCTACGTTGGCACTATTGACATTTCAAGCGTCTTTGTTACGGGGCTGTCCTGTGCATTGTAGGATGTTTAGCAGCATCTCTAGTCTCTACTCACGATCACATGCAAGTAGCACCCTCCCTTCCCAGTGTTGACCACCCAAAATGTCTCCAGACATTGCCAGATGTTCAGGACAGGAGGGACCAGAGTGGGAGACAAAATCCCTCCTAGTTGAGAACCACTGCTGTGGAGTCTAAAGGAATATGTGCAGATTTTTTAGTGGAAACTGCGTCAAAATGATCTTTTAACTGGATTTGGACAAACCTAGTCTTGGGACGCTATCTTAAAAACAATTGGTACTAATTGCCTCTGGTATAATCAACAAAACCAATATTGCTATTTCCACTTAGCTTCTGATAAATCATCACGTGCGTTCCTTGTAACATGTTCTGAGACATTTTTTAAATATTCTAGCCTTTGACCCAAAAATTCCACATCTGAAAAATCTAACCATATGGAAATCTGAAATGTGAACAAAGCTAAACACACAAAGATATCTGACATAGTGTTTTCTATAAATAATGAATGCTTGGGAGCAATTTAAACTAAATAGAGGGTAGTATTGTCAAAATACATGTTACATTCATTAGTAGAAGATGTTACAACCTTCAAAAATTGGCCGGGC
>NW_012147919.1:229216-231902 GCF_000956105.1 Propithecus coquereli
TGACAGTAAATACCGATTGTGTTCTTTGATACCCTTTCTTATCTGGAAAAATCAAAACTTGGTATCCTTAGGATGTCACTAGTCAATGTTTCTGGTTACTGGATTCTAAGAATCTGGAAACTACTGCCCCACACCAAAATTAAAGGTCTTCCTGGACACTTACTTCCATCTGCTTCTGTAATAAGCATTGAACAATTGTCTGCCCTACCAAAGAAAAACAAAAAACAAAACACAATAAGAAGAAGAGTTAGATAGTTCTTCAGAGGCTTCACGGTGCCCTTTCTTTGGGCCATCACCTGTCTGTGACAACATAAGTCTTCAGGGGGAATAAACCCCGGATCCCACGGGGCAGCTCTGGACATAACTGTCCAGTAGACAGGAGAGTATGCTGGGAGCCCTTTCTCTCTGATTTAAGAGGTCAGAATCCTCACTGTGATGGTTTGAGCTGATGCCTGGTCTGTTTTATATTTGTTTACCCAGAGTTCTACAGTTGCTGATTAATTTCCTAAAGTTGGCCTAGAAATCCAGTAGCAGCTTCTCTTAGCATCTCTTGCGGCCTTTGTTTCAAAGTTACAACCAATTGCTACTCTTATCTAACACTGCCCCCGTGTGGACAAACGCTGCATTATCAGTGCCGGGAAGGTGGGGGGAACCTTTCTTCTGATCCACCAGTTAAAGAAGTCACTCTAACCAGCTTGCTTTAATGAAACTAAAGTGCCTGCATCTGAGTTCTGAGTGCTCCAGAGGTCTCCAGAGAGAGAAGGTAACACAATTAAGCAGAGACTGCTGTAGGATGAGTGCGACTCTAAGCTCCTGAGCTGAGACCCCATCCTCTCAGGTCTCAGTTTCCCAATCAATAAAATGGAACAATAGTCCCCCACACTAGGTGTGTGCTACAAAAATAGCAAAGCAAAATACAGCCAGTGCTCCTTGGCATAAATAAAAGTTCAATAAACATTCACCGTAATTAAATTCTTGTACAGACTCAATTATATGCCCAGAGTATATATTACACATATAGCAATTTTGCCAATGTATGTAAATGTTACAGTTAATAAAATATAACTTGATTGACTAGCACAATATAAGTCTTGGTAGTTTTTGTCATTAAGGGTTGCTTCAGGCTGGGCGCAGTGGCTCACGCCTGTAATCCTAGCACTCTGGGAGGCCGAGGTGGGTGGATCGCTTCAAGTCAGGAGTTCGAGACCAGCCTAAGCAAAAGCAAGACCCTGTCTCTACTAAAAATAGAAAAATTAGCCGGGCGTGGTGCTGCATGCCTATAGTCCCAGCTACTTGAGAGGCTGAGGCAGGAGGATCACTTGAGCCCAGGAGCAGGAGGTTGCAGTGAGCTATGATGATGCCACTGCACTCTACCCAATGCAACGGAGACTATGTCTCAAAAAAAAAAAAAAAAAAAAAAAGATTGCTTTAATGAATTCACTCATTCATTTATTCAAAATCTATTTATTCAGATTCGGTCACTGTTCCAGGCATTGGAGACTCAGTGGTTAAAAAAAAAAAAAATTCAAGTACTGTTATTTAGACTGAAAGTCTAGGCGAGAGTATCACAAGGGGTCTTAAGATTTTAAAATCAAAGAAAAAAGAGGGTTGGGTGATATAGTGGCCCACGTGACCAAGCAATTCCACTCCTAGTTATACAAGATCTGTCCGGAAAGTAACCAGCCATTGTTAATATTAATACAACCAGAACAGTTTGCGCAACATCGACGTAACCTGGCAGCCAAGGAGCGTGGCCTGGGATGCGCCGGAACCGGCGAGTTCCAGAGAAAGTATCATGCCGATGTTGACGTCAGCGTTGACAGGTGCGCCGTGCTGATGGGAGATGGCGGTGTTAGGGCCTGCTGGGGGAGAGTATTCGGGAGCGCTTTGCACTCTCTTTACAAGTTTTCTGTGAATGTAAAATTATTCCAAAATAAAAAAT
This sequence comes from Propithecus coquereli, assembly GCF_000956105.1. NCBI lineage: Eukaryota > Metazoa > Chordata > Mammalia > Primates > Indriidae > Propithecus > Propithecus coquereli. The sequence continues at coordinate 231,159 of NW_012147919.1, forward strand.
TTTGTATTTTTAAGAAGTGTGTGGAAGAACCTTCTGTGAGCTGTAAAATGCTGTCCAGGTGACCTTCCTGTGGCCTCCCGATCCTGTGATGACTCCTGGCCCGTCGCCCACCCTGCAGCTTGCGGGGAAGCGGCCCAGGCTGCGGCGTTTCAGAGCCTACAGCCAACCCACCGACTAATCAAGTTACCAAACGATCGTTTCGCCGAATTTACCAACTGTGCTTTTAACATCTTTAACAGCTTTTTTTAAAGCAGGAATATTTTAATAGCTTTAACAGGAAAGCACAGTTTTGATTACTAATTATGAGATGCAATTATCTGAATAGTAGCTAACTACTATCTGAGAAACTGCTGGAAGAATCCTGAAAATGCTACGAAGGTGGCAAAATCGAAATCCATACAAACTAAAACATTCCCTTATGAAGTGCTGCTTTTTCCAACCCAAATTCCAGCCTTCTCTACACGATAGGGCTGTTTGAGCTGTTCATGTTCTTTCAAATGCTATTGAGTGGCATCTTCTGTTTTACTTATTGGGCAAATTTTTGTGTTTTTTTTTTTGTCAGTTTCAACAATGGCATATCAGGTTGGTTTTTTTCCCCTAAAAATAAGCAGTTTAATTAAAGCTTAATTTACATAACTTTATTTCTTACACTTATTTTCTGCAGCTGGTACTATGTGCCGGGCAGTGTGCCGTGCTCCAGGCACAGAGCTAGGAACGAAACTGCCACCACCCTCGCCCTCCGGG
>NW_012147919.1:233582-237769 GCF_000956105.1 Propithecus coquereli
GCCTAGGCAGCTTTTATGTAATTATAATTACTGATTTTTTGGAATTTAGAATCAACCTATATAAATATGGATGACTATTTATTGTTTTAACCAGTTGCACGTATGGTTTTGCAAATTCTGATTAAAATGGCAATCTCAACAGTATGAAAAGGGCTGCGGCGTACAGGAATGCCATCACACTAGAGGGGCCAGCTCAAATCTTTCCTTGGAATTTTTTAATGTTTGCTTTTGTCCCACGGCCTTTGGTTTCAAAGACGTATCCATCTTGGAACTCCAGAGCAGGTCCATGTTCCCAAGGGAAGAAAAGCCAAAGCACGACGTCGTCGTTTGAAGTCTAAGTCCGAACTCAACAGAGGAGGAGCCCAACTCCTGTTTCCCTGATGACGAGCGCCACCATGTGGCAGTGCCGTGAACACGCGCTCCGGTCCACCCTAAGTGAAATAAGATATTGGGAGCATTTCTAATGTTTTGGGATTCACACTAGTGCACATTTGGTATACACAATGGAACTCTGTTTAGCATATCTTTAATTCACAATTTCATATTTGCACAATCCAAATTTGCACAAAAGAAGACCTCACTGTGTCACCTGGTCTCCAAACAGGCTGATGCTACTGTTGCAAGTCTTGCAGCTTCTCAGCTCCAGGTGTCGTTTGTATGACAGAGGAAAGGAGGCCTGGGTGGGATTTATGATTATTTGTTTTATGTTAAGGATCAGCAAAAAGCAGTAAGAGGAATTAGAGGGTCCCATTTTCCAATTCGCTACACTTGCCTGCTCACTGTGAAAATCTAACTGATAGTTATGAGGAAAAGCCAACAAAATTCAACCGGAAGTTCAAGCGTAGCCACTGATTTTCGACATTGCCTTTCCGCTTCTAGTGAACGGAACCATGGATCTCATCATTCTGCAACTTTTCACTCTTCGGTGTCTTTTTTATTGGCCACAAGACAACGCCCAAACTCCTTAACCAGCTAACCAGCACCTGTTCAGCCTCTTCAAACCCTTCCCTGGCAGAAAACTCTCCTCTGGGGATTCCCACCTACCTGTCTCTGAGGTGGGCCTCGTTGCCTTCGTCCTCCTCCCAAAGGGGACGGTCAGCAGGAAGAGCAGTTCAAGCCCTCCCGGCTCCGTATGCAGGTTTCGCACTAGACAGCCCCTCCTCCAGGACGGCCTCCCATCGCTGTTCATGGGCGTCAGGTGCACCGACAGACAGGTGAGATGCTCCCGAAACGGCAACCCAGCTCAATGCGGTGGGAGGAGCGGCTTCGGCCAGCCCTGCCAGGGGCTCGGCTGCGTGAATGCTCAACCTCATTTGGAGTTAACATCAATGATCCGATGACCTGGGACCACACGCTGTGCTAGGAGTGGGGGATGTAACTGTGACTAAGTCCAATCACATGACTCCTCTGCTCAAACCCCCCACAGCCCCCCAAAATGCTCAGGGCAAAAGCTAAAACTCCTTCCAGCAGCCTGCCGAGACCCCATCTCCTCTCTGCACCGCCACCTGGCCCATATCACCGTTCTTGAGTAACTCAAGGCCGTGCCACCTGCCGTTTCCTCACCTGGAATGTCTCTCCCCCAGATAACCGTGCGGCTCACTCCCTCGCCCCCAGGTCCTAGTCCAGATGTCGTCTTTCTGGTAAGGACATTTCCAACAGTCATATTTGAAACTGCACCCCCACCCCCAGCCTGAGCTCTCGAGCCTCCTGAACGGTTTAGTTTCTACAGAGTTCTCATAACCTCTCGGGTACTGCATCATACACTTACTTATTGTTCCTCAAGGCCGAGGATTGTTGTCCTTTCACATGATAGGTTCTCAGTAAGTAAATAACGAGTGGATGGATGAATGAATGAGTGAGTGAGCAAGCCTGCCCTGTCCCAGTGGAGCTCACAGTCTCGCCAGAGAGGGCCATCATTGGCAGACCCCACACGCGGGCATCTCGGTTTGGTGTGACAATAATCACACAAGCGGGAGGAGGAGGCTGCTGAACTGGATTCACCCAGGCTCTGCGACCAACCACACCTGGGTCCGAACCCCGGGCCCGCCCTGTTCTACCTGTACCCAGAGCCGTGAGCGGTCTGAGCCTCAGCGTCCTTGGTTATCAAAAGGCACTAGTCCTGCCAGTCTTAAGGTGTATTGTGAGAATCGTAACCTCAATATGGTTCTGGTTTTTTATTCTAGCATTCTCAAACATTTGTGTTATTTTTTTCATTTTTTAATTGAAGTATAATCTACACATACATAAAAGTGCTCAAATCATAAGTGTAGGCCTCCATGAGTTTTCACAAAAGAAACCAGCACCCAGATCAAGAAATGGAGAATTTCCAGCATCCCAGAAGCCCCTCCTGTGCCCCCTACTGCCTGTCGCACCCCACCCCAGAGCACCCACTGCCCTGACTTCTAACAGCTTAGGTTGGGTTTGCCCATTTTCGTTTTTTACATCAGTGGAATCATACAGAATGCACACTTTTGTGTCCGGTGTCTTCCACTTAACATTATGTTTGTGAGGTTTATCTGTTACTCTGTGTAATTGTAGACCATTCATTCTCACCACTGTACAGTGTTCCACTGTAAGGATATACCCCAATTATCCATTCTGTTTTTGGAAGGCTTTTACACCTATGCTATTTTAAAGTACCAAATTAAGGCCAGGTGCAGTGGCTCACAACATGTAATCCCAGCACTTTGGGAAGCTGAGGTGGGAAGATAGCTTGAGGCCAGGAGTTCCAGACCAGCCTGGGCAACATAGCAAGACCCCACCTCTACAAAAAAATTGTAAAAATTAGCTGAATATGTGGCCTGTAGTCCCAGCTACTCTGGAGACTGAGGCAGGAACATCACTTGAGCCCCGAATTTGGAGGCTGCAGTGAGCTGTGATCATGCCACTGCACTGCAGCCTGGGCAACAGAGCAAGACCCTGTTTCAAAAAAATAAAAAAAAAATTAAAATAAAGTACCAAACTATTTCTATCAGTATTATCATTCATGTAATGTCATTATTTCTGTGCTTTAAGAAATCTGTAACTAGAATAATTTACATCGTGTGGCACACTTAAGGGGGAACTGGTGGCATTAAATTTGTATCTGAACCAAAGTTCAAGACCCTGTGTTTTCTTTCCTATTTGGGGGCAATTTGTGAGTTTGAGCATTTTTCCTTATTAGTTATCCTTAGGTCCCAGGAGCCACACTAAGCCTGGCCCACTTCCATCAGGAGATGGAGTAGTCTTGGAATGGGAGGGCTGGAGGGAGACATAAGAGGAAGGAAGGCAGGAAGGGGTGGGAGAGAAAGGGCAGAGAGGAGCCCGCTGACTCCCAGCTCCCAGCTTCCGCTTCATCCCTGCCCTACCTGGAGCCCAAGAGCCTCCCTTCCCTCCGGACTAGCTTCCCGCCTTTTCCTTCCAGGGCCAAATCCCTTCTCTTAGGACTTGACCCTCCTTCCCAGGGTCATTACCTTAAGCTGGGCCTCCTTGCCCTGCATCCTCCCTGCGAGGTACAAGTGCCGTGGCTCTCTTAGAACTTGCACCTGGAGGCTAAGAGGAGATGGCAATGACAACCGGAGGTTTTTCTTTTCTTCTTTTCTTTTCTTTCTTTTCTTTAATTAAACTTGGTTTGGGCATTACCGGAACCAAATACCAAAATAGCAGTGACGTCATTTTGCTCTGGCGTTACAGTCGCTAAGCTCAAGGACTACACCAGGTGAGGAACGTAGAGGCTAGCTCACGGAACTTTGAATTATGACAATTTTAAATAGTTCACTAAAAACACATTAATAGAGTGTAACATTTCTTGCAGCATTTGAAATAACACAAATGTTCTGTCTTTGAAAACTTGCCCCACACATCAAAGTTGAATATCAAAGCTGGGACAAGGAATTGGTGACGTTTGTTTACACTGGCGCCACCTGGTGGTGACACTTCATAGTGTCGAGTAAAATGTCTGTGTCCATCAGTTCTGCAGGGAAAACAGTCTTGAATAGCTCAAGTGTTCAAGAGCGCACTTCTCACATGCAGTTGGGCAGCGTGTTGGCGCTCATCATCTTCCTCGTGACTAGCAAACTGCCATACTGGAAAAAAAATTTTTTTTCCTTGGGGCCACAGTGTTTTATAACAAAACTAGAATAAAAACTTCAAAAACAAAATGATCCTAATTAAATGACAAATTTGTTATTTTTTATTGTTTTCTGTTC
>NW_012147919.1:237819-291614 GCF_000956105.1 Propithecus coquereli
GGGCAACAGAGTGAGACTCTGTCTCAAAAAAAAAAAAAATCCTCATTACTTCTTCAGCTAAATTTACATAAATGTCCCTTTTACAAAACTCACACAGAAACTGTAGCCAGCTACCTCTCTATGTATTAAAAGCACAGGCCTAACTCAACTCCTTTATAAGCCATGAGCAAATTGCTTAACTTTTCTGGGCCTCAGCTTCCTCATCTGTAAAATTGGGAGAATAATATTGACCACATTGAGATAATGCATGTAAATCCCTTACTACTGTTTCTGGCACATAAATGCTCAATGTTTATATATAAAATAGGAGACAAAAGGGCAATTTTCAAAAGGCTGTGGAACAATTTGATTTCTGTTAACAGTAATAGTAGCTGGGAGAGGTGGCTCACGCCTGTAATCCTAGCACTCTGGGAGGTTGAGGCGGGAGGATCACTTGAGGTCAGGGGATTGAGACCAGCCTGAGCAAGAACGAGACCCCATCTCTACAAAAAATAGAACAATTAGCCGGGCATCGTGGCGCACGCCTGTAGTCCCAGCTACTAGAGAGGCTGAGGCAGGAGGATCTCTTGAGCCCAGGAGTTTGAGGTCATAGCAGTGAGCTATGATGACACCACTGCAATCTACCAGGGGCAAGAGAGCGAGACTCTGTCTCAAAAAAAAAAAAAAAAAGTAATAGTAAATGGTAATATGGGCATAGAAAATAATCTGAAGAAATAGATTCTAAACTATTAAAAGCAATCATTAGGGGAGTTTCACTTTCTACACTATAGATTCACATGAGGCTTGCTTTTTTATAACATATTATACTTGTAATTTGAATACTAGTTTTTTTGTATTGTGGCAAAAAACACATAACATAGAACTTGCCATCTTAACCACTTTTGAGTGCACGGTCGGTGGCATTTAGTACATTGCCACTGTGGTGCAGCCATCGTCACCGTCCGTCTCCAGAACTTCTTCATCTTCCTAAACCGAAACTCTGTCCCCATTAACTCCTCAGCCTCCTCCCACCCCTTGCCTCCGGTAACCACTATCCAATTTGTCTCTGTGAATTTGACTATGCTAGGCACCTCATATAAGTGGATCATACAATATCTGTCCTTTTGTATAAAACTCGGCTTTTTAAATGAAGCAAATAGTAGGTGCTAAAGCAATACATGTCACATGTAATGTCCCCAATCACTTGCTATTTTAGCAATTCAAACAGGGACCTCTGAGGGTTCCAAAATCCTTTCGGGGGGCCATGGGGTCAAATGATCCAATAACTAAGAAGTTATTTGATTTTTCACTCTCGTTCTTTCACAAGGAAAGTTTTCCAGAGGCCACATGATATGTGATATGGAGAAGACTAAACACAGAAGAGATGTGACAATCCAGCCCTTTTGTTAAGTAACACAATGCCACTCTTCCCAAAATGTTCTTGCTTTGGAAAATAGCAACTTTCCATTAAAAGGTAGAAATATTTATATTAAAACGTAATAGGTTTATAGTTGTTCCTCTCAAATTAGTAAATCTTTTAATTCCGTTTAATTTTTAAGAAGGTAAATATCAATAGTTATAACCTATAGGAACGAAAACTTTCGAGGATCCTGAAAAATTTTTAAGGGTGAAAAGGGATTCTGAAACCAAAACTGTGGAGAATGGCCACATTAGGTTAATTTTTCCTACAATAAATGATACTTGGATAGGCATGGACCAAGGAAAGTCTTCTGTATATAGGTCACAGGTGACTGTCTCAGTTTCTCCATGTGGACAACACCCTTTCCCTAGAGATCTTCACTCTCCTACCAGCTGACCATCAGCTTCTGCCTTCCAGCCTGCTCCAGCCCGCCATCCCCTCACTCCTGCCTAAAAAAACACCCAAAACCATTCAAATATGCCAGGTCAAAGCCCTCTTGATCCCACCTACCTTTTATTCTCCTAAAATACTCATTTGAGTATCTAAATGATTTCTCATCTTGGCTACTCCGGACCCACCACACCAGAATCTGGGCCGGGGTGGGTGTCAGGACGTGGCTATTTGCCAGGCGGTTCTGATCTGGGCATCACACATAACATCGAGGAATTCGGGCTGTAGATGTTCAGGAGATTCACGTGTGTGCCAAAGTGATTATAAAATTTTGCTATTGTGAATAAGGGCAGAAAAGGAATGTGATTGTTTTTTGTTTTGTTTTGTTTTGTTTTTTTGATATGACTTTTCTAAAAACTCACAGACTGGAAATCTCTTGTCACAGACACCTCTGCTGTATAGCCACACTGGTCTCCATCCAGGTCTTCAGACCACAGAGCTCTTTCTGACCCCAAAGCCAAGCCCTGTGTCTATTAAAAGACACTTAAGTAAAGACTCATATTATGTGGCCAGCATTTCACCTGTAACGTCTCTGTTTACAACCTGGCCTGACCACCCAGCTGTCCTCAGTTCTCCAGACTAGTCTCTCAAGTCTCGTGCTTGTTTCCTTCCCAGCACTAGTGAGGCGTCGTAATTATCTATTGACTAGTTTTCAATCCATCTTCCACCACCCAGACTGCTAGCTCCATGAGGGTAGGGGTTGCTACTTTGTTCATGGGACAAATGTCCCTGGCACCTAGCACCAGCCCTAACCGCCCGGCACTTAGTAAAAGCTCTGTAAATATGTACTGAACAAGTAAAAGCAGGTCAAGACCACCAACTTTCACCTCTCCAAATTAGATTTCTTCTTTGAGTCATTTGATTTTCAGGGGAAAATTGTGCTTTCATTCTTCAGGAAAAAATTAATGAAACCAGCCCTAAAATCAGCCTGTGCTAGAGTATACTGTAAGCTTTTATATAAAAAGAAAGAGGAATATAAATATACCTGTATATGTGCCTACATTTGCAAAAAGAAACGATGGAAGGATAAATCAAAAACTAATTTTTAAAAATGGTTACTTTGTAGAGGGCAGGGAACAAGGGTGAAAGGATGAAAAGCTAGATCTCTCTGAATACACCTGGCTTTACAGTTTTGAAACTGTATGTTTCACATAATAACAAAAGTACATTAAAACGAGCACAGCAGTGTTTAAAGATGGAAAACAATGAATCAAACTGTATGTGAAGCTGTTGGCATCTCCACACACACAGATAATTGACTTCAGCAGACTCTATAATGCAGACTCCATGTTCCTTGAGTGGAGTCTGTGCATTAGAGACCCGTGTTCTCTGAAGTCCCAGTGGCCGGGCCCATCCACAGAGCTCCCGATTCAGGTCTAGGGGGATCCTGATAATTTGCATTTCTAACAATTTCTCAATGATGATGATTTTGCTAATCTGGGACAATATGAAAACTGCTGCTATAGACAAATACAACTACAAAAAGAAATCTACAAGCTTCGTTGAGTAATGATGTTGTTAGTAATAATAATGGCATGGTGTTTTTGTTATATGTAGCAGAATAAAGCAGGCGAGTCATTATAATGTCCTTAGGACCCAAGTTTTTTCAGATAACCAAAAATGAAATCAAAAAAGTAAAAACTCGGCCGGGCACGGTGGCTCACGCCTGTAATCCTAGCACTTTGGGAGGCCGAGGCAGGCGGATTCTTTGAGCTCAGGAGTTCGAGACCAGCCTGAGCAAGAGCGAGACCCCCATCTCTACTAAAAATACAAAGAAATTAGCTGGACAACTAAAAATATGTAGAAAAAATTAGCCGGGCATGGTGGTGCATGCCTGTAGTCCCAGCTACTCGGGAGGCTGAGGCAGGAGGATCGCTGGAGCCCCGGAGTTTGAGGTTGCTGTGAGCTAGGCTAACGCTAGGGCACTCACTCTAGCCAGGGCGACAGAGTGAGACTCTGTCTCAAAAAAAAAAAAAAAAGAAAAAACTCTTAAAACTAGAACTGGAAATAGCAGTATAATTAGTGGAGGTTTTTTTTCCTACTTTTAAAAAAAGTATCTATTTCTTTGTTCCCTACACCAGAAAGGGCCAGGAGCAGCTCAAGTGCCCAGGGAGGAATGAGCACCCCTTCTCCACGACTCATCATTTCTAATTACCATTTCCCACAATAGGAACCTAGGAGCCTGGAAGAAATAACTGTTGCCAGGTCTGGGCCAGCACAAAATGAGGCTGGAATATCTTGTCCTAACAAAAAGCTTAGAAGTCTTCAGACTGTCATCTGACTATTACTGGACCAACTTGAAGGAGCCCCTACTAGCCAAAACAGGAGAACCCTGCATCCAGAGGATGACTTCGATTGCTTACAACACATCAAGTGTAGAAAGATCCATGATCTCCCAACAAAAATTTAAAAAGTCGTTCCCGGGTCACCTATGGAGGATATTGGGCACTGACTCATTCATTCTCAAAGCTGGCAAAAATCAAGGGGAAAAATAAGCATCCTTTTTTGTTCAAACTGTATTTCGGTGTAACCAATAACCACAGGCAAGGTCTTCTTTACAGAATTTCAACTAGCAGGCCAGGCATGGTGGCTCACGCCTGTAATCACAGCACTTTGGGAGGCAGAGGCAGGAGGATCACTTGAGGGAAGGAGTTCAAGACCAGCCTGGGAACATAGTGAGACCCTATCTCTACAAAATAATTTTAAACATAAGCTGGGCGTGGTGGCAGGTGCCTGCAGTCCCAGCTACTCAGGAGGCTGAGGCAGGAGGATCGCTTGAGCCCAGGAGTTGGAGGCTGCAGTCAGTGAGCTCTGACAGCACCATTGCACTCCAGCCTGGGTGACAGAGGGAGACCGTATCTCTCAAAAAAACAAAATTTCAACTAGCAGGTGTGAAAGTTATAATAAAACCCTTTTAAAAATCAACTTCTTAGGGATGAAAGTGTGAGTTATGCCCCCTCAAAAACATTATAAAAATCAACTTTTCCAACACTCCTAGTGTTCAACAGCTCTAAAATCCTAAGGAGAAAGGTTGGCAGGACGTTAGTCTGGCCGGTTAGTCTGACACATCTGAACCCACTGATCAAGCTCAGCATCCCTACAGGCTGGAAAAGCAGATGTCGTGCGTCTCCAGAGGTGATGCAAGAGGAATTGCCCACCCCGTCCCCCCCAAAGTGAACCCAGATCTACATGAAGCCTCTAGATCTGCCAGCTTACAGAACACACAGGCTGGAGAAACTGGCCAAATGAAACCACAAATGTGTAATAAACCCAAACAAGAATGCAAGAACTATATATAGGACAAACGATCCAGTTTCTTCAATAAATAAAATGTCATAAAGTGTATGTGTTGGGTTGGATTAAAAGAGGCTTAAGAAGCCTCTAGATGTCACCAGTGCCTCCTGCGTGCATCTCGATTGCCGCGCGCCAAATGGAAGATGACATTTGAGGCAACCGGGAAATGTAGACGTAGACTGGCAGAGGTCGGTTATGAGACATCCTTCATTTAGTTAGGTGTGACCGTGAGAAATCCTTGTCCGTTGGAGATACCTACTGAAGTATTTTAGGGATGAAATTAAATCCTGAGATTTGCTTTAAAATCTGGAATCACGGAGGGGCGTGGGGAGCGGCAAACAGTTCTGACGAGTGAATGGGAGTTCATTTCCTTACACTAATCTAGCATTGTGTATGTTTAAAATTGTATTTATAAAAAGTTACATAAAACAAAAGCAGAAACCGGAAACACAAGAAAGACCAAAACCCAAGATTGCAAAACACCAAATCTATATTTACATCCACATATAATAACATAACTTTAAGCTGAAATATATCATAAATAAAACAAGTAATGTCTACTATTTGACAACTTAAGTATCAACAATTAAAATAAATCAAACTGGAATGAAATAAATACATAAACAAAAATCCAACGAATTGTACCTCTATTATATGTACTGTTGTCTCAAAGGAAAAAAAACATACAAAACCAGTAGTATACCAATAGTTAATACTGATGGACAAAAAACATATTTTGAAGTACAAAGGGCTGTGAAAAAAACTGGTATTTTTATGCATTCAGAAATGTGGTTGAAAAGGAGAAATCTGAAAGCCCAAAAAATTTCGGCATAACACAAACTGACTTGTTTTCAAATAGATTTGGTGATTTTTTTAAATACAGGTTTAAATTTCAGCCCCCTATTATCACATACCCCCTTTTAAGATTTACGTTTATAGTCACAGCAAGCTCTCTGTAACACTCATTGGATTAGGCAAAGACTGAATCAATTATCTTGCAAATGTGTTAATCTTCAAAAATAGGCTATAAAAGTGCAAAACTATGAAAACAAAATCTAGATTATGTACATATGGCTCAGCTTGTGAACAGGAAACAAGGTCAATAGTGTACGCTTTCCTGATACAAAGCATTTCATTGCGATGCCAGCAGACCAAGCGATCTCAGTTAGGTCTCCCTTTAACACAGGAGTTAAGACTTCTACCAAGGACACCTCATGTTGCATAATGGAAAAAAAATCAGGACTCCTTTAGGACTTTATCCTTGCTCTGTGGAGAAGAGCAGGGCCAGAAAAATAACAGTGCAAATTTATTTTGAAACAGTTTCTTAATAAAATATTTTGTGGTTGCTAAACCCACGTACTGCTGAATCAACTCAGCCAGGGACAGCACATTAAAGGAACAAAAGTTTAAAATATCTAGTAAGCCAGCTTGTGGCTCTCCTAAGACCCAAACTGCATGTGCACTGAGAAAAATGTTGCTGCTTCGAAACAACCAAAAATGGGAAGACAAATGAGGTCTAGAAACAGATTCTCTCTTCCCAGGAGGCTCAGCCAGCAGTTTCTTAGTCAGAATCAGTGTGTCTGTAATTAACTTGAATATGTCCACAGTCAACCCGAATGCCAGACACGCCAAGACTGCCAAATACAAACCTGAAATTTTCAAAAAAACCTTTCATTTCCTTTAAAATTGCTTCCCAATATTTGGAATTCACATATATAATTTAACACTTATATTTTAATGTACTAATTTAGGCAAACACTCAAAAAACCTGAATTTTCCAACAAAAATGATTAATTTGATAGAAAACAAATTTAACTAACTCCACACACAGTTTGGTATGTTTACTTGATATCTGGCTGCTCTATGGAGGAAATGCTTCTCTGTAGACACTCACTTAAAAACCCCACAAACCATCCCACCCCCTCAGGAGAGGATGGTGGTGGTTCCAGGACAATCTGGAGCGGCCAGGAAGGGGTCTTCCTCAGTTGACATGCTGAAGTTTGCGATAAAAGGGCGCCAAATTCAGAATGGCTGACCTCGACATACACAGCACATATTCATAGAGGGTCAATACTTCCGTTAACAATTTCATTAAGACAACAATAGATCTCAGAGGATTCAACATAATACAAATCATTGAGAATTTTTTTTAAAAACATACATTTTAAATGAAAGAGCACAAATAGCAGAAACTGCTCAAAGTGATGAGCTACATGAGAAAAGGAATACACATAGTATTTGAACAAGCAGGTTTACAACTTAAATATTTACAGACTTTTACCTGAGGTGCAAGCATTACATACTTTTCCCCCGCCCCACCCCACCCTACCCAAATGATTTCTTTTTCAGCAGCGCTCAAGTATGCAAAAATTCCACTTCTTATTTGGTCAATTCTAAAAAAAATATTATTCAGGGACAAAATAGAGATTTCTAGTCCCCACTTGTATACAGCCCAACAACTAGTTTTATTGCTATTTGGTACAAAAGTTAACAGAACAACTTTACAAAACCGTAGTGTTCCTTATATGTTCTATGTACAGTACAATCACAGCTTATTTCAGTAGCTTTCACCATTCACTTTCTCAAAGGATGAACTAAAGTTTAATTTCATGTAGGGTATGCACTTATATCCATCAAGACCTAAGGAAAGAAAATTAAAAAGTGATTAAGATAAAAATTGAATATAGTTTAGAAAATTCTTTTTTAAAAAAAAGGTATAATAAACAGAACTGAAGGGACCTAGAAATGCAGTGGATTCCATTTGAGTTCAAATTTTGCAATGACACTATCAGGAGACTAAATAAATAATTCTGCAGTACTAAGGAGATACACCTGCAATGAATGATTTAACGGAGATGATGTAACCAAGAATCAGAACACAAGTAAGATGACTGGAAACGGGGGATGAACCACATGCAGAAGGAACACAAAGGAAGCCCCTGACTCCCAGCAAAGATTTTACAGAAAAAACATGAGACAGTGCTGAGTACCAGAAAGAGGTTGCTTGTTATGCCAAGAGGGTGCAGGCAGGATGTTGCAGGTAGAAGGAAATGCAAGCCAAGAAGCCCAGAGCTTACAGAGAGGCCAGTTACCATGTGCTCCCATTGATCAGTTGTATAGTGTTACTAATAATCAATTCCTTATAATCCACAAATTATTGGGTTTTGTGTTCTAATGTAGAGTGGATTTAACATCATTCCTTCGACTGAGGACAGGATATACTTTACTCATTCCCATTCTGCATTTATAATCCTGAGTGGGAGAGGAGGATTCAGAACTGCATAAAGCTGATGTCGCCCCAGGAGAACATCACTGTTGTGCCCATGTGTGGTCCCAGCGAAAACAGAGAGAAATTCTGCCCTGTACCAGAGCCCTCTTCTCATCTCTGTATCCTAACATCTAGCAAGCACTCAGTAAAGACGTTGTTCAAGGAGTGTATGGTGACAGTTTTATGGGGCAAGGGTCATCTGAGAAAGAACTAAATCTGTCCAGGAGCCCCAATCTTTTCATTCAACTTTATTGTGAAATGAGACCTCACACAGAAATCACACCCTCTGCCCAAACTCTGAATAAACTAAACTAACACGTGCAAATTCTGATGACACTGCTTGAGCCCTAAGGGGTTACTCTACAGTTAGATACATTTGATATGTGAACCATAAAAGTCTAAATAATCTTTCTACTTGCTCCTGTCCCAGCTCCCCTCCCCCAAGAGGCCAGGATTTGCAAAAACTTTGAACAAGCTCTTAAACTTGAAGGTTGGGCACGGGCTTTAAATCTGGGCAGGCCTAGGACAAAAACCAGGCTCCTGCCACACGTGGATTGAGGGGGGCTTGGAGCAAGTTGCATAATCCAAGCCTCAGTCTCCTCATCTACAAAATGTGCACAGTACCTCCTAACCCCAAGTCAAAAACTTTTTCTGTATATGGCCAGACAATAAATATTTCCAGTTTTGCAGGCCATACAGTTTGTCACAGCTCCCCAACTTTGTTGCGGTAGCAGAAAAGCAGCCACAGGTGACGGGTAACAAAGGGCCATGGCATGTTCCAATAAAACTTTATTCACAAAGACAGGTGGGAAGCTAATTTGCTGATCCCAGACCTAATGCCCCCTGCTGTAACAAGGATTAAACGAGATCTTGATTATAAAACACTTCACTCAGTGCCTAGCACCAAGTAAATTCCAGTCACTAGGAACGTTTTTACTATTATCACCACTGATATCCAATGGCCCTGAGCACTCTAGATTTTAAAACAGCTTTAAAAAAAAAATCAAAATTAAAATTAAAAAGTAATTTATGTTGGACAAGTTTGATGGTTTATTTTCAATTAAGTAAAATCAATACATTTAATTAAAACACATGCTCACCTTTTTTCCCTAAAAATAAGAAATCAAGTTTTTTTGTCATTTGGTCGATAATGTGCATTTCCAATAAAATTCTCATAGTTTCTCTTCTGCAGAATGCTGCTAGATAAGTGTTGATACGACACAGGCCTTTTTCCTGATTGAAAAAAAAAAGGGTAAAGGGGCATTTAAAGTCAAGCAATTTGGTAAGAAATATAGGGGTTGTTATATTTTCAAAATTCCCTAACGTCGATAAATCCGTGTGTTTGCACAGTTACAGCTGAATTGTTTTTATGAGAACATTTGTTAGCACAGAATTTTGTTGAAGTCCCTAAAGCTAAGATTATCAAGGTTCCAAGGCTATCATTAGAAAGAATCAAAAGCCAAAAAAAAAGAGGCAGCATAAAGTATTTTAAACCTATAGGCATCATGAACAAAAGTATGTAGAAAAAGAGCTTTAAAAGAAAATATTTAAGAGAGGACTTGACTTCCGACAAAGTCTTGATTCTTGTCTATTTTAAGCACCATGGGAGGGAAATGGATACTTTTAATCAAAAGGCAGCAAAAATTACTATTTCATTACAATTTTTTATAAAATCCACTGGAGTGTGTGACAGCAATTGTTTTTTAATTTGCTATCCCTACCAGACCAATCGGCATCAAGCTATCCTCGACAGAGTGTTGTCACCACAGTGAATCCTTAATTTGAAACTAACACAAACTGAAAGGTTTAAAACGATTTTGTCTCTTTGGGGCAGCAAGAACCAGCAGAGCTTATATCAGATAAAAGAAGGTGTTGCGGTTTGATCAAGTTTGCCAAGAGGGACATGTCCCTGGACACTCTGATCTACCTTTTTATGTGCACAGGTATGTGCCAGGCACCTCTACGAAATGCTACCACCAGGAAAACGTTTCTATGGAAGAACACTGAAGTCATCTACAAGGTTAATGATTTTCCTATGTGGGAAAATGTCATTCTTTAAATTCACTTAATACAGCTGCCCCTCAGTATCCATGGGGCAGTGGTCCAGGACCCCTGTGGATACCAAAACCCATGATGCTCAGGTCCCTGAAATACAATGTGCATATAAGCTATGCACATGCTCCTGTATGCTTTAAATCACATCTAGATTATTTATAATACCTAATACAATACAAATGCCATGGACATAGTTGTTATACTGTATTGTTTAGGGAATAATAACAGGGAAAAATGTCTGTGCGTGTTTAGTACAGACACAACCATCTAATTTTTTTTTCTCAACATTTTTGACCTGCAGTTGGTTGAATCCACACTTGCAGAAACTGCGGACACAGAGGGCTGCCTGTATTTAACGAAGGGTAACTAGGCAGTACAACCCTAAACGTCCTAATGTTGAAACTGTTCAAAAGGACTGTTCAACCTGCAGTTCTTACACTTTCTGCTCCCGACAGGTCGAGGGTCCCCGTGTGGCATTTACCGTGTACCCCTCGCACGCTCCTCCACGGGGGAGGCTCGCGGCAGGGCTGCATGGGACCCAAAGCTCCACACGCAAGACACCCTTTCTGCTCTGAACAAGTTCACGGCCCAGCGGGGCTGGTAAAACGTGTGAAGCAGCAGGTTGGGACTGAGCACTGAGCCTAACACAAACGTGCAAGAGACGAAAAAGGCAACAACGAAGTGAGGTGAGCGGGGCCTTAAATGGCACCTGGAATGCCAAAGGAAAGATCGGATTAGCCCAGTGGTTCCCAACCATTTTTCTCATGATCAATCCAACAACAGAGAAAAATTAAATTAGCAAGAGAAATTAAATACTGAGGAAAGATTTAATCCTGTAGAGTTGAGCCTTGGAGGACCACAAACCATTGCTGTATCTGAAAATGGTTCTCTCCCTCTCTCTATGGGACTCCAAGAACTTTTTGTCCCCTTGGGGGTGGTACCACCTTCACTGAGAACACACAGATTAGATACCAGGCAACTTAGGCACAAGTGCAACTCAAACACGATGCCTCTAACGCAGTACCTTCTAGCGCTGAGCTGGAAGCTGGACTCCCGGCTGGCCCGCAGGTGTAGAGCGGTCCAGAGCCACCGTAGGGCTTCTGAACAGCCAGCACATTCGGAGGGTCGACCTCACCAGAGCTCAGGAACCTCGGTTTGGGGGGCAACGCTGGCGACGGGCACACACACTCCTGAGGTAACAGCGACGTGATGCTTCTGACAACATGGTATTTGGGGAGGTCGTAGGCTCTTCTGTAATTGGGCCCAGGCTGGTCGGCGTCTAGAGCAGCCGCACTGGACTTGAGTCTCTTGGGAAGAGGCTCCCCGAAGTCCGCCGCGGCGCTGCCTGCATTCCGACCGCAGAAATAGTCTCTTCCTTGGGGGGCCCACGGGCTGTCGTTCTTAGGAGGGTAGTCGGTGGAACCATTGACGTTACTGCTGCCGAGGGCGGGCTGAGGTTTTAATTTCGTCTCAGGTCTTTTTGTTTTATCCGCTGCGGGTGAAACACTGGTTTTACAAAACGTCTCGGACTGCTGCTGTCTGGTGGCAGCGGCCCCTGGGCCCCCGACGCTCTGCGGTGGCCTGTGCGACTTCAGGTTGCTTGGGGCTAAAGTGCTAGAGTCTATCCCTGAAGTCAGAGGGGCTTTGCCCGGCCCCGGGGGGCTCTGCTTCACCTTCTCGGAGGGCAGGGATTTGGACTGCGCTGGGAAGGCAGCCTTGGGCTTGGGCTTAGGGAAAACAGACAAGGGAGGCACATCTTTTCCCAGTAAAGCTGGCGGGCACCCCGTACGCCTACTTCTAAGCAAAGACTTGTTTCTACAGTTTTTATGAATGTCCGGATTGTATTTATGCTCCAGTCTCTGGTGCATAATTAAAACTTCTGGATAAAATGTTTTGAAGGTACAAAATGGACAGGTGCTGCTCGGGATTACATTTTTACCCAAAGAAATTGCTGGGCAGTTGGGAAGAGCCCCGAGGGATAAATTTAAAGGTTTGTCAGGAGAGTCCGTGCTCGGCTTGTATTTGCAATCTGCTGCCGTCTCCACTTTCTTCTCTTTGGGGCCGACATCGACATTCTGGGCGGTGCTGCCGTCTAGAGGAGGAGCAACATCCTCTTCTGTTTTACAGATGAGGTTATTTGCCTGAGGTTCAATTACTGATCTCTTTCTTAACACATCCACATAAGCAGGGGCAGGATTTCTGTTTACTTTGTCTGCACTGGCATCAGCTGCATTTTTATTGAAATCCTGAGTATCTTTGTGTGCTGGTGAGAGCACAGCGCTGCCCAGAACATTCTGAAAGACAGCAGGCATCTCCTTAAGCTGCTTTGCAGGTGGACTGCCTTTAACATCTTTGGCACCATCGAAAAATCTTTTCAAATTTTTGGTTTGCGCACTGTCAGCGGTTAATAGTGCATCTTCAGTCTCCTGATTTTTACCATCGTTCTTGACTTCGGCAGCAACATCTATCTGTTTATCCTTGTGATGTCTCTCCAAGTGATACCTCAGAGATGTCTTCTGGGCTGCAGCATAGTCACAAAATTCACATTTGTATGGTTTTTCACCTAAAACAAGAAATGGCACTATATTATAGAAGTTTATGAAAAGCATCAAAATAGATTTGTGGAAACAAGAAGAATCCATTATTTAGAAAATACAGGCTTCCCTTCCTTTTCCCTTCTCAATCTACTAATCTTCATGTCCAGGATTTCTCATGAGTTCTTCACCTCATCACCCTTATTATACTGAATATGTGAAAGTACAAATACATACCTTCGATAGAAAAAACAAAATAATAGCAACAATTCTAACTTATTAATCTTCATAACCGTCCTATGAAGTGATTATTATTATTCTACTTTTATGGCTAAAAAAACTAAAAGCACAAAAAGGTTAAATAATTTGCCCAACGTTGCAGCTAGTACATGGAAAAGATGAAATTCATCTTTGTGGGCCGGCCGGGGCGGGGCAAGAGATAAAATTCAAATCTATGCAGCCTCCCGCCCAATTGTGCTACAGCTTTAACAATCTAAAGAAAGACTACTAAATATATTCTCATTTCATTCTAAATCATGAAAATATAAAAAAGATATGGCATTAAAAAATATGAAGTTTTAATAAGATGTGAATGTCAGGTACAATAATCACAAACTAAACAAAAAATTAACTTCAAAACAGGAACAGTTCAAGTGACAATGGTACTAAAAGAATAAAAATAACAGCTGCAATAAACACAGTACACATTTATTCTTCACTATTCCAAGCATCTAGCAGAATATTTGAACAAAAAAAAAGTAGAGAACTATATTATAATTCTTTTAACTAATACATGCTTTAAAAAAAAAAAAAAAAGAAGTTCTTTACCTGTATGGGTTCTGAGATGAATATTGAGGTAATAATTTGAACGGAAAAACTTTCCACAGTAACTACACTCTCTTGAGGATGTGAGATGCTTTATTTTTCCTCCATCATCATTTTTATCTTAAAGCAGAAACAAAAATATTTTATAAGACAGCTGAAATACATGTATAAGACATGCTGAATTAAATATTCTTGATATAAGCGTATTTGGAAAGCATGAAATCATTTTTTTATGTTGGGATTGGGGTAGACCCAAAAATGCTAAAAACATACCAAATGCTGTTTTGAAACTGTTTAAAGTTTCATAAAATGCCTGTGTTTTTGATTTTTTTTATTTTCTGGGAATAGCAAAGTGCACTATTAAAGATTCAGTTCTTTGTTTGCCTTAATCACAAGAAAGATCATTTAACAGACCAAACTGCACGGGCAGCTTCCTGTTCTCTCCGTATTTCTTAGCGAGCAGGACCTGCCAACTGAAGGTGGACGTACAGTATGGCTGGAAAAGCCACCTTCTTCACAATAAGTAATTTAGAAAAATAAGCCAGTGTGAATCGTCAATTTCCCTAACCACCAGGGTTTCGAAAAATAAGCTTATTTTAAGATTAAACAAGTTACCACTAGAGGGTAGCAAGCACAACTTAATCTTCAACAGAAAAGAAAGTCTGGCACTGGGCAAATACGGGAAACTTTGTCAAAATTTAGCTAAGTTTTGGAAAGCAGACTGTATTGCTCACAAGCACTCATGTAGGCAAAATACATCTGACAACTCAAAATCTGTCCCCAAACGACGAGTTAGGCCCTCAGCCTCAATCTTCACGGGACAATCAGAACAGCGCCTCGCGAGGAGCAAAGTCCAAGCCTGATTCATCAGACTCACACACAAGGCCCTCCAAGACAGTCAGATGTGCAGCAATTAAAATACCCCTCACCTAAATGAGTAAGTCTAAATAAACGCCCTCTGTTGTAGATCGTATCACGTACATCGTAACAGGAATGACTACAACAAAGGTCTGGCCATCTCTTGAACTTTTAGCATGATCGAACTGGCCATTCTGCCTTGCAAAACTGTTATGTCCAGTCGAAAGGCCTCTTCTGTCCTCCTTCTGTATTTCTGCACTCTAGATTGCCTGCAGCTTACTAATTTTAAAAAGTAGCTTATAAGCAGACCTTGGTGAGCTTTCAAGTGTAACAAAGACCGGACTATACAATCTCTGTTATCCCTAAACTCCCCCCTAGGGAAAGTGTACGTCCACCTTTAAAACAGAGATAACCTTTAATCTAAAAAGGTGACATAAAAACTTTTAAAAATAAATTTAGTTTTATGATCTTAAATTTAAAAAAAAAAAAGCCAATGATAGTACAGCAAGATAAATCTAGAAACCACATAGTAATACACGTTTAGGAAAATCAATTCCCTAAACACAGAATGACCAGCTTGCTTTCTTACAATCACACCCAACTAGCTGGGTTTGCACCTTGTTGCAATTTCCTACTTCCAACCATGTGTCAGGATTTATGGCATGTTGCGTCATATCCAGAAAGCTATGAAGTGCCTTTACTTGAGAACAAAGCACATGGCATTTCCACATGTCCCTGGCTCCCGCTCTCTCAGCATCACCTCTAACTTTACAGTGTTCTTTAAAGGAGTATGAACTTTTTACAAATAGGCTGCTAAAATTATCCTTGGGAGGTGGAAGACAAGGATCATAGGCCAATTTTGCAAACAGGGAAATCGGGGCAAAGAAGGGTGTAAGCAACATATAATCGGTCACAAAACAATGCAGTGGTAGAACCAGAACCCAATGCCAAGCTGCGGCGCTCCCATCCATGACTGGGTATTCTATCCACCTTGATGAACCAGCCCAAGTTTTCCACGCCACCTACTAGTGATTGGCCATTTCATTACTTTCAGGGCATTGTACTAGTACAGTACTGGTACTAGGAGAAACCACTTTGCCAACTGTGATTAAAACCTTTTTTATGATGTCATTGAGACATCATAATGTGTTTTCCAGATTTCAGAAAACTAAAGATTTGTAGTATGCTAAGTGCTAGGTTTCCTGTGTCTCAGGAAACTCAAAACATCCCAAATATTTGATGTAAAAACTACTGCTCTGACATAGATCACATGATCTGAAAAAGAACTGGGCACTGGCTTAAAAGCAAGTGAAGAGTCCAAAATACTGTCTGGTCAAGGTGATAATGTGGCTGGCTGGGTACAGTGGCTCGCACCTGTAATCCTAGCACTTTGGGAGGTCGAGGCAGGAGGATCACTTAAGCCCAGGAGTTCAAGACCAGCCTGGGCAATATATCAAGACCCCATTGCTAAAAGGAAATTGAAAAATTAGCCAGGCATGGTAGTACACTTCTGTAGTCCCAGCTACTTGCGAGGCTGAGGCAGGAGGATCCCTTGAGCCCAAGAGTTCGAGGCTACAATGAGCTATGATCGCACCACTACACTCCAGGCTGAGCAACAGAGTAAGATCCTGTCTCAAAAAACAATGAAAAATTCATCATGGGTCTCAGAGTTCACAGAAAACTTCAAACACACAGCAAAGTTACACTGAAAGAATCGGAAGAAGGTATTTGTTTTAAACAAAGACCACTTTCACAAACGATAATGTTTCTGAGACCAATTCATGTGCCCATCATTCATTTGTTGATTAATGTCCTACACATTAGGGTTTTTTAAAATGGTTTTAAGCAGCAAAATCCTTTATTCAAACAAAATATTAAACAGACATGAGCAGCTCTGGTTGAAGTGAGGATAGCAAGACTCCAAACACAGGTGGATTCCTTTGCCCTGCACAATTCCGCTGCGGCTCAGGAAATAATGTGAGCGTGCCTTCAGTGACAGTTTTGTTTCCATAAATGCCATTAGTATACTGAAATTTTTACTAAGAAAATGAGGTTTCTCAAAAATATCTTTGATGTGTTCACATTCCCTGTATTTTAGGGACAAATTGTTTGGGTTACTGATTTAACTTGCTAATGGGCACTAGCTTCCCAAACATTAAGGATGGGGTATCAGCCTGCACCAAATGGTTTCTCTAATAATATTCTTGTTCTAGGTGACAATCATTCCCAGTACCTTTTGTGACCACTAGAAAACTCATTTGGAATAAATTTATGAGAACTGGGCCTTGATAAGACAGTGAAGTTAATTGCATGTGAAGATAGCTTGTTTTTAGAGATAAGATCAGGAATGCTAGAAAAACTTTAAGTGAAATCTCTCAATCTTGATACTATGGGCATTCCAGGCCAGATCATCCCTTGATGAGGGTGCTGTCCTGTTCCTTGTAGAATGTCTAGCAGTGTCCCTGGCCTCTGCCCACTGGATGCCAGCTGCATGCACAACACACACCACTGCACAGCTGTGACAATCAAAACGTCTCCAGACATTGCCAGATGTCAACTGGGGGCAAAATCGTCCCAGTTGGGAAACAGCGCTTTAGGCTAATGTACCAAAAAATGTGTGTTGGGAGAGAAATACAAAATCACAGAATTTTCAGAACTAGGAGAAAACTTGATGGGCCTCTTAACGCAACCCCGTTATTACAGAAATGAGAAAATTAAGGCCCTGAGAGGCTAAGCGTCTTATACAGAGTGCTGCCACAAAGAGCCTGGGCTTCACCCTGGTTCTCCAAACCCCCCTCCCCACAGGCGCTGCCTGGGAGGCGAACACAGGGCCGCGGCACACGCCAGAGCAGCTTACCCAGATGGAGCCCTTCAGGAAGCCCATCCTCAGATCCATCTTCAGAACCACCTTCCCCTCGATCCACGGCTCCATTTTCATCCAGAGTGGTGGTTAGGTCTGGAGAGCACGTCCCAGGCTGCCTTCCGTCGACAGACATGGTGGGCGACTCGGCACCCGCCCGTCTGTCCTTCTTGTGCACCCTCGAGTGCAAGACCAGCTGGTGGTAGGTTCTGAAAGCTTTGCCGCACTCAGAGCAGTGCGTCGGCTTCTCTTTGCTACTGGGTAACTTTGGGTCCACGTCCACAGAAGGCACTTCGCCGTTGGAGTGTCTGGACTTCTCTTTATCTTGTGAGAGGCCTGTACAACTTTTATTTGTTTTGGACTTTCCAGAACCTTCCGAATGGCTTTTAGTCACGCTCCAAATTTCTCCAAGTTCTTTTTCTGAACTCGAATCGTCATTGTCGGTGCTTCCTTCTTGCCCCGACTCCTTCACTTCTTCTTGGCCGACGGCGACCTTTCCTTTGGTCGCCAGCTGCCAGGCCTGGTAGGTGGTGAACGGGTCGAGCTGAGGTATCCATTTCACGAGCTTCTTCACCGTTTCGGGGTGAGATTTTGGTCTTAGGTTTAAAAACTGCAGGAACTCTTCCCTCGGAGGAGGCATTCCCTCTTGTGGAGAGCCTGTTTGTGTACTGCTGGGGCCGGAAGCAGTTTTTTTGGTGTGCATCTTGCTGTGCTCAATTAGACTTTCTTTATTTGGAAATAGGAAGCCACAAACCATGCAGATTTTGTAAGGAGATGAGATGCTCTCGGCCGCGTGTGCCTGCACGACCTCGTTGATGGTTGCTGGGCTCTCCAAGCCTTGTTGCAGTTTGTTCCTGGCCCCCGACTTGCCATTATGTGTCCGCATGTGATTTTTTAGAAACCACGGTTCCTTGAATCTTCTTCCACACATGTTACACCCGTAAGTGAAAGAGTCCTTGTGTTTCTTCATGTGGATCTCAACATCAAAAGCGACTCTAAATGTCTGCCCACATACCTCACAGCTAAATTCTTCATTTTCTTTGCCATTCTTGTCCTTTGGAGGTTCTGTTCGCACTTGACTTTTATCAAGAGGACTAAGATACTCAGCTTCGACCCGCAGCACTGCTGGTTCACAAAGGGTAGGCCGATGTTGCGTCAAGACATGTTTGTTAAGGTCTTCTGAATGCGCGAAGGTCTGACTGCAGAACATGCAGTCCAAAGGCATATATCCCTCTATTTGGATGACGTTTTTTTCTTGCGTAGCTCTGAAAGGAACAGCAGTGGTCCCTTTTATGGACATGGCATCATCTATCTCCATCTGGGTGCCAAGAGAACTGCCAATCACTTCTGGCCCATCCATGTACACTAAGAGGGATTGGGTTGGCATGGTTCCTGTCACTCTAGGTTTTATAAAAAACAAGAATCTCAAAGTTTCCTTGGGGAATTTCCGGAGTTGGAATAAGGCCACTTGTGAGACTTGTCACTCACACCTCCAGCAGCCCTGGGCTTCAAAACTAGAGCAAATATTTATTATAAAAGTTCAAAACAAAGTATATAGTCCTCTAACTTCTTATCTTCAGAAGTTTTAGGAAGCTCAGTGCTAGTACCACTGGTTCTTTCCACAAACAAGGCATATACAGACTCCCCGACGCTTTGATTCAAATATGAATCAGCACAAAGCATTAGTTCTCTTTGTCTCCATTGAGTGAGTGATTCAACTGAGCAAGAAGTCAATCCCAGCAACCTGGAGACAAGGGATTTCCAAACCCTAGAGGAAAAAAAATAGGAACGGTTAGCTACACCCAGAGAAAAGAGAAGGCTGGCGCGGATGATTCATAGGGTCTTTTCCACGAGGCAGAGAAGGCGACCAATTCAGTTGCTTCACTTTAACTAACATACAGTGCATCCTGTTAAACATGCTTGTTAATTAAATCATTGGCATTTTATCCAGTCGGTACACTTATTAAATCAGAATTTCATCCAGCTGAACTTAAGACATGACGCTTTACTGATTTAAATCTAAAATGTCAAGTTTTAGGGCAGCAATTGTTAAATTCGGTTGACTATGTTTTAAATGCCACTAAAACATACATGTGTATCTGCTCAACAGCCTCCCCAGCCTAAAGACTGTAAGAACTGTGAAAAGTAAAGATGACAAAATGAAACCACTTTCTCAAGTAAAATTTGAAAGCCAGGGTTTAAAACTGTCTTGTATACAAACAAATCTACATACAACAAACACAAATGCCCAAAAGCACACTGGAAGAGAACACATACAGAGCTCAGCAACATAAGCACACAAAAACAGGAATCTTTCCTAACATCCCCATTCAGGAAACATGGAACCCCTCGAGACGGGTACTCGTCTTGGCCAAGAGAACCTTGATGCACTGTGGCTCACTGGATATTCCAAACCTCACCCCACTGTCCAAATCCCAGTTTGCTTTCAACAACTTTCTGCCTCCAGTAAGCGCTGGGTAGGACTTCCTGGTCCAGACAACAGATGAGGAAATACATACACAAAGCCACTCTCTGAATGTACACATTTAAGTTAAAACCCTCAACACAGCAGGACCAGCATAGCTCAGTCTTTCATCAGAAAATGGATCCTCTCGTTTCTTAATCCACCTCTCACCTGAGGCCTTGGCCAGGTGGAAGACGGATTATTTAGCTTGGTGGCTCTAACTTAAGAAGCGAATTTTCACTCCTGGAGAAAAATTAATCTCTCAAGCCAATACCCTCTACCTTTATGGAAAGCAGTAAGAGGTGTTTTTAAATAGTCCCAACTACTTTGAAACTTCAATCAATTAATTCTACCAAAGAAAACAAAAAGACAGGCAAACTACTCCCACTGCAGGCAACGTACAAACACAACAACAGAAAACATTTACTTTCCTTCTCTCCACTTCCTCAAAGAGCAAGGCCCCTAGGCTCAGTAGAAGCGGAGGAAACGGCTCTTCCCTCCTTCCCATTCCAAAAAAGGAATTCTCGTACTCCTCGTTATCTTTAGTTTTGAATAAATCAGATCTCCAGCATTAAGCTTTTCTAAATAAGACTGCAGATCAAAGATTAGGGCAAAGAAAGAACTTACTGAAGTTTTTTATCTTAATTTCTCAGTCTTGTCTCTGTGGCAATCACAATGGAGTTGCTAAGCACACCAGCTGGTCACCAGCGTGGGGCGTCAGAAAAGAACACTCCAGAGGCCTGTGTTCTAGTCTGGCTAAGTCACAACTGTAAAGATGTCACCACCACAGACCTCTCATCTTTCTAAATCTATTTAATACCATTGGTTAAACGATAGGACGGCCCAGAGAATTTCAAAATTCTATGGTCATGGGGATAGATTTACACATTCAAAAAAATGTTCAATGACTCTGCTAATCAGAATATTAGATGATACTTGGATAAGGGACTGCTAAATTAGGTTTCTATGTAGTCATTTACTCATTCAACAAGTACTTACTGAATGCCAATGTCCCAGACAATATTTTAATATGAACAGCACATATTCTAGAAAAGCAGTTATGAAACTTACATGATTTTCACTGTCCAACAGTTAAATGAGAAAAAGAGAAACCATTCAATGAGTTCTACATAAGGCCACATAGACTCAATTCAATTTGAATAAAGATTGTCATTTATTTGAGGTCCTTCCTATTAGGTGCTAAAATACGCTTTTCTAAAAAATGACATAGTGGTTTAGAGCAAATAGTGGTTTTTTTTTTTTTTTAATGTCCTCATTTGGCAAAATCAAAGTCAGTCCCCATGTCAGGCCTCAACATTATTTTTTGTTATTGTCAGAAATTTAACTAATCTGTGAAATTTTAAAATTTTTGAGGAGTCTACTTTTCTACAGATGTCCTTTCTTTAAAAAAAAAAAAGACACCAACCTTACACTCAATTTCTTGATTAGAAAGATGATGCAGGTATAGCCCTATTACTCCCTCTACCCCTCCCTAGAGTAACAGCATAACTTACAGCCTAACTTGGTTACTGGAAATACTCAGGAATACGGTTTGGTTCCAATTTTTATCTCTGAAATTTTCAAATATCTGGGTTAAGGAAGTCACCATCACCCTGTCACACAAGACCTTCTGAGATTTCACTGGAGCGAAGGATGATAAAGGAGGCACAGTGGGAAATGATCTCAGGAGAAAGAACAGCTTGGGTCTGCCTGGGAGGGTGAACAGCCTGGGAGGCCTGGCAGTGAGGGAAGGGTACCCTAGGCCAACAGGTCTTCTTGTGTGGCCAGATGGGGAAGAACCTCCCAGCAAAACAGAGGCACTTCTTCCTTCAGGGAAGCTTCTAGAACAGATCCTAATAGTCATTAATTGTGTCCAACTGCCCTGAGTCCTAGACTACCTGGTTTCAGGTAATCCTTACTGCTCACCGCAGAGGCGCCTTCCCTGACTACTGCCCAGCACACGCCATGCCCAGCTCGGTGATGACTTCCTCTGACAACTTCCGTCAAGATCTGAAACTGCCCAAGTTTATTTGTTTGCTTGCAACTGTCTCTCTCTACCACCTCTTTTAGATCTTAAGGACAGAGACCTTGTTGCCTAGTTCACTGCTATCCCCAATACCTGGCACAGAGTTAGGCCTTCAACAAACACCTGGTGAATAAACATCACATAATTGGTACAGGCACAGAATCAGTATGCACATGTTTGGCCGCAGTCACTAACCATAAATGATCAGATATTAAAATTAACTCCAATGTTCACCAAAATGTCTACATGACTATCTATGGCTGCCATCTAATTGACATTCTGCAACTTCAGTAGTGTAACAAAATGTAAAAGAAGAATCATATTTAATCATACCATAAAGTTGACCAGCACAAGCAAAAACTGCCATCACTTGGATTTATACCCACTCTCCTTATGACCCACCAAAACAAAAATGCTGGGCGTGCTGGGGAAATCTTTGATAGCAAATGCCCCCAGCTCTCCACTTAGAAACTAAAACGTATGTAGACAAAACACTTCCTTAAACTCTAAAACAATGAGTAATACTTTAAACCACGTTTACATCACTTAAAACGAATTTGCTAAACAAAAATCTTTAAAGTGGTTGTAATAATAAAGACTTAACAGAAATTCTGATCTAATCGCTGTCTAATAAAGAATGGCCATTCCAGCTTTAGTGTGTATGTGCACATACATACATGAGCCTTCCCAAGACCCTTCAGCCTTCCGTACAGCACACAGCAGCCAACAGTGACCACCCTGCTGTCTTTCTTGACAAAGCACCGAAGGGGAAAAGGGAGGATATTATAATCCAACACGTACTGTACTCTAATGCTTTTAGTTTTCAAGAAAGTAAGCATTCTGGACACACTAAGCTTATTGAAAGTTACTTCACAAAAACGTCTCTCAATGTTTAAAAACATTTCTAAACCTTTACTCAAGTAAATAACAGAACTTAACCTTCAGCCCTATACATACCTCAAGGTACCTAAGTCAAGAAGTTACTCAATATAACCCTATACTGAGAGATCCTAGTGTTTAATTTACATTGTGATCATTTAAGTAGATACTTTTTAAAAAATTTAGCACAACATAATCTTTGAAATCCAGTAGATAACCATATTGCTATAAATGCCTGAAATATAAGCCTGATGTTCTTTAGGGCGCTAGGGAGACACTGATTTGTGACTGAAGCTGTGACTTCTACTACTATCTGTAGATCCTGAAATTAGCAAATATTACACATTATACATCGCTTGTTGAAAAGCACAATAATTTGCGCTTAAGTACAACAAATTAGGGCCAACAGCCACCTTGCTGACAATTGCTGTAACTTGGAAATATTTTTCTTTACATACAAGTGTATCGAAACTGTTAACCTTCAGAGACAACATGTCTCTCTGTTTCAGCTGAACAGGGTATCTTAAATTCTTGATATGGAATATTTTATATATCATAGTATGGAGCAATAAGGTATTCAAAAGCTCTCAAAAACTGTCAAAAACACGGAAAAATTATATTTTTATACAAGTACTTTGCCTACAGATCTACTTTTTCCCAAGTTACTAAAATGTCCAAATAAATGTTTATTAAAACATTCAACTTAAACTGCTACTCTCTGGCCAAGGCATTTGTATCCTTAATATTACAAAATTACCTCCAAGATCTGGTTAGGAAGCTTACAGTTCTTCTCTAAGCTTTCCCTCTATATTTTACACATACTATCTTTTCTACATCTATTGACTAGATTGGAGGAAACTCTACATAGCAACCTACAGTAACAGTGAGAAGCTACAGGTTTGTTTGTGTTTTAAATCCTTTAAATCCTTCAACACTATTTCAAGGAAATCACGAAGGTCACACCCATGAGCTACATGGTCAACCCAATTTTCCTAATGTAGCTGTGGACAGAGGCTAAAAAGTTAAGCAAAAAAACCTCGATTAGAATATTCAAAGTTTCTATTCAATGTTACAACCTAAATTCTTCACATGCAAAAGACTGTTCAAAGGCAAAATGTGGGAAGATCCTATAGGAAATAATCTCACTTTCTTGAAACTCTTTATAAATGATCAGTTCTCAATAGGATTAGAAACCAAAGTACTATAAAAATATAATCACATTAACATATTTGAGTGTCATAATTAGAAACTGTCTGATTCATCCCAAATCAGTTAAGGTCAGTTAAAGGATCTTAATAAGAATTTAAAATATCACATATTACTTTTAGTTTCAATATTAACAGATACTGTAATCTGCCAACTGGCTTTTAAAAAACTCCATCTTGACCTGAAAGGGTTATAAGGGAAGTCAATGTTTTTTATTTTAATTAAGCAAGATTAAGCATTGCTATCTGTCAGTTTCTACCATTAATACTACTTAACCAGTAAAACCTTAAATATTCTGAAAAGATCTGACAAGCCTAACTATACCAAAAAAGAGATTTCAGCAAATTAAAAAATAAACTGTTCTATCTTTATCTGTACTCCTACCTCCCTACAAAGAAAACACTGAACATGTGTACTTGTGTGTATGTACACACATATGTATACACAAATAACTGTATGTATATGTACACACACAATTAATTATGACCATTACACTACACCACTACACACTATACCACTTTTTCCAGAAGATCAAACGATGAGCTTTTTGAATTAGACTCAATTAATTTAACTAACTTCATTGTTAAATACCATCTTGGGCAATATCTTTTAAGACATAAGATCTCTCTTTAGCAACATTTAAATAGTCCCCACCCTATCATTTGTTGAATAAATACTAAAGTTGTATGTCTGGCTCTTCCAAGTCACCTGTTTCCTTTCAAAACTAAAGGGAAAAGTCTCCTTTCCATTAATAATACAATCACTGTTCAGCAGATTTATAATAAACCGAAAAAGCTTATCAGAAAAGAAATGAAAACAGTACTTCTGGTATAACTGAATTATTTAAATTATCCTGATCCTGACACAGGTAGGAAAAGTAAAAACAAGTATTTCTCCTAATACTGACTCAAGAACATAACTGGAGCCTACATTTCCAGTCCATTTAACTACATTTGAAATTCAAAAGGTTTCCAGACACACTAGGGACTAATGGAACACCAATACAAAAACACTCCACAAACCCATTAAAAAAAGAAAAAAAACAGCATCTGACTCTAGTAGAGACATGTGGAGGTCAAAAACAACTCTGGTAAAGCTTAAGAACAAAGGCTAAGAAATTAAACTAATTCTCTCAAACAACTTACTCAGCTGTCTTTTCAGGTTTAGTAATTTTATTTCTCAACTTTATCATAAAATTACCAAACTGGCCCCAAATTTCCAGTAACTCAGTTATGCTGATATCCTGGCCAGGAAGTAATGGGGATGTTTGGAACAGTCAATCAACAAATGCTCAAACGTAAAGATTCCCAAAGTTAAATGTAAAAGGGTAATTTGCAGCGGCAGCTGGCTAATGGGGGATTCCCCCCTATTTATTTGGAAGACAGATGTGGACAAGAATTGAGTTTGCTCGTCATGAGCTACAGATTTTAGGAAAGAATGGTCCCTGTTCTTCCACTTCCTTAAAGTCAGATTTCTATCTGCCCTCGTGGTCTAAATTCAGAAACCTTTGACCCACATACCATTGCAAATTTGTCTAACTATATTACCGGCTGGAGAAAAATAATCCAGATCACCTTACTCCAAAAAAAAAAAAATCAGCATTTCAGAAAAGTATCTATACTGCCCCCAAAATGAGGCCATTAAGTTATATTTAATAACCAGGCTTCCCTCCCCCCCCAATTTCAGAAATGTCCTGCCGTCTTTGTGTGATACATTCTTTCTTCCACATGCATTCAAACTAGTTAACACCCCTCCCCACAAAAATCTGGAGATGAGGTGTGGGGATCAGGCCGTCTCCATTGTCACAAGTTTCATTTACATGCTGTAAGTAAACCCTTCACTGTTTAGAATATCTAATAAGATTGGGATTCCTTTAATTCCATTTCAGTAGCTGTTCTGTAAATACCTTCCAGGTTTTTATTTAACACCCCTGTCATTTGAAAACTATTTTATTATATATATTCCAATTACAGTAATTTAAAATCTCATTACCTTAATTTTATTCT
Organism: Propithecus coquereli; assembly: GCF_000956105.1. Lineage (NCBI taxonomy): Eukaryota > Metazoa > Chordata > Mammalia > Primates > Indriidae > Propithecus > Propithecus coquereli. Next base: position 263,944 of record NW_012147919.1, read on the forward strand.
ATTGGAATGCTCATCAGTTTATATGACTGTCTCATGTTTTCATTCCTACTTTACAATTCTAAAACTTGAAAACATTTAGCCATTGCTCATACTTTAGCTTCACCTTTCCCATTCATTAAACATACTGCTACTGGATTAAACTGAAATAGGAAACTAGGCATGAACCATTTAAAACAAATCATACCCACAACTTCAAAATCTGTAACACACAGGCCATACTGGCATACGTGAGATGAAACAATCTAAACTGAATTTTTTTTTTAAGCAAATGGAAACAAAGCCTCATATAAAACATTAAAAAGGTCCAATCATTTACTTTCACAAGAGAATCAGATAAAAGTAGATCCTTTTTTGAAGTAGTATCTTTTAGGCACTCAAGAGTCCTTAAAACTACTCAAAAGTTCTTATCAACCAGTATCATGTTTGTGACAACTGTGAGAAAAGAAAAGAAAAGAATGTAATTTTATAAAGTGGGAAAACAGGGCATCTTTTGGGACCCCTGAGGCTCTAATCAAGCTTCTCAGAATTAAGAGTGCTTGGGGTTGGGAAATGGCAACCCTGCTGTGGCAAAAACATACCATTTCATAATGTTGTTAAAAGAGAAAAAAGTGATTAGCATGTATCTGCAATGAGGAGATAGAGAGACTTAGTCACTGCCGGGCCATTATATTCCTTAATTATTTCATCGGTTTATAAGTGACTTGATGATTAAGTCTTATTTTCAGATTTCCTCTAAAATAAGTCCACTGGAAGGGGATTAGGGGCTCCTATTCCTCCTGAAGTTTCCCTGCCAAAAATGGAGGATTACAAAGAAAATGCAAATCTACCCCCACCTTAAAAGTAAAAGCAGTCAAAGTCAAAATCTTCACTCCTCCCCTTCCTCCTCTACTACCCGGGGGAAAAAAAATTGAGCTATTATCCAAATAGATTCTTCAGGGTAAAGGGGGAAAATTTTTTCTACATATTTTTTCTAACTGGTGTATTAGTTCCTTTTTTGAGTAAGAAGTGAAAGGGAATATGAACCCAAGACAATTGCTAAACTTCGATCTCACTAGTTATTAAAAAACAGCAAAGGTCAAACTGCAAAGTGTTCGGAGGTGTTATGAAGACAAAAGGATTAAAAGAAGTAGGATACTAAAGAAAAGCATGTGTCCTTCACCAATAAAAGTCATAATCTTGTCCTCTATTTCCTCCTCCTGTAGGCAAATAAATACACAATTCTAAAGAACTAGCCCTTCCTCATCACACCAAATAATTAAAATTCCAAACAACCAGGTTATTAATCCTATTCTAACAATTCAAATTATAACTCTGCCCTGTAGCTATTGACAACTGAATTTTTAAATAAGAAGTCACTGCCTCTTGAATTTAATACTTATATAACTGATTAAAGATGGCAGCAATTTGGGGGGAGAAGGTAACTTCTAAAACACCAGGATTTAAAAAAAAAAAAAAAAAACCCAAACACTGCTAACAGTCTCCAGAACACTGAACAAAACAGTATCTAAAATAAACATGACTTCTCAGAAGGAAAAAAGTTATCTACCATTAAGGACACACCTTAAAAGTTCTTAGCACACATTAACTAAGCAAGCACAAACTAGTGGCTCAACTGTTATATATTTCAGACAAAAAGCAATGAGGCCATTACTCTGCACTTGTTACTATAGACACATAAAGACTTTTTAGAAACTCTAGATCTACTACTCATTCTCAAAGTATCATAAAACTTAGCATTTTAAGTCTTGTTTGATATCAATCAAGGCAGTCCATCCACTTCAGGGGGGGAAAAGTACAGTAAAAGAAGAACATTTTAAATGTGCTTCTTGACACATACAAAAGGGAAGGTAAAAGGCCTCCTAGGACCCCTACCTAGTGGCCAGGCCTGGCCGGCAGCTGTTGTTACCTCGCCTTTTCTTTTGTTGAGCTTAATCTCATGTCAAGTCATTCAACCAACTCAAAAGTGATGAAGACATAATTGAATCAACCTGAACTAAATCAGACCTAGGCTGCTTAAAACATACAGCTTAATGGTTCCAAACGATCTAGAAAACCAGCTACGCTGTAGTACACACGGTGGTCAATAATACACGACCCTAAACTGGCAATGGACCACTGCAACCGCCAGTTACTTAACACATGTTTAGGAATGTCCCAAGCTTCAAGCCCTATAGGCTGATTCAGAAAGATAAATTGAGGCTCAAGGAATTTGAAAGTGGAACACCACACTAAAGCCTTAAGTCTTGAAATGACTATCCTTTTCTTGGTGAAAAAAAAACAAAAACAAGGGAAAAAAAGATTACTGCTGCTTCCAGTGTGGACAGGATACTGGGGTCCCAGAAGTGGCCACTGGTGGGCCACTTTTTTTCTTGCTCCCGTAACTAAATCTTTCGGAAAACTCCCCCGCCCCCGCTCTCCCCACCCCACCCACCCTCCCAAGAATGCGTCTTCCCGTCTTCGGTGAATCCCTGAATTCCAAAATGTGGGTTCAAACCCTGGCCCTGGACGTCCTTCCAGATCCCCGAGACCAGGGACCGCCCAGGCAGCCCCGAATCCAGCCTCCGGGCCCCCAGCAGCGCCTCCCTCCCCATCCTGTCCCGCTCGCACTTGGGGGCACATCTAGAGTGAAGAGGGCTCTACATCTGAAACTGAGCAGTTTCACCACTCGGCGCCTCCTGGCAGAAACTTCCCTTTAAAAAAAAAAAAAAAGAAGAAGAAGAAACACACTTTGGGGCTAACATTTCAATCCCTCCTGCCCTCTAGAGTTCCTAGTTCTGCTTCCAGCTGGCTCTGAGTGTCTCATTCTCTCCACTAGAATGGAGAGTTGTACAGATATTCTTTTAAGAGTTTATAGGGCATTAAAAGAGGGCTTTCTTTTTAAATCTTTAAAGAGACTAAGAAAAAAAAACACCTTATCACAACATACCCAGGAAACGCAGCCCAGTTCACCGCCTGCTCAGGGATGGGCAGGCGACCCGGGGCTCCCAGGGACGGATTTTTGGGAGCGCGGGAGGGTCACTGGGGCGCGCCTGGAGGTCCGCGGCGAGGCCCGGCCCCTCCCGCGGCCCCTGTAGACGCGCCCTCCGCCCTGCCCGTATGGACGGTCCCGGCCATTGTTTGCGGGGGATGCCTATTCGGACGCATTGTTTTGGCTGTTTCCAACTTGCCCCGGCCCCTCCCGGGCCACCGCAGGGGACTCCGCGCCGGCCCCCTCCCCTCCGCCCGCCCCCCAAGGCCAAGTCGGCAAACGGGGAGACCTGCCCCGCGGAGCGACCCAACTTTTCGGAGCAGCCGACCACCCGCCCGCGCAGCCCCCGGCTCCCTCCGGCCCGCCCCGGCCGCTGACCGAGAAAACGGGGACCCCCGCGCCCCCGGGCCATTCGGAATACTTCCAGCGGTGAGTGTGACACCAGAACACCGCTGTACGCGCCGGGGGCTCGCCCCACACCTCCGCGCCGGCGGAACCGCTCGGGAGCCGGTGCGGAGGGGGCGCCCTGGAGGAGCGGCACGGGAGGAGCAGGGACGGGGACGCGGGGGTCCCCGGGGGGACGAGGTAACGAGGGCCAGGAGACTCGGGGGGCCGGGCCAGGGCGCCCCCTTTACCTGCGGCTCCGGCTCCTCGGCCATTTCCTCGCTCGGCGGCGGCCGGGGCTGAACTGACACCGCTCGGGCGAGCCGGGGTTTGAATGAGGAGGGAGCGGGCGAGGGGAGGGGGCGGGGAAGGCAGAGGGAGGGGAGGCGGCGGGGAGTTTCTCTCGGCCTTTTGTGCGGACACCTCCCGGGCTCCGCGCCCGTACCCGGCCCCCCGAAACAGACGGGGCCCCCGGGCGAGGGGCGAAGCCATCCCTCAGGGCGCCTCGGAGCTGCGCTCCTTGAAGACCGCCCCTCCGAAAAGGAGCCCCCCCACCCCATCCCACCCCCGCCCAGAAGATTTGGGGGCCGGGCTCACCTCGGGCGCGGGGCTAAGGTGAGCGGGGTGGGGGTGCGCACGGGGGCAAAGGCGCGGGCGCCCCCTACTCGTCCGCGCGGGGACAGTGCAGGCGCGGGGGGTCCCTAGCGCCGCCGTGGCGGGTCCCTAGAACCGCCGTGGCGCGGCGCGTCCGGCGCAGGGGGACTGTTGGGTCAGAAAGTGCTCAGGGAGCAGCTGTTGCGCCCTCCCTCGGCCCCGCCGCTCCGAGTCGCCCCGCCCCCGGCCTCCACCGGCCGCCGGCCCCGCCCGCGGCCCCGCCCCCGGGCCCACGTGACCCGCGCGGGCGCGCCCCTGCCCCGCCCACCGCCGTGGACCCCGCCCCCGGGGCGCGAGCGAGCGGACGGACGCGCGCACTCCCAGTTCTCGCCCTGCGGTTCCCGCGCACGCGCGTGCCTTGCCGCCGCCCCCAGCCCCGCTCCCCGCCTCCCGCCATCCGGCTTAACGTGGCGGGCTCGCGCCCCGGCCGTTCCACTGACAGGTACTCCGGGAGGGGGGGGGCCACGTGGGTAATGCGCAGGCGCAGACCTAGGTCCCTGCCCCTCCGCCTCCCTCCCTTGCAAGGTGTGCCCAGGCGAGGGGAGGGGCCGGTAGCCCGAACTCCTGGGTCACCCGGAGTTACAAACAAAAAACCTTTACACTGGTCAGAAGGTAGCTGTGTATAAAAAACACCTTTTCAGATTGTCTTCAAGAGTGAGGAAGGTCGAGAAGATGATTAAAATGTTTTTAAATTAGTATCTAAATAAAGCTCTCCTCTAATTGTGATTTTTTTTTTCCCTGAAAGGGCTGGGCTTGTGCTAATATAACTTGAGATTTCTAAATTTAGCCTAGGTTCCAAGAATCTACTTGGTTTTGACAGAAATCCATTTGGATGAAACCAGGCTTAAAGTGGGGACAAAAAAAAAAGAAGCTAGCGTTTCCCCCTCCTCGCTACGCCCAACTCACATAAAGCATTTCCCAACTGTTTTTTTTTTCCCCTGCTGAAAGGAAGAAAGACGAGAAAAGGTTCTGATTCCAAAGGGCTGTGATATTCCCCTATTTTAAGGAAGCTCCAAGGAGGACCCATAGACAACAACAATCACATCCACTAATATTTCTGCCCCAAAATGCAAACAAATGCAAACATGGATCTATACAAGTGACTACAAATAAAATCGCCAAGTATTTTTTAATGGCCTTCGGTGTATCCAAAATTGAAAAACTTAAAAGAACCTCAAGAAAGGCACTTAAAATATATTTCCCAAATCAAAAGAAAGGGTGGGGGAAGCACTACAAAAACAACCCCAAGCTTGTGAGCCATGCAATCCTTAATAAATAGGAAAAGGAATTTGAGAAGACAGCTTAGCAAAGGAGAAGAATTTGCCAAGTGTAATGTTTTGCTGTCATTTTATATACGACTACTAACCCCACATATGGTCTGGTTAGTCTTTTTTAAAAAGGAAGTGAATCAATTACTTACTCACACTTAATTAATTAGCAGAGCCAGAAGTGCCAGCACTATTTTTTTCACTCAAGTACACTGATATTGATCACTTTTAATACCACGGTTCCTTTTCTCACAAAAGATGAATACCTTTCTTTAAAATATTTTCTAGAGTCTTATAGTCACAGTCTAAAACACAGTCCAAAAACACACTCTTCATTAACTTTATCCAAACAAATAATTGACTATCGAGCCTTACCACATAACAAAGAAAGTATGAACAAGTGGAACCAGGTTGAGCCTTAACATAAGGGTAGCCTCATTCTACATGTTAATGGATAACCTTTGAACTCTGAAACCTTGAATGCTTTAAACACAATAATGTGGATAGTTAAAAATTCTAGTGTCAAAATTGAGCAGGAGAAAAGCCCAAACTTTTCAGTAGGAATAGGGAAACAATCAAATATTTTGACAAATAATCGTTTCACTAAGAACAATGAGGCTTCTCCCTCTGAGACCTTGTTGCTACTACTGAATTATTTTCTGAGCAAAAAACGGTTGTGCTTTTCCCTATGCCCTCACAAAGCTACCACTTTGTTAGCATTATAGCATCATACGATTTGCTACTGTTTCGCATCCCTCCCCCCAAGAAAAATAACCTTATTATGTTGTAGCTTTTAAAATTGAAAGATGATTGTATTAACTAATCTATCTGCTAAGAGTTTTATATGTGATCCTTATGTTTGAGCAAAGAATTACAAAGAACCTTATTCCTGGAGATGTGCCAACAAAACTGGGAAATCGTTGCAAAATGCCAGTGAGTGAATGCTGGGTTGCAAATACATACTGTGTTTTCAAAAGGACAGAGAGCAATCTGAATTCGCCGTGAGGGCTTCTGTGAGACACATTCTTTCCTTAGAATGTGGAGACTCCTACTTAAGATGTATTTGGAAAGCATATGTAGTTCAAACAATTAAAAATGGAAACTCTAAAGAGTAACAGGAGAACGCTAGGAAAGGTTGATTTTGTAATAAAAGCCAAGAACTCATATTATTGTTGTACGAAGTGAAAACTGAAAATCGGACGCAGGTCTTCACCGCTTAGCTCCACCCACGCGCAATCCTGCTTCGCCATCACTCCCGGGCTAGACGCTCTCTAACGCAGTCAGGTGCTACCAGACACCAGCAACGAAAACAAAGAATGGAACGAGAAGAAAAGTCCCTTAAATTGTGAGCCGAAGCTCTGCACATGGTGCAGAAAGGTCGAAAAAGCCCCACTTCACCTCTTTTTAATGCGACAAACATCAGCTACGCCCCATTCTTCACTGTTACCCAAACAGGCCCTCTTAAGACATATTTCCCAGTGTGTGCTTATATATAAAATCACACCATTATCTCTGATTTAATCCTAGTGGTATCAGGCCTCTTCGTTTAGCTAACTTCTGATTTTCCATCCAGATTCTGCCCGTCACAGCCTTCTCGGATCTCATAACATAACGAAAAAAAACCTCTGGTTTGCTATTATTTAACATGTATTGGAATCATGTTTTTTGGGACTTTGCCTTAATTAGAAGAACAGAATGTGGTATGATCATCTTCTTTCTCGAGTATTTATTTTACCGTGGAACTATTACAGAAAACGATTTGGAAACTGTGTGTAAATCCCGGGAGCTGAAATAGAGCCAACATAGATACTTAACATAAAAGAATTCAGTGTTCGGAGCAGGAAAACCTGAAAAACTGCAGTGAGGAGCTAGCAGGAAAAGAAAATGAGAAAGTTAGGCAAACCTGCCAGCATTTGCAAACTACAAAGGACATTTTAGAAGAAAACAGGGACACCCCTTTTAACTAGACTGAATGCACCAAATTAAGTAGGGATAACAAACAACTCAGGGAACACAGCACTTCTCGCTTTTCTACTAAGCTTCTTGGTCCCACGCAAGTCATCCTTCTATAAACTATCACAGTAAAACGATTAGAAATGTATGGCAGAAATTACCTTTCCGAAGTGAAGGCAGTGTCTGAGACTAGGAGTTTGCCAGTCCACCTGGCTCAGGACAGTGCTGGAAGAGATGGGATTGCTGGTTTTTAAAAGCAAACCAAAAAGGGAGGGGCCAAGAATAAGGCTCAATTTAAATAAAGGTTTAGAGATAATCCCATCTTGATTGTATTAGCCAATCTTGATAACGTTAAGTTTTAATTGTATTTGTCTCATTGGTAAGTTTGATGCATGCCCCACCCCCCACACCTTTGCAAGCACAATTTATATCTCCTCTAAAATTCTGGATAGTTTTCCAAACTTGACGTCACTCACACTGTTAATGTGAACTTCCTTAAAGATCACACAAGTAACATAACATTGCAAGCACCCTTTTAAAGCTTTCTGCTTTCGTCGGATATTCCGAATCGGGAGCTTTGGGATGAGGGAAGGCGAGGGAAGAAGATAACTGGCATTTATTGAAATCCAAGTCCCAACAGCTCAATAAATGGAACCGTCTTCTATCCATGCACTTACTCAAGCCAAAACTTCAAAGTCGAATTACAATATTTCATCTCCATCCCCCCACCCCACATATACCTTTAATCCATCAGCAAACCCTGAAATCTCTAATCTATCTCCACTCTGCCCATTTAGCTCCATTTCTAACGCGAGCCTACTCCAAGGCACACAACCACTCTCCCCCAGCCAAAGATACCACCACCGTGTGTACATACAGGTGTCTCTAAGCTTCTTCCATTCTAGGTTTGCCTTAATGCCTTCTCTGCCCATAACCCAAGAGATCTTTTACAGTGGATATCAGATCATCGCACCGCCCTGTTTAATGGCTTCCTATCCCCTTGTGGGGAAAAAGAACAAACTCGGTGGCCTGCCTCACCAGCCCTGTGGATCTGGCCCCTGCCTAACTCCAGCCTTACGTCTTGGCAAGCCCTTGACTTAGGGTCCTAAACTTCGGCATTCAAGTCTCCAGCCCCTTGGTTCCCTCTGCCTAGCGCTCCCTTCTCATTCTCTTCAGGAAATCACCTTCTGCTGCTCCTGAGAGTGGTTTAAACCCCAGTGTTCTCAGGTGGGGGGAGGGCAGGGAGGGACTCTGACATGGCATCCTGGTTGGAACACCTTTCCTCCAGTCACTTGGGCGCAAATACTCCAGTTCTACCCCTTGAGAGCTGCATAATCCTAGAATGTTATTTAATCTCTTTTGGGTTTCAGTTTCCTTATCTATAAAAAGGGGTGGTGAAGCTGACAGTTATAACTGTTTATATTATTTATATAAATGTTAATAATAATAAACAGTCACATTTCTATTGGACTCTGAAAAGTGAAATGAGACACACGGCAAAGCTTGTAAGCCCAGAGCTTTGGGGAAGCCGGCACTGTTCTAGGCATGGGAGATAGAGCAGAAGCGAAACAAATGAAGTCCCGTCCCTTTGGGGCTCACTTTCTAGAGGGAAACAGACAACACACCTATTATTTCGCAGCCTACAGGGAGTGGATAACTGCAGAGGGTAAGGTGCCTCCTGTTTTAGAAGGAGGGGGGGACAGGCAGTCCCCTGTGGGGCAAAGACCCCCCCCCAGGAAGTCAGGTAGCAAACCATGCCAAGATGGGGAGGAGTGTTCCATTCAGAGGTAGCAGGAGGTGAGAAGGCCCGGAGAGGAAGGGAGCCAGGCTTGGATAAAAAAGTGGAAAATGCATCCTGTGTGTCTGGGGACCATAGAATGAAGACAAGGTGAGGACAGAGGAGCACAGAATCAAGGCAGGTCCCTATAAAGACCCCGCAAGGACTGGGGTTTGACTCGAGTTGTGATAGGATGTCAGATGGTCACTTCTCCATCCTCATGTCATTGGCCACATCTGCAGCACTTGATAGAGCTCCCTGGCATCTGGGTCTCCATGCTTTCCTAACTTTGCTCCATCGCTGCTGCTCCTGCTCGGTCCCCTTGACCAGTGCTTTCTCCTTTCCTTGACCTCCAAACGCTGAAGTGCCCCAGAGCCCAAAGCTGGTGCCTCTTTCTCATCCAGGCAATTTCATCCAGTCCGCTTGCTCAAAATACTATCTATATGTTGAAGGCTCCTAAATGTATGTATTTCCCACCCAGAGCTCTCCCCTCGACTCCCAAAACATATCTCCGACTGCTGACTCCACCAAGTGCAAGGTCCCTGTGTTTATGGAGCTGCCTGCCGCCGCAGCAGAAATGCAATCGCATCTCTGAGCAGCCACATTGATCTTTTCAAAAGTCAAGTCTGATTATGTCAAAGCCCTGCCTAAAACCCCTGATGTGTCTTAGAATAAGAAAAAAAAAATCCCAATAACACGGCTGGCAGGCTCTGGTGGGCCCTGCTAAGAGGCTGGATTTTATTCTAAGAGCACTGGGAAACCACTGAAAGGAAATGGAAGTAAAACTGAAAGAACTATTGAACTTCAAATAAGTGTTTCTTCCTCAAGAGATATTATCTCCCAAAAGATCCCATCCTGGTTTAACAAAGAGGACATGACAAACGTCAGGCAGTCCTTTTACTTCAAGCTGCCATTTTCCTCTCCCTGTGCCAAGGTATAAAACAGAGCTGCCACTGCTAAGCGTGGCCTGCACTGCCTAGCTGTAATCTTACAAATCTTCACCCCTTTAGTTATTATTGCTTTTTCTTTAAAAAGAGAAAAGCCAGGCTCAGGACGGTTAAGGAACCTGCCTGAGGTCACACAGCTAACAGTTTATTTCCCTACTTTCCAGACTCCACTGATGCCAATAGGCCATTCGAAGCCAAGATCAAACCTCAGCTCTGTCATCACCTAGATTTCCTCAATTCTAAAAATCTACACTGATGCATATTTCTCGACACCCTATTTCCTGGATGTTCACCAGTCAGGCGTGTGTGGCTCTAGGGCAGGGTGGAAACATACTCACCCACCTTCCTCCCCTCCCCCACTCTTGGAAGAGCAGTACAGTATTTGACTTGGTTGCCCTGGGCTAGTTTCCTCCCACCTGCCACTCCCTTGAATTCTAGGTGTACCTGTGTACTTGTCCCTCTTCTCCACTGGGCCGCAGTAGGGAGGAAAGGTCACGCAAATTTATGTCCTAACAGCAATTAGCAGAGTGCTTTTTGCACAGAGCTGGGAGACAATAAATGTTTGTAAATTAAAATGTCCCAGACTGGGTATTAACCTTCCTTCCATGCCTTCATTTTGGCCCTCATAGCTAATTCGTTGGTAAATCTTACTGATCCTGTCATTCTAATCTCTTTCAAATGCACCCTTTCTATTCTACTCCCACCATCCCTGTTGCTCATTTCCTTCTGATCTGTGTAATAATCTCATAACCGCTTCTCCTGTACCTGCCTTCTTCCTAGTCCAGAATACTTTTTCCTAAATCCCACTAATAACCATCCTGCTACTGCCTTGTGTGAAAATCTCCAATTTTACCAAAATAAGTCATAGCTCCCTCTCTTAGGATGCGAAGCCACACCACGGCCCCAGCCAACCTGTCAGCCTGATTCATTCAATAAATATTTATTGACTGCTCCTCTCTCCCAAGCACTTGGCTAGGTAGCAATTAAAGAGTGAGGCACAAAACATATCAGATTCCTGCCCTCATGGAGCTTACATTTTAACAGGAAAAATATGCATTAACCAAAACACAAATAGGTAAGCATATAATTACAGTATCTACCCTACAAAAATATCACTCGTGCACAAAGGCTATATAAGGATGTTCACTGCAGCACTGCTTGTATTAGCAAAAAATCAGAAACAACCTACATGTTCATCAAAAGGAAAAGGGCCACACAAACTATGCTATATGCAAATTTTAGAAAATAGCAGTTGAAAGAAATGCAGTAGTGCCACCTGTACTCATGTGGATCACCAAGATGAGAAAAAAAAATCAAGCTGCACAAAGGTAGGCCATTTTTGTTTAAAAACATACACAATAATGTATTTTCTAAAGGAACTATATATATGTGTGTGATATGTATATGCCCACACACACACAGAGCATAAGAAATACCCATGAAATAAAAGTTGGGAAGGCCCACACCAAGTCATTAATTCTCTTATGTAGGCAAGGAACCAGGACAGTTTGGTAGTGGCTAAATGTTTTGATCTTTTTATATGTAAAACATATTCGTACTTTACCTATATAATTAAAAATTAGTTGCCTATTAATATATAATTATGTGAAATAAGCCGGTCATAGAAAGACAAAAACTACATGATCTCACTTATATGTGGAACGTAAAAAAATTGAGCTCCACGCCTGTAATCCTAGCACTCTGGGAGGCCGAGGCGGGCAGATTGTTTGAGCTCAGGAGTTTGAGACCAGCCTGAGCAAGAGCGAGACTCCGTCTCTACTAAAAATAGAAAGAAATTAATCAGACAACAAAAAATATATAGAAAAAATTAGCCGGGCATGGTGGCGCATGCCTGTAGTCCCAGCTACCCGGGAGGCTGAGGCAGGAGGATCACTTGAGCCCAGGAATTTGAGGTTGCTGTGAGCTGGGCTGACACCACCACACTCTAGCCCGGGCAACAGAGTGAGACTCTGCCTCAAAAAAAAAAAGGTACAAAGTCTCAGGAGGAATAAGTTCTGGCGATCTATTATACAGCCTTATGACTATAGTTAATAATAATGTATTGTATATTTGAATATTGCTAATGGAGATTTTAAATGTTCTCATCACAAGAAAATAAGCATGCGAGGTGATGGATATGTTAATTAGCTTACCATTTAATCCTTTCACAATGCATGCGTAATTAAAACATCACATTTTACCCCATAAACATATACAATTATTATTTGTTAACTAAAAATAAATAACTGTGTTTTAAAAACTGTTCCAATTATTCTGGGGACAGAGAATAAAATTTTTAGTATTTCCATATACTACTTTTTGATAAAATTTCATAAACCATTCTCTACTTACTCACCTCCTTGCTCTGTGCCGGCTGCCTGCCCCACCCTCGCTTCCAATCTCCCCAAACACATGTGCCATATATATGTAAAAATCAATCTGTAGCCACCCTACCCATCCCCCAAGGCCCACTCCAAGTGCCACCTGCTTCAGTCACTCTTTTGTTCAGTGCCTCTTTTATGACATGTACTATATTATGCCTGGCCCTGGATACGTGTATTTATCTCACCACCCAAATAGACCACAGGCTTCTCCAAGGGAAGGCCGGTTTGCTCGTGTTGTGGAACAGCGGCAAGCACACAGGGAAGTGTTATGATATTTAACTGTTCTATGTAGTTAAATAAATATGCTCCCTGGATTCTTTAATACATTCAATCATTTACTCTCTCACTCAATATATGTATACATTAAGCACCTACTATCTACCAGGCACTATTCAAGGTGCTGGAATTGCAGCAGGATAACCACACAGATCAAAATGCCTATCGCTGTGGAGTTAACATGTAACATTATAGCGTGTTAGAGGATAAGCGCTATGGAGAAAAACAATGGATACAAAGGGGCCAGGGAGTGGAAGGAATGAGGGAGGATGTTAAATAGGGAACCATGGCTCATGCCAGCAATCCCAGCACTTTGGAAGGCCGAGGAGGGAGGACTGCTTGAGCCCAGGAGTTTGGGGCTGCAGTGACCTGTGACCTCACCTCTGCACTCCAGCCTTCGTGACAAAGCGAGACCCTGTCTCAAAAAAAAAAAAAAAAAAAAAAGGCTGGCCCTGAAAGGCTTCACCATGGACACGTCTAAGTAAAGATCTGAAGTGGGTGAAAGTGTGAAGCACAAGGAGTTCTGGAGGAAGAGCATTCCAGGCTCAGGGACTGGCAAGCAAAGGCCTTGAAGCAAAGTGTGCCCAGCGGTTCAAGGAACAGCAAGGAGGCCAGCATGGCATTGTAGCTGGTGTGAAGACAAGTCAGAAAATTAGGATGAGGGCAGTGCATATTGATTGACAGGGCCTTCTGGCCATCGTAAAGGTTTTGGATTTTATTATGAATAAACCTGAGAGCCACTCAGTAGTAAGAACAGAATGACAACCTGGCTTATCTAATAAGCATCTTATTAAATAGGTTGATATAACCAAGAACATTCCTAAAATAATATTTTCAGGTTACTTAACAACAACAAGAGGAGGGATAAGAAGGGGGAAAAATAATTTATGGAGCCTCTGCTATGTGGAGATACCCACGCCACATCTGATTCATATCACGGTGTCAAGCAGGTCTTTTGATAACGTATATGCTTAAATCCATCTGCAGTGAGGAAACTGAGGCCATCAGAGGTTAACTTTCTGACTTACTAACCTCTCTAACTTGAAGTTCTACAACTAGAAGAAAGTGGTATTCCAGCCCAGATGTAATTCCAAAGGCCACGCTGATTCCATTTTTGTCTTAAACGGTTGACCTTAGCCTTAGGAGACTAGAGAAGAATAACGGCGACCATCAGCTGGGCACCTATCCTAGTGCGAGCGCGTGATGCACCATTTGGGGATACCCGAGCAGGGCGGATATCCGGTTTCCTGGATTGGAGAGCCGCGCGCAGGAGCGGCCATACCTGCAGCCGTTGAAGGGCCATCCGGGTTCAAACCAAGACTCGATGACCCAATGTGCCGCCTTTGCCACCTCACTTGAACTCTCTTTGCCTCTGTTTCCCCCATTTTACTGAAGGAGGAAACAGTCCTCCAAAGTGTATTTAGAAGGGATAAATAAATCCTCACTCGTCCTAACGTGCGTTGGGGGGTTTTGGCACACAGTAAACACTCAATTAAGGCACGCTGTTATGATAAAGACCCCTGCCCACGGTCACAGAAGCTCTCCAGCTCTCAAAACCGGGTTGGACGCCCACAAACACGTCCCCCAACCAGTGCAGGGCCCTTGCCTGGGCGCTTACTCATGGGCGGGAGAAGAGAAGCGAGGTGTTCAGAGCAGGTAAGGGAGACACCAGGTTTGGATACGGATTTGCCTACTCCAGAACCCAGGCTGCTCAATCATCAGCTAGACTGTCCCGTGTGGACAAAGCAGGTGGAATTCCTTGGAGAGGGTACCTTGATCTGGGCGGTCTTCAAGGAGCGGGGAAGACAACCTGCCCCCCAGTGTTCTGGGGCATCTTCTCCAAACCGGAGTTCAAGGCGGCCTGAGGAGGACACAGAGCGCAGGAAGGTGAGCACCGCAGCGGGGAAGGTGGTACCAATGAGCCCAGGTAGGTGCCCTCCCTAGCCACACCCTCCCTGGGCGGGAGGGGGGTGCTGAGATTAAAGTCAGGGCCACACCCCTAACTAGGCGTACAGTGACGAAAAAAAAAGCCAAGCCATCTAGACTGACGTTCGGGACTGACACTGACCCACGGCCACGCTCCTGCGCACAGGTTTTGAGCGCACAGGTTTTGCTCAGCAGCCCCCAGCTCTTAACGCACAGCAGGTTTTCCCAGGAACTGGGAATGGACAGTACGCGGTCTTCAGAACCCGCCTGGATTCAAATCCAGCCGCTGGGCGCCCGCACCTGGGAAGGGGGACTCCGGAGGTCCCGCGTGCAGGGCGCACCTGAGGGTCGAGCGGCCTAATCCCCACCAGCCTCACCGGTGGCGGTCACTCAGCGGAAGTCCGGCGACATGGCATTAGCCATGGCCTCTCTGGATGGCTCGCTGTTTTAAAACAGCCCTGCAATTTGCGCTAATCCCTTTGGCTCCTTTGACAACTTTAAAAAAAAAAAAATGTGGTTAGCACATTTTGTTGACATATTGTTACAGGGACCAAGCCGGCATGTCCTCTTAAAAATATTTTAAGAGATTATGTTTTGTTCCCCCTTGCTTTGAGGGATGACTTAGTCCTGGTGGAGTGGGGCAAAAACAGTAAAAAGCAAACCAGAAAAAGAGAACCATCCTTCCTGTATCCCCCCCCATCACCAAAAAAAGAATTAAGAATTCAGATGCTAGATCTTAAAGACCATCATGCTAAGTATTTTCTTACCAAGTTCCTTCTTCTACCCACCCCCCCCCACATAAACACAACAGTAAGGAGTTTTTCTTTCTCCCTGCCTCCAAAATAAATACATAAATGAATAAATCTGTCCATACACTTCTCCAAATCAATACAGTTGAATTTACTGCAAGGATTTGTAACCGTTATGACATATATCCTTAAAGAAAATAAGAATGCTGTGAATAGAAATAAACAGTTTCTGAAGCAGTTTTATTCAAAGCCTACAAATAAAAACAAGCCTGTCCCCAAGGAAACAAAGTAGAATTTGGAGTCCCAGCTAAAATGGCTCTGCCCCAATCCTCTGTTAACCCAGTACTCTGGGGCTGCATTTACAGGAAACCCCTGCCACCAGAAGTTTTCTGCTAGTTTTCCACGGTATTTCTGCATCATCAACTCAGGCACATAGAAGCACGTAAAATACTCGGCTTTAAAAAAAAAAAAAAAAAATCGTAAAGGAAAGAAAGAGAACGCTGACCTGTTCATTTCTACCTTCTTCGGGATGGGTCGAGAGACATGAAGAAATGCAGGCTCCCCTCCCCCTCCAGGACTGAGCTTTTTCTGGCTGGGTGGAAACTATCTCATTACCACATTTTCAACAAGTAGACCAGTTTCCTCCTTTAATCAAAGTTACTTTGTGGTTGTTTGGCAGCCTGCGCATGTCATGCTTTTATAGCTATAGAAAATGTATATTTATTTATTTTGAGATGACTATGACCATATGACAAACATAAGTCAGCCTCTTACAGCCAATGATTTATAAGAGCTCTGAAAAGCACTGCCTTTAAACATTTTAATAGAGGCTCTCTCATCCTTTGTAAGTGGAAGTGTAAATTGGTACAGTCCTTTTGTAAACAACTCACTGAGAAAAGTCAAGGGCCTTACAAATGTTCATACATTTGGATGCAGCAATAACACTCCTGGAATCAATCCTAAGGAAACAGCCCTAATCAAGGAAAAGGTGTTGCGAGCAAAGATTTTCATGGCAACAATATTTAGTATAAGGGGAAGAAAAACACACACACTCTCTCCATACGTGTGGAGGTATACAGATAAAGAAACGGTTAACCATCCCATCTAGTTATCCCCCCACTACTGCACCCAGCTATTTTAAAATCAGAAAGTTTTGAAAAATATGCCATTGGGAAACAGTTATAGTAGCAAATGGAAAAACCCAGATGCAAAGTTGTATTTTGAATAAACTATCAATTTTTTTATTAGTAAGCAAAAAGGTAGGATGTAGGGATTATACATAAAAACATTAAAATTGGTTTTCTGATCAAGGAAATTTTAGTATGGAATGAATATTGTGATACCAAAAAAAACAATAACTATGAATTTCATTAGCTGTGATTATGGCATTATGAATTATTAGAGAAAATGTATATATTTTTAGAGCCACGTATTGACGCACACAGGAGAATGACATGACATATAGGAATTTATAGTACTTTAGCAAAGAAAACAATGGGAGAATTGAAGAAAATGTAGTTAACATCTTGAAATTGTTTAACTGGGTGTGGGGGGGTCATTTCACTATTTTTACTATTCTCTCTACTTTTGTATAGATTTCAAAATTTTTATAAAAGTTTTTTTAACAATCATAACCAATGGGTATATAAAAAAAATTTTTTAATGGTTTTTCAATCATGGGATATGTATGACCTTTTCTCTGTACTTCCTATTTTTCTCTAATTATTTTCCATAATATGTCTGTATATTGCCTTTGAAACATATTAACATTTATTTTACTAAAAAGAAGTTAAAAATAAGAAGCGTTAACAGTCCCACAGAGATGTTTTTATTGCTGTGTAATTCTACTGAATCCTCAGAATGCTATGATAAGCCTGTGTACCTTAAAATGCGAGCTCATAAATAGTCCAAATCCTCTTTTGGGATAGCCCCGTGCCATCTGAGACTGCTGTAAATACGATCAGCTGATAAAAAGGCCAGCTGCAACTAACCATTTTAAAGATTAGGAACCATTTAAAAACACACACCACCTCTCGCCTCTTAAACGTTAAGTGGCAAGATACTCTGGTTTATTTCTAAAGTTTCATGCAATAATCATGTAAGCAGCAAGCAGGGCAGAGTTCTACGTACCGCCCAGCTGACTCAAAAGGAAGGGTTCCACATTCCTTAATTAGCAGCATGAGAAGAGCACCACTTCCTGCGGTGGAGTTCCCATTTCAATCCGGCTCCTCCGCCAGCTCTGCACACCCGACAAGTTCATGTAGAGGGTTTTTATAAGGTCTGGAAACATACCTAGTGTTATTTAATTTATTTTCTTTTACTTTGTTCTGTTTTATCCTATTTCATTCTAGTGTACTCTATTCTGTTGTACATATTCCAATTTTTACAGATTGAAGATATCCGTGATGACATTATATATATTCTTTGTTTCCAGACTTCATGGACGCCCTGGATGTATTGAGAGCGCAGTTGGAGGCAGAAGAGATGAACACTTAACCAACTTGAAAATACAGCTTTCTTGGTTATTAGTAGTCAAAAGTTTCGAAGTCCTGGCCCATAAGTTTCCTTTTTAGTACCAATTACTTAAAGTAAGTTCATGATTTGTATTGAAGTTCTCTGGCAGAACTCATACAGGATGCGAGAGCCCGAGGAAGATTTCCAAACAAGATTACACAGTTTTCCAACATGATATATTTGATCATGTTTGAGAAGACAGTGGCAGCATTATTGCAACCTCAATTGAAATGTCAAATTCTCAGGAAACATATTCTCCTTGTAAATACTGGATTTAACCATTGTAACACTTATTTACTTTGAACTTCAGTGGTTTTAAAGAAATATAAAATAACCCCAAGCAGGTGATTGACAGATTTTTTTTTTTAAACTATTTGGAAAAATATCATTTTTGCACTTTGAGGGATCTCAGATCTGTTCTCCTATGCATCATTCATTGTCCCCTTTTAGTCCTTGCTCCCTGAAACTATTTCTTTTCAAAGAACTTTTCTCTTTGGCCACCACATTGATAGATTTAAATTTGGCTTTTAACTACATATCTTAGCTATAAATAAGAGGACAGATTTTTTAAAGCATATACATAGCCTTATGCCCCCCAAAAGAGAGCAAAAGTTTTCTTTAGCAGCAATGCTGCCTTCTCAGAGGCCTAAGAGGGACCAAAGAAATTATACTTAGGAATTTTATTTCTCCTGAAGACTTCTCTGGTATTTGAGAACTTCTGAGGCTATTTAGTCGGGTAGACCAACCCTTGATTGGATCTCTAGAGAATGAGAACCTTTCCTTCTGATCTCAGAGAGCAATGAATTACTTCTAACAATACATGATAATTATAATGAAAAATATATTTGAAAATACATTGACTTTAAATATCACATCGAGTTGAATCTAGAGCCAAGGGCACTGGCTTAAATTAAATAGCTCTTAGCAAGGTGCAGTGGTGAAAGCCTATAGCCCCAGCTACTTGGGAGCATGAGATGGAAGGATCCCTTGAGCCCAGGAGTTTGAGCCCAGCCTGGGCAATATAGCAAGACCCCATCTCTAAATAAACAAACAAACAAACCTGGGGCTTTTGGTATTTTGAAGTCATATAAAAGACATAGTTTGACTCTATCCCTGACACAGTTTCCCCTCACCCTCCTTACAAGATGCTCTGACAGTGCGTGAAAGCTGCCCCATGGCTATGATATTGTCTTTATGGAGACATAACATGTCCTAGACTTTTTTCCCCTTTTTTCCTTGAAAATAATGTTTACAAAAGTAGTACACTGTGAGACATGATCCTTAACTCGAGAAGCTGAGTCTTCTTTCAACTTCAAAGAAATTAAGATTGAAATAAAATTGTTCTTATTAAGTTTTGGGGGGGATATTACTCATATCTAAGGGAGAGTTTTGCTTATGAATAAAGATGATCTCTGAATTCACTCTAAAGTTTTGTCTCAGGCTGGGCGCGGTGGCTCACGCCTGTAATCCTAGCACTCTGGGAGGCCGAGGCGGGCGGATTGTTTGTGCTCAGGAGTTCGGAACCAGCCTGAGCAAGAGCGAGACCCCGTCTCTACTAAAAAAATAGAAAGAAATTAATCGGACAACTAAAAATATATAGAAAAAATTAGCCGGGCATGGTGGTGCATGTCTGTAGTCCCAGCTACTCGGGAGACTGAAGCAGAAGGATTGCTTGAGCCCAGGAGTTGGAGGTTGCTGTGAGCTAGGCTGATGCCACGGCACTCTACCCCAGGCAACACAGTGAGACTCTGTCTCGAAAAAAAAAAAATAATAATACATTTTTGTCTCCTTCCAGTTCTGTACATTAGAAAATAATTTCTGCCCTCCTCTTTAATTTTCCAAGCTGTTAAAGATTTTATGTCTGTCTCCATTTTCAAAGTATAAAGCAAAACATTGTAAGTCCATTAGAGAGAAACATGAAAATTGTAAGCTTGTAATAATTCAAATTGTAATAATTATTGTCAAAAACACAAGGGTACCCAGAATTCCCTGTGTATTCTATTATGTTCTGTTTACGTGGAATCCAGTGTGAATGGTACCTGCCTAAAGTTACTTGCTCAAGGGACTGAAATAGTCTTAGCAAACTTGTGATGATTTGGGCACAACCACTGCTCCTTTGCCGACTAGCTGGGACTGCTGCTCTTGCCATGTCTGTTAGATAGCAACCTATGAGACCTCCTGGTCTTGTAGATATTTCTTTGCCTATCAGTGAATCATCAGTTGGAGTATTTCCTTAGTCATAGACTGGCCGTTTACTGGGATGTTCACAGTAGGAACTATATTTGAAGATAACAAATGGGTATGAAAATAGGAACGTGAAAAAATAAATATTCTTTTTCTTCGGGGACCTAAGATGGTTGTTTCTATTTTCTGATTCTTAAACTTTTAATTGTTCTTAAGAGGGGAGATCTGATTTTTTTTTAATCTTTCCTATGACATGTAACTGGTTAAGTCTTTTGAGAATATTTACATTCTCTGACCAGCCAGCAACACTCAATGTCTTCTATAGTTCCTAAGATTAAGGAAATAAGAGAAAGCCAGAGAGATGTGGCAAACAAGTATGTAATAATCTGGCAAGGAAATTCTTGAGCAAGAGTATATGGGTTTGAATTTATTGGAACATTTGAAAGCAATTAAAATGTTTTTTACCCCCAAACTTATTTTTGTCATTTTTTAAGCACACACAGGCATATAACTGAAAAATATCATTAAAACATAAATGAATTGTTAAGCTGATCAAACTAGAAGCTACCTCCAGGGATCTTTATAGCATATTAGGGTGGGGTGTCTATAATCCATACTCAGGCTATTGTAGATGTCAAAATTAACCCTGTAAGAAAAGCTGATCCTATACTCTCACTATTCAAACTTAATTAATATTTATTGACCCGATACAGATTTTCCTGCCTGGTGTCAAAAGTACCATCTTCCAAACAAGGGAATAGGCACTGAAATGATATCTATACGGTTAAACTATAAATGTGTGTTGAACAATTATAAATAGAATGTAGTAGAGGCCACAGTAGATGAATCAGAATTATTCGGGGTAACTCCACAATAAACTAGAAGAACATTGTTATTAGGTCTGCATACCTGTCATATTTCAAATACAAGAGTTCTCAAATTTTGCAATGTCACTGCGGAAAGATTAGAGGACACACTCCAGTATGCAATATATAATTCTTAAAAAAAATACTTTTTGATTTTTATGATTAGAAAGCCTTACTGATCATTATAGAAAATTTGAAAACTGCAGAAAACATCCTTTTTGAGACTCTGAAAAAGGCATCATACTTAATCAGACATGGTTTTTCTTCACCTGATAGTTGACAAGGATCATTTTTCTCAGGTGTTAAAAATAACATAAAATTCTTAAATCACATCTTGTTTTTCTCTTATAAAGTTTTTAAAATACAAATGCTGTGCAGGCTCCCCACCCCCTAACTCCTTTTGGTCGCCAGAACGGTGCAGAACACCTCTGAAAAGTGAAACAGAAATAAACAACTGGTTCCACAGGCAGCTGAATTAAAACCCTTACAGGTAGAGTACTATAGCACTCAGACTCTTTTTTTTCCCCCCTCTGTATTTTAAGATCCGCCCCCCACCACCACCACCCAAGCAATAAAGACCACAAAGGTGCATTCACACTGTAATGGAAAACCAAATTGACAGAGCAATTATCTCCTTTAAAAAAAGTCCTCTGTCTGGTCCTAGTGGTGGCCCTCTGGAGAGGTGAGAGGACCTGGGAGTTGGGGGGACCGCGGTGGGAGGAAGGCTGGCTTTTCTCTGTGTACCTTTCAGTATCGGAATTATGTCTTAACTTCACAAAAAATACGTAGATTTTGTTAAAGTACAGTAAAACATACATCTATATAATAACCTTAGGGGACCAAGCTCATTCAATAAGAAACATATCACCTCTATTTCCACGTACATATGGTTCTCAGCATTTCTCTCCCTTTCTGACTTTCCACTTCAGAGTCAAATTTTTTGAGGGGTGGGGGATGGGAGGACAGTAACTAAAAACAGGACACCTTCTCTGTTTTGTCCATGACTAAATTCTCATGGACAAAGCTGTGCCAAGGCCCCCAGAACTAGATGGCCTAACTATATGCAATGGAAACACCTGCAGATACTTATAAAATGAATCTTTACTACACTATTTGTGGTTTCTATTCCAAGCATTTTTCACTCATTCTCTGGACGTATCTGGTCTCGAGGGTGGCGAATCAGCTACGGAGAGGTGGACTGAGTGCACGATTTTCTGCAATCCAAAATATGAGATGTTGTCATGTGTGCAGGGCAAGGGTTATCTGCAGCAACACTGCTTCCAAGACAGCCCAGGTGTCTCAGCAGAATGAAACCTGGCTGCGGACGAGCTCTTCCTCATACTCACATGAAGACCACTGATGGGATTAATTTAGACATTTTCTAAAGTATTTATTTAAATCTATTCTCTTCCTGAGTAAGTATGGACTTTGCTCACCCTACTGTTTCCTGGAAGTATTTCCACCTTACACGGATGAGCACTTGTATTGGCTCCAGGTTTCTTCTGGGACACAAAACGGATAATATGTATTCACAGAGATGTAAAAACGCTGCACAGTGTGAGCTTTCCTTCAAAAATGACAACAGTGATTCTGGTTTTCATTCACGGTATTAAACATTGCAAGATTGGTAATTTGATAGTCGGTGTGAGAATCTACCATGGGGCGCCTCTCTTCTTGGTCTCTCCCTACTCTATTTCAATCTGATTGTATGCTTGGCTTGGAGAAACAGCCAGGGACCACATTGTGATTAGCCCAACAACCCAGCAGGGCAGACTCCTGAAACCAGAGTCGTAAGAGAATCAGTCCCGACCTAACACAACAGACATGAGTGACAAAAAGTTTGATTGTGCAATTTTCTCAGTAAGAGGACCTGAGGCTAGTCCCATTTTGTGCTCGACATTCTAGAAAATGTTTTCAATGCATTTTGGATTCTTCCACACTAAGCACTTTTTGCTTGTTAACTGTTTCACCTTTTTTATTATAAGATTGTATTTTGAGAACATGTGGGGAAAGTTGGGATATTTTTTCTTCCTCCTCTTTTTTTTCCCCTTCTGGTTTAAAAACAAGATAAGCCTGTATGCAAATAGAGTTCACGGTAACCACAGTAACATTCTCAACTTTATTTATTGAATTACACCGGACTGAGTTCTATTTGCATACCTTTAACATTAGAAACACTTATTCCATTAACCAGTCATTTGAGACATATTCTGAGTTTGTAGTTCTGAAGCTGGATTCAACCATACTAATGCCGGAAAAATGGATGTCTTCTGTATTAAAAATTCAGGATTGTTTACGTGCAGAGAAAGTCTTTTTTAAAAAAAAATTCTAAAATTGAAATGTGTCCAAATTAATTAAAGCCAATATTTGAAATATATTTAGTTATGTATTTCAAACACTAAAGAAATACACAGTATGACATTCTCATTCTATGAAGAAATAAAAGACAGGCTACTTTCCTCTTGTACTGCATATAATTTGTTTCTTGAAGAAGAGTAATAATTTTATATGTTGAATTTTTAAATAGAAAAAAGGAGAAAAAGAGAAAAAGACAATCTGAATGCTTTTCTCAGAAAGAACAGGAAGCTTAAAGGAGGAAGTAGGTGACAGTTTATTTTTCAACAAGTACATGGTATCGAGTGAATGAAATTCCTCTGGAAGCTATAAAAATGAAGATTGGAAGACAACTGTGTTCAGATAGCACGAAAGGCTCCTCAATAGTTAGAACCTTCTTTCAAAGCTAAGTTATTAATGAAAGCCAATTATTGCACTTTTCCAAAAGGAAACACTGAGTCATTCATGAAATGATCTAAGATTTCGAAACTTGCTTACACCATTTTTTTTTCCCTCCTCCTTGCCTACCTGTGCCAAAAGCAGGCTCAGAAAAGCCAACCAGTAACCAGGGCCTAAATCCAGGGAGGCTGCACCAAATTAGCTCAAGAGCAGAGTCATTTAACAGACTTCTGATGCCCCAGAGGCTTAGGGTCCTACCTGATGGTGAGCTCAGAAGTGCCTCCTCTGCCGCAGGGGTCCTCGTCCCCACCTCTGGAGGGCCTGTGATTAACTGGTTCTGGCACAGCAATTATTTGGCCATACCCTTGGCCTGTCTCCAGGTTTCAAGTAGAACAGCAAATGGGCGTGGGCCCACGGATAGGCAGGCCTGGGTTTTTGGGAGGCATTACGTATTTAGAGCCAGATCCCCACAGAATTTGGCCAGAGATGGGATACAGATGAGAATGTGTTTGGCTAGAAAATAACTGATGTCTTGATTCATTTATGTTGAGTGCGTGGCCATTACACCGAGTCCAAAAGACAGTCAACAAATGTTTGTGTCCGGAATAAACTGTGAGTGAAGTGATTTTAACCTGGGGACAGCTTCATCCTGTCTCTTTCCTGCTGAAAGAGAGTATTTCTAGGTCCTTATTTTCACAACATAATTCGAGGTAATTCACTAAGAGTTAAACCACCAAAGTTTCTGGAGAGGCCGTCAGGAGAAGCTGCTTATTTCATCTTTACAAACAACTGTAAGTCCATGTAGATAAATAATGTAGACAAGGAAACAATGTTTTGATCCAAACAATACAGAAAAGCTTGGAATTGTGCCTCCTGCACATAGCACCTTCTGTTTGCATTGTACTGTTAAAAGGATTTTACAGATATATAACCTTAAAATGACTCTGCAAGGTAGAGAGGGGAAGCGTGATGTCCCATTTCACAGGTTAGAACCATGAGCTTTCTAAGGTCACAAAGTCAGCACATGGGAGAGCCAGGCTTACATCCAGGGCTGCTGGTCTTTTTCCTCCCATCTTGCCCCTTGCAAACCAGGTCTGAATGTTCCCTTCTGTATACCTGGGTTCTGAGCTTGTTTTGTCTTTTACTTTTGCCTTCAGCCTGTGCTTTTAACTCCTAGAATTCCTAAGAAATAGTCAAGTCTGTTTCTACTCCCTACCTGGAAGGTCCTGGTCTGTTTTCACAACAGGGGATGTGCCTGGTTGAGGAGGAAGTGGTCTAAGAGTCTGGTATTCGTGTAAAATGACTTCCTCTTTTTCCCCTTGAGCTTATTCTGGTATTATTTTATCCCAACACCCCCCAAAAATCCCAGCTGAGGCACCACATATGAGGAACTTTTAGAAAAAAACCTTTCTTATCCACTAAGATGTTAGTAAAGATCACCAGTAATTTTTAATTTCCTTTGTGTGTTGATTTTTCACATTTTTTACGATGATGCAGGGTGAAGGTTTTTTTTTCTTTTATCATTTTGGAAAAAAATTATTTTAAAAAACTATCTTACTGATTTTTGCGTTCATTCCCATGGTGTGATTCGCACAACGGGTGATGATTTCTAACACCAACAGGAAAAACATGGTGGAGTTTTATGAAAAACCATTAGACAGTGTTAGTCGCACTCATTTAGAATATGCCCAGTAAGCACTGGTTAAAAATTGATGATCCCAGGAAAGTCTTTCTCGAGCGATTTTTGCAAAATACCTTGGAGACCTTGAACGTTCTGTTACAGTTTTACAATCCTGGGGAGCGAGACGGAGGGGGCGTGCGTGAGGAACGCTGCTTTTATTGCTCAGCTGAAAGTCCCTGGGCTCGGGGCTCAGCCGTCCTCCCGGTGCTGTCAACCGGGGGGGGGGGGGAGTCAGCGTTTTCTCTCCCTTCCTGGCGTTTTTACCAGGCAGATGCGTTGTCCTCTGTGAACGATTTCATTTCCAAAATATGTAAAAGAAAACTTTGTTCTTTAGCAAATGATTTTCTCCCCCCACCGGTTGCAAATCCCTCCCTCTGCAGCGGAGCTTTCTTATCTCTTATTTGCAGAGCAGTAGCCATTTTGGGGAGGGGGGGCTGGCAGCAGCTCGCAGCCTCGCGCTGGGCAAACGTTTCATAAAAAAGTACTCGCCGCATCCCAGGCGCTATTCCGAGCGTTTTGCGTGCATTCACTCGGTTCATCCTTACTACAGCCCTAGGAGATAGATGCTATTCGGAGCCCCATTTTACAGAGGAGGAAATTGAGGGGTAGAACCGTGAACTAACCTGCCCGAGATCACACAGCTAAACCAGCTCTGACCCATTATTCTTTGCTGCCTCGAGGTATTCACACAGCCTGCAAACCTTCAATAAAGTCTCCATGGCTGGGATTAGCTCTCTGACCTCTGTCCCAGAGGCAGGATTTTTTCCTGATCTCGCAGGAGCGTAGGGGGATATCAGGAGTCTCACTCTGGAGCCTTGTGTGAAAAGAGTTGGAACCCACCGAGAAAGAGAAAGCGTGTAACACGGATGGGGCCAACACTTCATTCTTACCCATTAATATTTCCTTTAAATCTATGAGCCAACTCAGTTGTTGCAACACAGACACACAGTGGTTCCCTAGCCAGGGCAGGTCAGCTAGAAAATACAACGTGTGTTTAAGGGGAAGGGCTAGATGCTTTTGAACACTTCGATTTGTTTCAATCCATTTTCAATGTTTATAAAATTCAATGGTAGAATGTTAGAACTTGGAGGATTTTATTCACTAGCCGAAGGACTCATAGTTACTATCTTAAAAAACAGGAATGAACAAGGAAACTAGAAACAAACAAACTACCAAACAAAACAAACAGCAAATTAGATCTAGCCATAATGCTTGGGAGAATATGCATTTGGCTTAATTGTATTTTCTAGTTATTCAGATAGCCACACATAAAATTTTGTTTCATCTTTTATGTATTTTAGATGTCTTAAATATATTTATATGTATTTACAGATACTTTGTACATTTTTTAATATATAAGACATACTTTTCCATCCTTAAACATGTATAATGTGGTAAATATGTCATCTTTTATGAAACAAGGTTAGATAACAGTAAACTAAACCACAAGTTAAAAAAATATATCTTTTTCATGGAAAGTTTACAGTTCTTCAATGCCCTCACTCTGAATTTGAATAATCATCCATGATAAAATATTAAGCATAATCAAGTTTTACCCACATGGACTTCATAACATTTCCTGAAAGCTTCTCTTTTTGGACCAAATCCCTAATATTGGTTCTGTTCTTGTGATTTATCTCTTCCTCCTTCTAAAGAGAAAGTTTAAAAAAGAAAAGAAAAAGGCTGTGTTTATACATACACACCCACGTATTTTTTAATGCAACACACATTATATGGAATAGCGCAGTGTAATTTTAAAAAGAGAAAGAAAAACTGTCTTTGGGACACAGTTGAAGTATTCAGAACTTATACAGGTCATTCAGAGTTGTGTTTATTACGTACTTGCTAAACACTAAAGAACACAGGCAAAAGCATATGACAAGTATAACCTAATTAAGTTTTGCATTCTCTGTGTGAGGAAAAAACCTGAGGGCTCTCCTCATAACGTGAACTCAGGGTAAGTCCCACGAGAGAAAGTTTAATTGATTTTATTGTATCAAAGAGTTCAGGGAACATTTTAATTCTTATTGAGTAATAATAGATTTGTATCGATAAAGCCAAACACCATGATGCAAAAGGTGGTGCCAGTCCCCCTCCATGGGGAAGGAGTCTCCCCCGACCACACGCAGGATGTTTCCATTCACCCAATCCTTAACTAAAGGAAAACACGGTAAGCAAATGCAGCTAAACACATCATCTATGTAATGTCCATGGGTTTCTTATGTCTTAGGCTTGATAAATCTTGGATTCAAATAGATATAGACTTGAAGGGAGAATAGAAATCTATGTGCTAAAGTTGGGTAGGGAAGAATGAGCCGAGAAAAGTTAAAAAAAGGAAGAGCTTTCTAGACAGCAGGAACAGGATATGCAAAGGCCCTGGGGTAGGAAGAAACATGAAAATTTGAAG
>NW_012147919.1:293419-295969 GCF_000956105.1 Propithecus coquereli
CTCAGGCTGGCTTCGAACTCCTGAGCTCAGACAATCCGCCCACCTCGGCCTCCCAGAGAGCTAGGATTACAGGCGTGAGCCACCGCGCCCGGCCACATCTTACTCATTCTTAACATCCACTAGAATTTAGGCCCTATTCTTGTTCCATTCTCAGCCTGAATGGTGCCTGCCCCACAGCAAGCACTCAATAGATATTTGTTGAATGAATCAGGATCTTGTCTTCTTCACAAAGATTTGCCAGTTGCCTTTTCTCCTCTTTGAAACCTCCTAATCAATGCTACTTTTCTGTCCTGTATCCACAGTTTACAAGCTGTGTGACCTTGGACAAGTTATTTAACATCTCTGTGCTTCTGTTTTCTCACCTGTAAATGGGAATGATATCAATCCCTAATTTCTAATCTTACTGTGATGATTAAACAGTTAATATGTATAAAGTGCTTAGAACAGGGCCAGGTGTGATGGCTCACACCTGTAATCCCAGCACGTTGGGAGGCCCAGGCAGGGGGATCATTTGAGGCCAGGAGTTTGAGACCAGTCCTGGGCAACAAAGCAAGATCTCCTCTCTACAAAAAATAAAATAATTACCCAGGTGTGGTGGTGCACACCTGTAGTCCTGGCTACTGCGGAGGCTGAGGTGGGAGGATTGCTTGAGCTCAGGCATTCAGAGGCTGCAGTGAGCTATGATGACACTGCTGTACTCTACCCTGGGCAACAGAGCGAGACCCCATCTCTTTAAAAAAAAAGTGCTTAGAACAATGTCTGGCGCATAAGTACTCAATACCTGGAAGCTAGTGTTATTAATTATAATCCTACGTACTCAATACATGGTAGGTAGTGTTATTACCTAATTATAATCAATCATCTTATAGTTTGTATATCTTTCTCTCAATGAAAATAAAAAGTTTTTTATGTGCTGATTCTCCCAACTTCATCTTGTTTCTCACACAGTAATTAGCACGACATACCTATAGAGTAAGCACTCAATAAATATTAGGGAATTGGTAAAAAATCTTAGCAACTATATTAATTAGGATTAGAATCCATTGTGAGTAACAAAAAAGTCAGGAGTTTATTTTACCTTCATGAAAAATAAATCTGGAGGTAGTTAATCTAGGGCTGTGTGACACTCCGTCATGTCAGGAACTGGGCTCTTCCTATCTTACCGTTCCACCTTTGTTTCACACAGCTTCTGCCTCATGACCCAACATCACTGCTCCAGCTCCAGCTACCAGTCTATACTCCAGCAAGCAGGAAGAGTGGGTGCAGATGCGAAAAGGAGACACGCCTCTTTAAAGACACTTCCAGGAAGTCATATAGACCACTTCCCATTATAAACCATCAATCAGAATGTAGTCTACAGGCACAAAGGAGGCTGTGTGGCCATGTGACAACTAAAAAATAGTGGTTTTATTGCTGAGGAAGAAGGGAAGACAGATATCGGGGCATCTGTGGTCTCTGTCCGGCAGTTCAGTTTGCTATGTGAATACCAGGAAGACTGGAATGGTTCCAGCCCTGGTAAAGGACACGGGTAGCATGCACCCAGCTGTGGTTTTTGTAAAAGCACTGCTTTACCTTCTACTTAGAACCATAATGACACTTTTAGAATTGATGACGTTTTTACTTTTTATTTTTATATCCATGTACAAGTGCAGTTTTGTTACGTGGATATATTGCCTGTTGGTGAAGTCTGGGCTTGTGGAGTAGCCATCAGCCGCACGATGTACATTGTACCCGCTAAGTTATTTCCCATCCCTCACCCCTTCGGCCTTCCAGAATTGATGACTTTTCATTTATAAATGTCAGCGTTCACTTAGAACTCCCTAAGGAAGAAAGACGTATACATAAACCAGTTGATTAAATATTTTTTTTAAAGTGATTTTTAAAAACTATTATTATGGCCAATGTCAAGCAAATACAAAAGAAGAGTGTAATGAACCTTCATGTACCCATTATACACCTTCACTATCTACCCATTGTACACCTTCAACAACTAAAAACTCATGATCCCATCATCTGCCCCCTACTCCCCCACTATATTATTTTCATGCAAATCCTAGATATCATTACATTTCATCTATTGGTATTTCAGTTAGTATCTCTAAAAGATAAGAACTCTCTTAAAAACCATAATCACAATACCATTATCACACCTTACAAAATCAGCGGTGTCTTTAATATCATCTACAATTTTGCCAGTGTTTAAATTTCCCTACTTGTCTCATAGGTGTTTTTTAAAAAATATTATTTCAAAAAATTTAGGGCGTACAAGTGTTTTGTGTTACATGGATGAATTGTGTCATGGTGAAGTCAGGGCTTTGAGCGTGCCCGGCATCAGAATAGTGTACATTATACTCTATAGGTAGATTTTTGTCTCATAGGTTTTTAAAAAAAATCCCTTTGTTTGAATAAGAATCAAGACAAGGTTTATACGCTGTCATGCTTGGTTGATGTATCTTTTTTTTGAGACAGAGTCTCACTCTGTTGCCCTGGCTAGAGTGAGTGCCGTGGCGTCAGCCTAGCTCACAGCAACCTCACACTCCTGGGCTCAAG
>NW_012147919.1:296019-297230 GCF_000956105.1 Propithecus coquereli
GAGCCGAGAAAAGTTAAAAAAAGGAAGAGCTTTCTAGACAGCAGGAACAGGATATGCAAAGGCCCTGGGGTAGGAAGAAACATGAAAATTTGAAGTGATTGATCTGTAATCTGAGAAAAGTCATGTCGGTGTGCAATATACTTGAAAATCTCACATGGATGGACAACCGTTCAACAGCACATACTTACTAAAGACCTACTCTGCCAGGCAGTGTTTGGGGCTAGGGATACATTGATATAGAAAGCACACCAAGTCCTTGAAATATTGTTACTTTCTTACAGCCATAAGTGACAAAAGGGGAGCCTCGCAAAATATGGCCAGGCATGTGTCTTTTCCGTCATTATTGAAAATTTATTGAGTGACTACTATGTACCTATGTTGGTACAGAGATACAGAATTGCACCAAAAAACCGACGGTCCTAACTGGAGTCAACGTTTCAACCAAGTAAATAGATATTAAATGGCTAATTCCAGTGGTTCTCAAACATTTGTAAGCATTAGAATGATCAAAAGCTTGATGAAAAATACACATTGGCTGGGCCCTTCCTGGGAGACTAAGGTCTCTCACATTTTGAGTGTCACCCCAGTGGATGCAGAAGCAGGTGCTCTGGGCTCACACCCTGTAGAAGGCATTTAACTATGGTAGGAATAATTAATCACTAGAAAACTTACATGGCATTTGAGTGCTGGCTTCTCTGTTAGGCATAGCAGGCACAATGCCCAGGGCCCATGATACTTTTAGGGGCCCACAAAAATGTCTTTATTTGAATTTCTTTTAAAGCCAGAAGAAAAAAATGGACAATATTCATATACAATATATAAAAATATTAATATATAGAATATATAGTAATTAATCCAGTGGAGTATATTTCCATTTCAGGTCAATATAGTCATACAATGTAATTTTTACTACCTTTTTATGGAGGAAAGGGCCCACAAAGGCAAAAATATCTCAGGCCTACAAGAATCATGATTCAGCCCTGGGTTCTATGGAAATCTACAAAAGGGTTTTAAAGGTGGTGGAGTTTGGATAAGGCTTTCAGGCAGGAGGGACAGTTGAGCAAAGACTTGAAGGGAGAATAGAAATCTATGTGCTAAAGTTGGGTAGGGAAGAATGAGCCGAGAAAAGTTAAAAAAAGGAAGAGCTTTCTAGACAGCAGGAACAGGATATGCAAAGGCCCTGGGGTAGGAAGAAACATGAAAATTTGAAG
>NW_012147919.1:297280-297854 GCF_000956105.1 Propithecus coquereli
GAGCCGAGAAAAGTTAAAAAAAGGAAGAGCTTTCTAGACAGCAGGAACAGGATATGCAAAGGCCCTGGGGTAGGAAGAAACATGAAAATTTGAAGAAATTAAAGAAGACAATAAGGTTAGAAAAACTACAGCAAGGGGAGGAATGGTGTGAATTGAGACAAAAGCTAGTCAGTGCTGGGCTTACAGACAAAAAGAAAAATAGAGGACTCTTTTTTCCTCTCCTTTGCCTGATCCCTGGTTTGCTTCTAAGAGGAGATAAACCGTTCAGATGCACTGATTTTGTCTTATTGATTTGCAGAGTGTTCATGAGTATCTGCTTTTTGTTATTATCTTTCTAATGGTAATAACCATCTATGTTTTTGTTTGTTAGGGTTTGGGGGTATCTCCGAAAAAAGAGGAAAGAAAATGTTCCACGTTTCTGCACATCAAATGTACCAACTTTCTTTATAAACTTCTAGAAGTTCCCTTGAGTTTCTTTGATAATGAGATTTGATAGTTAGGCATGATAATCATGTTGTCATCACTAGTACTGTAGTTTGAAAGGTTTCCAAAAGCTTTTTTTTTTTTTTTTTTT
>NW_012147919.1:308585-310960 GCF_000956105.1 Propithecus coquereli
AAAAAAAAAAAAAAAAAAAGAAACAATAAACAAAATAAAATAAACAAGAAGATAAGAAGTTTAATATAGAGAGAGCCAGATGGTGCTAAGCTATTAAGCAAGAAGGAGGGATTGAATAGGGATTGTGTGTGTGTATGTGTGTAATTTTTGAAAGGATGGCCAGGGAAGTACTCCCTTAGGACAGGGGTCAACAA
This sequence comes from Propithecus coquereli, assembly GCF_000956105.1. Classification (NCBI taxonomy): domain Eukaryota; kingdom Metazoa; phylum Chordata; class Mammalia; order Primates; family Indriidae; genus Propithecus; species Propithecus coquereli. The sequence continues at coordinate 308,780 of NW_012147919.1, forward strand.
ACTATGGGCCGAGGGCCAAATCCAGCCTGTGGCCTGTTTCTGTACAGCTACAAGCTAAGAAGGGTTTCACGTTTTTAAATGGTTAGAAAAAGTCAGAGAGAATTTTTATGACACCTGAAAGCTATCTGAAATTCTAGTTCCATGTCCGTAAATAAAGTTTTATTGGAACCCAGCTTTGTTCATTTGTTTACTTCCTGCCTGTGGTTGCTTTTGTCTGACAACGGCAGTTGAGTGGTTGCAAGAGACCCCGTGGCCCACAACGCCTGAGAGATTACTCTCTGGCCCTTTCCAGAAAGAGTTTGTTTACTCCTGCCCCAAGCTGTCATCTGAAGAGAGAAACTGAAGTAGGTGAGGGAGCGAGTCATGCATTTATCTGGGGTAACATCCGAGCCGATGTCACAGCAAATGCAAAGACCCTGAGGTAGGATCACGTCCGGTGTATTCTGGGCAAGACGAGGAACTCATGGGGACCGTAGCCGAGCCGATGAGGTCCGGAGGCAAAGGGGACCAGATCATGTGCAGTCTCTGTTCCCGGCCCGAAGGAAATTGGAACCCGGGCAATTTTGAGACGAGCGGTGATGTGTCCCGGCTCACTTTCCCTGCATCTCTCTATTTTAAGAATTGACTGAAAAGGGGGCAAGAATGGCAACGGTGAAACCAGCCAGGAAGGCATTCTCGTAATCCGGGTCAGAGATGATGAGAGGTTGAGCCAGGCAGGTACCAGAGGGGCTGGAATTTATCTCGTGGGATTCTGGAAGAATTTTGAAGGTACAATCAACAGGGCTTGCTCTAGACTAGATACATGAGCAGAGGGGGCAGTCAAGGTTGACTGCAGGGTTTTTGGCCTGAGCCAACAAATTCTAGAATTCTCTTTACGAGAACCGAGAAGACTGTGGGAGGAGTAGGCTGGGAGGAAGAAGATCAGGTGCTCAGTTGAGATGCCTTTTAGACGTTCGAGGGGAGTTGTCGAGTAAGTAGCTGGACACAGAAGGCAAGAGTTGGGAGAGGTCTGGGTTTGGGTGGGATACATGTGGGTGTCATCAACGTAGGGCCGCAATGCTGCGGCAACGAGCACAGACAGAAAGGAGAGTATGCGCCTCGTAGGATGACTACTCCCCACCCCACCCCACTGGAGACAACCTCTCCGGTGGGCTGTCATGTTTTCATAGTAAAATCCAAAGTTCCTACCATGGCAACCCTTCCCGAGTGCTAGTGCTACCAATTTTCTTCTGGTTCTATCAGCTCTCGCTACACTGTTTTTTTGTTTGTTTGTTTGTTTGTTTTTTGAGACAGTCTCAGTCTGTTGCCTGGGCTAGAGTGCTGTGGCATCAGCCTAGCTCACAGCAACCTCAAACTCCTGGGCTCAAGCAATCCTCCTGCTTCAGCCTCCCGAGGAGCTGGGACTACAGGCAACGCCACCACACTCGGCTAATTTTTCTATTTTTAGTAGAGATGGGGTCTTGCTCTTGCTCAGGCTGGTCTCAAACTCCTGACCTTAAGCTATCCTCCTGCCTCGGCCTCTCAGAGTGCTAGGATTACAGGTGTGGGCCACCTGTACTGGCGGCTGGCCCACCGCACTGTTTTTGCCTTTCCTCGGGCAGACCCAGCTGGTCCAGACCCAGGGCCTTTATCTGCTACCCGCTCTTTCTGGAATACTCTGTAGACTTTTGCATGGCTTGAATGGCTTGCTGGCCATTCACAGCTCGGGCCAAATACCAGCGCTGCAGGGATCTTCCTTCCCTGTCTCCTTCCCTAACACAAATAGCCTCCCACTCATCCCTATTCTATTACCGTTTTTTATGTTCTTTCTGCCTATAAATTCGAGTGTTCAGTATGTGCCTTCTCCCACAAGACTACAGGCTGCCTGAGGGCAGGGATTTTGCCTTATTCTTCAGCAGTGCCTAACATACAGTAGACACTCAAATATTTGTTGAATTTAATGAATAAATGAATAAGGTATAATCACTTTTCACTTTTTACATTCTGCATTCTCCACCGCAAAACCTAGCAATACGCCACCTAAACACAGTTTTGGGAGAAGGCTTTGGGCTCAGTTGCAGGCTTGAACCCTGGACATGCATGCAGCCACTGAGAGGACTTGGGAACACATTGCATCTTCCACCAGGAGGGCAGGATAGAACATTCCCGAATCTGGGCAGCTTTATAAGATGGTCAGGATGC
>NW_012147919.1:311010-312589 GCF_000956105.1 Propithecus coquereli
ACGGGATCTCACTCTTGCTCAGGCTGGTTTCGAACTCCTGAGCTCACACAATCCACCCGCCTCGGCCTCCCATAGTGCTAGGATTACAGGCGTGAGCCACCGCGCCTGGCCTGATGTATCTTTTTTTTGAGACAGTCTTGCTCTGTCAGCCCTGGTACAGTGGCATGATCATAGCTCACAACAACCTCAAAGTCCTGGGTTCAAGTGATCCTCCTGCCTCAGCCTCCCGAGTAGCTAGAACTGCAGGCGCGCAAAATCACACCCGGCTAATTTTTTATATTTTCAGTAGAGACAGGGTCTCACGCTTGCTCAGGCTGGTCTCCAGCTCCTGAGCTCAGGCCATCCCAGGCCTCGGCCTCCCACAGTACTAGGATTACAGGTGGGAGCCAAAGCACCCTGCCCCAGGGTGGATTCCTTTGTGCAGATGACAGGCAACTCAATTTTCAGTGTTGTGTTAAAAAGCATACAGAGAGAGCAAAAATCTAGAAGTATATACACCGGAATATTATCAGTACTTATTTGGGGGAAGTAGAATGACCTTATTTTTGCCAATCTATATTTTATCACTTTTTCCATAGTGAGCATGCCTTTCTGATGAGAAATAAATAATAGCTGCTATTTATTGCAAACACTGTGCCAAATACTGTGTTGAGGGATTCACTTACATGAGCTCATGGAATCCTCATGACAATTCTATGAGGTAATTACTGTCTCCATTTTGCAGTAAACACTCAGACCTTGCCTAAGGTCATATGGCCGGCATTTGGTAGTTCCTGGATTTAATCTTCCAGCTGCTTGACTCTCAAGGGATTCTGATTTCGGTAAGTGTGGCACGCGGCCTGAGAGACAAGTTCTGGAAGACTCCCTCAAGTTATTGCAGTGCAGACCCAGGGCTGGGAACTGTAGCCATCTCTGCCCACCACATGGCATCATCATGCACAAAACATCTCATCTCTCCATGCCAAACCCTGCTCTCAGCTGAAAAGTATTCTGCGTCTGTCATGTATGACGCCTGAAGCATGATGCTGGCGCAGAACGTGTACCTGACAAGTGCACCTCTCTCCCCGGCTTGCTCCTTGGAGACAAGGCTTGGGAGTCCATCATGGCAATAGGAGTAGCTTCCTAAGTAGCTTCTGCAGCTCCACCCTAACTCCCCTTCCAGGCTTTTCTCCTCACAGGTGCTATTCACACCACCAATTTTTGTTCAGCTTCCACGATATGCCAGAAACATCAGGACACATTAGTGCATCCAAACAGACAAAAATGCCTACCTTCATGGAAATGATCGATGGAGGTTTGCAAGGAGATTTTTTTCAAAAACAAATAAACAAGATAGGCTGGGCACAGTGGCTCATGCCTCAAGCAATTCCCCAAGGCAGGGGAATTGCTTGAGGCCTGGAGTTCTAGACCAGCCTGGGCAACATAGCAAGATCCCATCTCTACAAAAATTTTAAAAATTAGCCAGACATGGTGGTATGCACCTGTAGTCCCAGGTGGATGACAGAGTGAGACCCTCTCTCAAGAAACAATAGGCCGGGCGCAGTGGCTCACACCTGTAATCCTAGCTCTCTGGGAGGCC
>NW_012147919.1:315915-317712 GCF_000956105.1 Propithecus coquereli
GGCAAAGCAAGTTTTGGTATCTTTCTGCATGGGCTAAAATACACAGGACAGGAGGGGAGATTTTCCAAGGATATCCAAGTTGCAGCCAAACAAAGTGACTTTCTGTAGGTCTCTGCCAACAAGGAGAATCAGCTTTCACCTATTCCTAAAATAAAAGTCCCTGGGAGAAGGAAAAACAGAGGGGGAAAAATTAGCAGTTACGTTGAAAGGGCAGAATTTGGAATGGCAGCTTGCTGAAACACAACAGGGGGTTTTCAGGACAGGGAAACTATTCTGCATGATAGTGCAAAGGTGGATGCATGTCATTACGCATTTGTCAAAACTCACAGACCTGTACAACACGAAGAGTGAACCCTAATGTAAACTATGGATTTTAGTTACTACTATATATTAATAGTTACCAATGTATTCATATTGGCTTATCAAGTGTCTGTCTTCAATGGCAGAAAAATAAAGTGTATCAAATGTACCACACTAATGCAAGATGTTACTAGTAGGGCAAACTGCTGGGGGGGGGGAGTGGGGGTGAAGAAAAGGGCATTTGAGAACTTTCTGCATTGTCCAATTTTCTATAAACTAAAACTGCTCTAAAAACAGTCTATCAATTTAAAAATAAATAAATGCTTAAAAGGCACACTGTTTAATGAGTGCAAAAATTGGAAAGAAAATGACCTTTTATTTCCCTATTGTGTAAATAGGAAATAGAAACTTTTTTTCTCAGCTAACCTCTCTGTAGCATAAAAACACTTTTAGGCATATATATATATATAAAATATCTCTTGAGAGAGTGAGGTAGAAAACAATGCCAGCTACTATTCTTTAATTTGGAATTGATCCACTTTTCTTGAGTTCGAATAGCATGTGGCTTTGCTGTTGTTGTTGCTTTTTAATGTTAGTATTTTGTTATCCCAAAGAAAGCTCTCAGAGCACTGAGACTCTTAAAAGACAGTATCAAATGTTTCAACAACTGACAAACCTCAGACTTCCTGTATTTCTGTAACTTGCCGTTTTCCCTTCCTTCTTCTTTTAATTTGTTAATGATCCCTGGGGCCACAGGCTCTCTCTGTGACAGGTCTCTAACTAGATCAGTGGATCAAAGGTGAGGCTTCGCTAAGTAATCAGTGTAATTTCACCCGTGTAGCAAGCTATTAAAAACAGACCTGCAGGGTTTTTCAAGGACAACCCAGGTATTGATTTGGCAACCAAAACTCCTGTAGTGCAAGCAATAATATTTCAGGGCCAGTGTTTCCTCATTGCCACTATTCTTTTCTCTCCTCTGTCCCTATTGAAATCCTTAAAGTCTCGGCTAACGCAAATACGCCCGCCTTCAGAAAGGAACGTCACTGTTACAAATTAGAGAAGGGAAGAGAAACCTCCTCATTTCTTTGATGAGCATTTTTTTTATTAGAGATTAATTTCCCCCTGCATAGTTGCTCTTCCCAGTCATTATACCTTTATGTGGGCTTTTTTTTTTTAAAGAACATACTTATTATGTAATTTGTTTTGCATTTCTGGAACGAGGAACCTTTTCTGCTCACATTGTTGTTAAAAATCTAGGAAAGATGCCTGCCCCTCCTGTGTGATAGATCACCCTGAGCGTTGGAAGGAAATGATTCACCACAATACTGTGACGGAAAGTGTTCTAACACCAGGGCTGGAAGGCAGGTTATTAACTGCCTTACCTGCACGCAGCAGCTACAGGAGCAGCCAGCGCCTCTCAGCTTCGCCTGGAGAGGTTCCCTCCGCCCAGCCTCACCCGCTGCGTCAGCTTTGTTCCTGTTCTGTTTCCTCTGTCCA
>NW_012147919.1:319552-320462 GCF_000956105.1 Propithecus coquereli
CATGGATGACATCTATTGAAATGTAAACTGTGCATACTCTTTAACTCGCAAATTCCACTTCCAGGCATTTAGCCTATAAATTCATTTCCAAAAATGTCCAAATATATGAAATGCAAGGATGCTCATGGTCACATTGTAACAGTGGGAAATTGAAAAAAAACTAATATCCATCAATAGACTGGTTATATAAATGATGGGCTATTTACCCCACGGAATACTACACAGTCATTAAGAGGAATAAAATAGACATGTAATGACATGGCTCACCGGCCAGGATTGCATTACTGCTGCTTCCTAAAACAATGGTTCTCAACCAGGGGACATATGACAATGTCTAGAGACACTTTGGTTGTGACAGAAGAGGGATGGGAAGAATGACGTTGCTATTGGCATCTAGAGGGTAGAAGCCAGGGGCATTGCTAACATCCTACAGCGCACAGGACAGCCCCTCACAGCAAAGAATTAATCTGGCCCCAAATATCAATGTTTCTGAGGTTGAAAAACCCTGTTCTAAACCAATCGCTGGCAAGAAGAATGGAACAGGCAGAATTGTGTGTGTAGATTAACGAACTTTTACCTTTTGGGACAGTGGAGAATCAAGTTTCCTCTCTGAAAATATAATCTCACAGTATCTGAAAAGAGCAGGGTTTCCGTAAGCAAGGAAGAACAGAAGAAGCTGATTGCATTGTGCAAGCAACCAAGTGTCTGCCCCGTATATCTACATAGGAAACATAGGGAGAGCAATATGTAAACAAAGAAGGTTTTCATATGTATGTAAAAGATTGAAAGGAGATGCATCAAACTGTTAAGGTTATTGGCTGGAGGAAGGTAGAATTTCCTTTTTATTTTCTTTTTTTGTACTGCTTCATATTTTTAAAAGTTTTCTGTAATGACTGTGTCTTTTATCACA
>NW_012147919.1:320512-335126 GCF_000956105.1 Propithecus coquereli
TGTAGATTAACGAACTTTTACCTTTTGGGACAGTGGAGAATCAAGTTTCCTCTCTGAAAATATAATCTCACAGTATCTGAAAAGAGCAGGGTTTCTGTAAGCAAGGAAGAACAGAAGAAGCTGATTGCATTGTGCAAGCAACCAAGTGTCTGCCCCGTATATCTACATAGGAAACATAGGAAGAGCAATATGTAAACAAAGAAGGTTTTCATATGTATGTAAAAGATTGAAAGGAGATGCATCAAACTGTTAAGGTTATTGGCTGGAGAAAGGTAGAATTTCCTTTTTATTTTCTTTTTTTGTACTGCTTCATATTTTTAAAAGTTTTCTGTAATGACTGTGTCTTTTATCACAAAAAAAAGACTTCTAAAAATATTTCAACTTTTTAAGGCTTTGTGAGGATTTGTTCAGGACTTCACACAGTCACCTGCCACACAAGAAAAACTCAATAAATTCTTGTTATTATTTTCTTATTTTCATCAGTGTTATTAATCCTATGATCGTCCATCATGGAACGCTTAACCGATAACATTAAAATAATTTCGGAAAACTAAATGAGCTAGTTCCTGTATTTCACTGAGCCTAAAACATCATCACTTGTGAGATGCTCCATTATTTTGTGGACTATGAAGGGAGAAATACTTTTAAATATAATGGCAAGATGCCATTGATTGCAAAATATATACTGATTTTTAGTTATGTTAAAATGTAAAAACGTAGTCATTTATTTTTATGGAGAAAAAATGTAAAACTTTTTTTACTTTTCGTACCTTAGACTTGATAAGACAGAGTATGGGGCTAACTCAGTTTCATGACAATGAAGCATAAATGTGTGTATCAAAGATTTTCCATTTTCAAAAAGTTCAGTGTTTAAATAAACATTTTTAGAAGTTGGACTAGTCCAGAATATCAAAATTCTAGGATCCCTGTAGCATATAGGCTAATCTTGTTTAATAATGAAGATTGTTGAATGAAAAAAAATGAATTAGAAATTAAAGAATTAGCTAAAGGTGCAATGGAAAAGAGTCTATACTCTTGAACAGCAACAGAAACCATGTAAAACAACCACAAGTGCGATGGAGAAAGTACATGGAAAACTAGATTGATACAAAAATAAGGGCATCTTGGGTAGATATTAATTAAAATAGCAGTTCCTTTTGTTGTAAATGAGCCAAAGTAAAAATAAGTAAGTAAATAAATAAATAAAATTGCAGTGTCGACGCAATACCTCGATTATCTGGGACGTTTTAGGACTCTATGAGGTTTTGACACAATCACACTCTGTATTATAAAAATCCACTTATCTGTTGAGCACCTGTCGTGTCTCTGTCTTGTACAGGTAAGTTGGCGGTCATCATTTTTAGGAGGCGGACCTTAATACATAGAGAAGGAATGAATTCTGTACCTATGGGAGCCTGAATCTAATTCTCTGACCATGCACAATACAGCCCACTTACTGGTAAGCCTGGCACAGCTGGGCGGGACCTGAGGAAAATGTGAATTGCACCTCCAGGCATGCAGATTTTAATCAGCTGATTCCCAGTGACTTGCCTTAGAAGTGCTATCGCATCCTAGCATTTTCAACCCCTTCCTGGCCTTTCCGGGGTGGGGTTTTTTCGTTGTAATTCCACCTCACTCCAGTGCATGTTTCCTCTACGCAGGACACGTCTCTGAGGGCAAGGGGAAGTGGGGACCACAGACACACAACTGCTGACAGGCAGCTCTCCACTGCTGATTGCTTAACTGCATCAGATCACTTGAGCATCATCTTCCACCGAATACACCAGGAAGTTCATAAAATCGACATCTGTGTTGTCAACATGACTTGTTTGCGCCACATCCATCTCATGGATGGGCGTGATCTTCAAAAAAAACAAAACTAAACTAATTTAATCAATCCAATGTTCAACTTCAGGAAAATATTTGTATTATCCCTACGAAGAGAATATTCATAGACAGCAAGCATCTTTTCAAAAGGATTGGGCTTGGAGGGACGCGGTGGCTATAATCCTAGCACCCTGGGAGGCCAGGGTGGGAGGATCACTTGAGCTCAGGAGTTTGAGACCAGCCTGAGCAAGAGCAAGACCCTGTCTCTACTAAAAATAGAAAAATTAGCCAGGCGTGGTGATATGCGTACCTGCAGTCCCAGCTACTCGGGAGGCTGAGGCAGGAGGATCTCTTGAGCCCAGGAGTTTGAGGTTGCTGTGAGCTAGGCTGACGCCACTGTACTCTAGCCAGCTGACAGAGAGAGACTCTATCTCAAAAATAAATAAATAAATAAACATTTTTAAAAAATTTAAAAAAAGGATTGGGCTTATTGTATTCAATTGATGTTTATGACATTTAACTTAAAAAAATGTCCAGTTTTAAAATCATTCTTATTTCCAGGCATTTTGTGAGTAAGTGCTCACACAGACATTTCTATAACTACAAGTTATTTCCCTATTTCTTAGAGTTAATTTTTCACGGTTACTCTGTGTAGTTACCACAGCTAGTTTTTCCCAACATCAGTAGTATTTATTTTTTTGTTTTTTGTAGAATTTTCATCTAAATTACTTCATCATTCCTTCCACATGTTGCTTTGTTTAGTTGTGCAGTATTGTATAGAACATCCGTTAGCATTTATACAATCTGGTAAATATTATTACTGTACCTTTCTGGTTAAGTTCTTTTGAAGAAAGCAGGAAAAAAAAATTACACCTCCCATGTTGAATTAAGAGTACACAGACTTCTCTTTCCCTTTTTTTAAAAAAATGTATTTTGGCAGTTGCAAACAGGTGCTAATTCAGTTCATTTACGATATGAGAAAGATCAATGTACAGTCGAAACTCTTCTTTTTTCAGAGCAGAAAATTATAAGCGTTGAGCAAAACAGAAAACAGAATCCTTTTCTAAATATAGCAATGTCATATGACCCCACTGGTCTTCGTACTTAGAGAATTAAGGTATTAGGCACATTGCTTCATGGATGTAGCATGTAATTACTCCAGGGAAGAGGGAGTATGTCCAACCAGCACAGAGATAAACACTGGGCTTGTGTCTGTCCTTTTTGATCTAAGGAAATAGACTTTAGAATGTTGTTGGGATGTCCCCACGTGACAGCTTGTCATTTGGGTAAACTTTCCCACTGCACACAGAAAACAGTTCTTCCCTCTCTTTGGTTTTATTTTTATACCTTTTCACAGCAGTCAACGTTTAAACACTTTTCACACAGTAGACTTTTTTTTTTCTTTCTGTTTGCTTCTTGAACTGTGAGGCCTCAAACTGAGGCTAATTCAATTTCGCTGGTTATCATGATCATTCATGACAACATTATATAGTTCTCAATTTAGATCTCCTGAAATTAATCTCTGTGAATGTGGTGTTTTGTTTGTTTTGTTTTTTATGGGTCTCTTTATAGGATAATTTGGACATGTATCCTTAAAGCTTTTAGTGCTTTTTTTTTTTTTTTTAATCTTTACTTTTAAAGAGCATTTCAAGTTTACTACATTTCTGGGACAAATTAAAGATGAAGTTGGGAGTGAGAAGCTCAGGAGCTATGACTGCATTTAGATGTGTTTATCTGCAAACTAAAATTCTTAAAACACCATTTCTGTTTTTCAGGAGGTAGATCTTTCCAGCCAAGGAAGGGTTTGCAAAACCATGGTTAGTAACGAAGACTTATTTTTGCAGGGGGAGCGGGTTGGGGAGCTGATACATATTAAAATTGAGAAAAGGCCTGCCCAACCTTGGGGAAAAGCAGCTGTTCTCACACTGCTATCAGCATTTATCAGGGGAAAAATTTTTACGTTTGCCCTCTGGGCCCACAGGAGGGAAGGAGTAGGAGGAAGTGACTAGGATTGTTGCATACTTGAAGGAAGCAGAGGCCTCAGCTGGTTGCTAAAAAATCAATTTAAAAAATAAATAAATAATGTAGCTCAGGCATAGAGCAAATTGTGGGCCAGAACTGAGAATCTGGTTTCAGGATTCTGGAGTTTCTATTTGGAAAACTTATCACCCAACTCCCTTGACCTGTTTTTGGAACATGTTCCATGATAATACTTATTAATTTCTGATGCTCCTTATGAAATCCATTGTTTTCATAACCCTTGCGCTAAATACTGAACTTTTTTTTAGAATTAGAATGCATTTTTGTGTTATTATATAGTTAAAATTACTTTTAATCTATGACAAATCAAATACTCAACATTTAAAAAAATATCCTTCTTTTCAAAACAACCCTCTCAAATTAAAAGCTGAGTTCATCTCTATGACCTTTGCTTGTCTTAAAAAAAAAAAATTAAACAAACTGCTTTTTTGGAATGTCCCTTGCAAAAACGATAAATCATAACTTTATCAACTTCCCCAGAGGCCTTCAAAACAAAAGAAAAAAGTTCAACTAAGTTCAATTGCTCTGTAAATTCATCCTAAAAGGTATCATTCCCCAAATGTATTTTGTTCACAGGGCAGCATTTAAAGAACCGCGAAAACAGCTTTCCTCTTTGAATGCTGAGTGAGGATCCTTAGCCAAAGGAAAACTTTGGCAGACACTGGTCAGGATTCACGCACATTGCTCCAGCTGCAGGTTTTAACTTCCTTAATTCCAGACCTGAGGCTGGCTAAGTGTTGAGTGATCAAGAGTTAAGAGTTTCAAAGTTAAGGAAGCTGTAAACTCATTTCCAAGAGTTGTCTTTCCAAATTACTCCTGCTTCTAATATGGAAGCTTCCTTTGTTTTTCAGCTCCTTGTGCACAGAGCGTTTTCCTTAAGACAGAGCTCTCTCTCTCTCCCCCTCTCTCCCCCCCCCTCTCTCTCGCGCTGTGTAAAAAAAACAAAAAACACGAGAGAGCACAAAAACACAAAAAAACTCTAGAGTACACTCTAAAAAATGGAGAACACACACAAAAAAAAGAGTCCCCCCTCCAATAACATTATCTATGGACATTTTCTGCCTTTTTGTGAAACCTCCCTGAATCTTAGCCCAGACTTCATTTCTGATTAATCACTTGGGCTCACAAGATAATTCAGGAACCACACTCCGCTGGCAGTGAACTATCTTTAGGAGATGAATTCACGAAAACTCACTGCGTTTTATTACTTGGGTTTGCCTGTGCTTCAGCATCTTTCTTTTCTAACACAATCCAGAGATAGTTAAATCTTTGCAATAAAAGGAGGTGCATTTTTAAAACACACACTATTTTTCCATATCTCTCTGATCATTTTCATTATATCTCTAGAATGGGGAATTTAAAATCTCAAGAAATATCTGGCTTCCCTTTTTTTCTTCTTATGTAGTCAGTAGGTCAAAAAAACTCACATGTGGTAATAGGAAGCAAACACATTATACACATGTTCTAAAAATTTAGTCATGTATTATACAAATCATTGAAACTTGAATCTCCTAAACTTTGTTCCTACATAACTTTTCATTGGATAATCCTTTCATATATATATTTATACATGTTTATAAATACATAAATACTTAGGCACAGCAAGGTTATTGAGAAAGCGGTCTCAGAATCAAGATACTAAAACCACAACGCTTTAGAATTGGAAACCATACAATTTTGTTTATTCCAGCTCTTTAATTATATAAAGGAATACATGAGCTGAGACAAGCTATTTAGCTTGCTTTAGGATCTCTGGATTCTGGCCCTGGATTTGCCATCTAATATTGCAGTTAACCTTGAGGGCTTTTGTTTCCTTATCTGTAAAACAGGTCTATTGGGGGACATGAATTTAGTTTAGTTAAATGTGTATGATTTTGAAAGCATGGGTTTTGCAGCATGCAAAAGAGGAATTTCAGGAGTCCAAATGACTAGTCAGCCTGACCTTTTTACCAATGGATTAGTTTATTTTGGCACTGGCCAGGTATTAGCTGTCCTTAACTAAAAAGCTGGGTTCTGGCAGCTAGAGTTTCCTGCCCATTTGGGTCTGTACATTTTCATCAGCCCTTGACTCAGAAGAATCCAATTAGAGTTGATGCCTTCAGTGCAAGCGGCAGCAGATACTAGCCTAGCCAGAACTGTCAGAATCTTGTTTCCTGCTTTACCCAGCCTCCTTGTCTCCATGTTACATAGTTTTCAGCTTTGCCAGAATGGGCCTGTTGTACTTTTCGGAATTTCTTCAACCACTCAGCATTTCAGTCTGAACATTAATGATTTAGCCAGCAAAGGTTATTAAAATTGACTGTAGTCTCTGAAGAAAGGATAGTTTGTCAAACCTACATCTTAAGACTAATTGGATATATTTTGCATGAATTGTGATTAATGTAAGGTAATTTCAGAGGATGGCTTTTGCTAATTAATAAATCAATCACATGGACTCATCTTGGTAGACTGAACTTTAAAAGTTCATTTACTGACTTGCTCAAAACCAGGATCCCATACACACATAGCTTAGTGGTTTAAGGCAATTCTTCTTAAGAAAGCAAACAGATTGAGCAATACTTTAATTCAGAAACAAGTTGCTTAATGTGTGTCCTCTAAAAATAACATGCCTGAGAAAGGAAAACTATAAAATACAGGCAATACACTAACATATTTCTGCTCCTCGACTGATTTCACATTTACAACAAAGCTCACATTATCATAAAGGATTTAGAAAGGTCATATGGAAGCATCACACTTCCAACAGAACAATTTCTAAAGTAGTTGAAAACACCAAATTTACTTAAAACAACAAAATAAAAAGACAAGTTTATCCCAGTTGTTATAAATTGTTTGCTCTAAAGTTCTAGAGAGCTTATAAAATAAATGCAAATGATTTGGGTTTTGTTTTGTTTTGTTTTGTTATACATCTGCCCAAAGAGAAGTTTAGTTATTTAAAAAGCCCCTGGAATTATGGTTTCAAGGAAGCAAAATGGTTTTGTTTTTCATGTCACATCGAAAGGGACATACATGCCCTTAATACAGAAAGTACTAAGCTGCCATTCAAAGAATGGAGTTTCCCTGCAGCTAATAATAGCAGTGTGGAGTCTGAATCAGGTAATACACATCACTCAGAACTTCTCAGGACCAAAAGCACAAAAAAGCAAAGCAAAGCAAGAAAATAGTTTAGTTCAAGTCCTATGTAAATTAAACCTAAAATAATTTTCTCAAAGTGTGTTTTCTGTTTTCTGTGACTAGGGTATTTTAAAACTTTCTCCATGGAGGAGCAAGTATTTTATGAATGTCCACACACAAAGGAAGGCAGAGCCTGAGTCCCAGCCCCGGAGGGGTTTGCAACCATATAGAACAATTGCAGAACTACAATCCCCCGCTTCTAGAATATTCACTAAAGGAGACCTCACTGACTTTGGGCCCAGAACGCTACGAATTTCTTCTACCCTTGTTTTCTCTGGATGGAGACAGGGAGGCAGGGGTGGGGGAGTGCAAACAGCTGCTAGAGGTGGGATGGGTAGAGGGGTAGGGAGGAGATGAGTTTGGAGAGACCCAGAGCCTCATTAATATCCTCAATAGCCTTGGCACCATAATTCTCCTTTGGAATGCAAATATGGTATTTATAGCCAATCAGGTCTTTTGAGTGGATTATTTAGTCAGTCCTTTTGGTAAGGGAGGAAGAGGTGGGGGAAGAGAAGGGAAAAAGAAGAAATTTTTTAAAAAATTAAAAGTAGGAAGAAATAGAGTAATAATGACAATAATAGTAATGTGACGACAGTTAACCTGTATTGGTATTTTGAGGTTCCAGTTACAGGCTAAGGACTTTCTATCTTTATCTCTCCTAACCCTCCAATTAGGTAAACCTCACTCTAGCTGACACTCCCTGAGTATCCTAAAATCCTTTAGTTGTGTCTTTCCTGAGGGCATTTGATGTTTTTCCTACCCTAAATTCCCACTCTCCCTAAGAACCTTCTACATAAGACAGGTGTACTATCCAGGGCGAAATTATGAGATTCCCAGTTAAAATAAGGGAAATTATAGCTAGATTCTCCTATGACGTAATGTAGTCTTCGAATGACACCCTCAACAGTCACAGCTTTTCTCCACTGGAATCCCCATTCTGCCACTCAAAGCTGTGTGATCTTGGGCAACCACTCCACGCCTCAGTTTTGCCATTTTTAAAATGGGTATAATAACGGTATCAAGCCCTAAGCACCATAATGAGAGCCAAATATGCTAATGCATATGTGTCGCACAGAGTAAGCACTAAATAAAGACTGGCTATTGTTTTCGTGGTTATTTTTTAGTTGTCTGTTAAGAAACCACTACCAATGCTAACGCAGCAACTTTTTCCAGCCTGGAATTGGATTAACTAATAAGCTTCTAAGGAAAATATCAGTGATTCTTGAGAAAATTTATCTCACCAGTATCATAACTTACCTGCTGCAGTAACTTCTAAAAGCTAAATTCGTTTCTAAATGAGCTGCATTTTAGATATGAAGTTGTAGGCATTTAGGGCCATCTTATCTCCTAAGGCTACAACAATTCCATGAAAGAAAGGACCTGGGTTTCCTCATGATTTTCTATAGTGGGTATTTAATGTACACTACATCAAGCAAGCAGGAAAAGAAAAGCAATACTTTCAGGTGTAAACGGAACACCTGACTGAGCCGATTTTGATAATTCATTTTTTCCCTAGACAAAGCTAGGTTTTCAAACCCAAGCGTATAGAGCTGTACATATTAGTACCTTAACATTTAAAAAGCCTGCTCTGTATGTGTAATTAACGTCTCTGCTTTTATTCTTGACGTTGTTTAGAACTGCATTCCCTCTTGTTTTCCTTACTCATTCTTGCCACTGGTTTATCGTAATTTTATCGGACTTTGCAAAGAATCGGTGATTTTATTGATCAAAGGTATTGGGTTTTTTTTTTAATTTATGTCACAATTTTCTGCTTTCAAGTTTACGAATTCCTTTCTTCCATTTCTATCTACAGATAATATTCCTATCTGTACCGCCTGGAAGGTACCTGCCAAATTGAGAAGAGCACTTGGGGGCATGGAGAGGAGAGAGCTGGCAGAGATGTATTTCACTCCAACAGAAATGGTTTTTTTTTTTTTTTTGGTTTGGTTTGGTTTTGCTTTGAGATTTTACTTTTTTACAAGAAGACCGCATTCAGGTATTCCTGGAATAATGAAAGACACAAAGCGAGCACCGCGAGCAAGGTTCCTTACCCATCTGCTGCCAGCTGGGCTCACCTTGCCAGGTCCAAAGAGCAAGAAGGGGGGGAGGTCGGAGAGTGGGGACGCGTGTGGGCGGGGCAGGAAGAAACGGGCCCGACTCAAACGGCTTTCTTCCGTCCTCCTGCTCTCAGCCATGTTCCGTCTTCCCCACCCACGTCTCTGCCCCAAGTGTGCGCGGCCCCGCGCGTCTACACCCGCAGGGGCGCGAGTGGCCGCAGCGTCCACGCCGCGCGCGCGAAGCCGGTGCCCGCCGCCTGGCGGGGAGGAAGAAGCCGGAGGGGAGGGTTGGAAAAGAGATCAGAAAGGGGTGGGGGGTGGGGTGGCAAGGAGCGGGGGAGCCCACGTGATTTTCTGGAACGCAGACTCGCTTCTTTATTTTGATTCTCAGGAAGTAAACTTCACTATCTCCAAAATGCGCGTTGAGTGAATCGGAAAGAGTAGAGTCACGTTCCACTGGAAAGGATCGCTTTTCAAGTTCACATGAACTTATTCTTTGATCCTCCTTCATTGCTCTTAAGATTTACTTCTCTTTCAAATCAAATAGTGTGTTTCTTTCTCATTCTGAGAAAAGCTTTCAAGATGTGATTTCCCTTTTGAAAGGCTTTGAAGTCTTTCTCCACACATCCTTTCCTTAAAGGGATTTGGTGAGAGGAGATAGGCCGGGGGGCTAGAGCGTTTTAAAAGTCACTTTCCAACTACCCTGTCTTCCCCTAAAGAGCCTTGAAACCTCCCAGCTGCTGGAAGACGTTTCCAAATGTAACTCTGTGGCTCCAACACCCAGACTTTTCTCTCTGGATTCTGGGGGCCCAGGGAAGGTGGGCGGAGCACAGAGGAAGCTGTATTTTCCTTATGGAGTAAAGCCACCTCCACAGGAGGGGTGTTAGCGAGGGTTCTAGCATTTATGAGTCCACTCTCCTAGGACTTCCAGACAGAAACAGCTGACATCCAGGGTTGCACATTTCCTGGGGTGGTTAGATTTGGGGCTTCCGGTTTGTGGAGTATCACCTTAATCCCCTTTTGGAACATCTGTATGGTTTGTGCCAGGTTGGAGCACCTGCCCCATGGTGGCCAAAAATGCTGACAACCATTCAAGCCTCTCACTTCAGAATGAGATGTTTGTACACGCAGTGACCTTTAATTGTGTCTCAGAAACTCGTGTCAGATCAACATGTGGTTTCATTTATTCAGCAGAGGTTATTACATTTCAAGCTGTTTTGTGTTAGTTTTTAGCATTTAAATGAAGTATTTTCTTTTTCATATATTTGATGTAGCTCAAAGAAGCTTGCCTCTTTTTTTCTTTTCCTCATGGATTTTATTGTTTGATTAGATCTTTTTGTCAAGTCAGATCAAAGATGGCTTTCTTTTTTTCAGGAGAGATCTTTTATTAAGACAAATCAATAGAACACATTCCACAGTAAAGCGGCATTTTGTTTAAAAGATTTTGAAAAGAGGAACAAGATTTCAATGAGAGTAAAGAAGAGATGTTTTTATTTTGGGATTATATTCATCTGTCAAAGAGTTAGATGAAAGGGAATACTTTGGCATTCTAAACTTCAGATTTGCCATGGGGAAACTGCGGTCCTAGCTAGATAGACATCCTTATGGGTAAATTCACTTCACATTTTATGATCTGGGACTATCCAAGAGCTGGTATTTCCTCCGTACCTTTCTGTTTTCCTACCCTTAATATCATGTAGATGCTGGACTCTTAGCTTTTTGGCCTCTTAGATGAACTCCTTCAGGTCCTTCGAGAAGCAATGTTTCCAGGGAGCCTGCATGTTTTTGTAACAACTTGTTACCTCTGTCGAGTGGCTATCCCATTATATTGAAATTATGTGTTTACTTGGTGGCTCTACTGCTCCTTAGGGGCAAGAAACGGGGGGGGGGTCCTCACCTTGTCCCTCTCCCGGTGCTTGTTAGAGCTCAGCATATATTTGTCAGTCTGAACTGAACAAAGACAGAAATGTGGTCAGTATTGGCTTTGCTATAAAAAAAGATGATTAGGATTATATTGGGAGTATTTGGCAGTCACACAGTAAATAACATCTGTAAAACATCATAGATGGGATATATAGATGCTTCTATACAGCACTTATTATCTCATGTGTTATGTATTTTTCTTATTTACTATGTTAAGTATCTATTTCTTCAGCCTAAAATGTCTGTTCCTTGAGGGCAGGATTTTTGTCTTGCTTTCTTTACTGCTGTACCCCCAGCATTCAGAACAATGCCTAAGATGTAACAGTAGCTCAAAAATTGTTTGTTGAATGAATGAGGCAATCTTAATATACAATAGTTCTCCCCAACTCCCCCTGCTTTCTAGTCAGAATGAAGGGGAAATTGAGACAGTCATCCATCCATCCAGGAGTGTGGCTCACACTTGTGATCCCAGTGACTTGGGAGGCTGAGGCAGGAGGATGACTTGAGGCCAGGAGTTTGAGACCAGCCTGGGCAACATAGCGAGACCGCATCTCTATTCAAAAAATAAATATAAAAAAAAGAAATAGACAGTCATCAAGTCAAAGATTCTTTTTTTTCTCACTCTGTTGTCTGGGCTAGAGTGCCGTGGCATCAGCCTAGCTCACAGCAACCTCAAACTCCTGGGCTTAAGCGATCCTTCTGCCTCAGCCGCCCAAGTAGCTGGGACTATAGACATGTGCCACCATGCCTGGCTAATTTTTTCTATATTTTTAGTTGTCCAGCTAATTTCTTTCTATCTTTAGTAGAGATAGGGTCTCGCTCTTGCTTAGGCTGGTCTCAAACTCCTGAGCTCAAATGATCCACCCACCTCTGCCTCCCAGAGTGCTAGGATTACAGGCATAAGCCACCGTGCCAGGCCTAAAGATTCTTTTTTTCTCATTTTTTTTTTTTTTATGAAGGGGGTAGTTAGGAGGGGGGTTCAATTTCCTTTCTTATTTTATTTTTTTTGAGACAGAATCTTATTCTGTTGCCCTGGGTAGAGGGCAGTGACATCAGCCTAGCTCACAGCAACCTCAAACTCCTGGGCTCAAGAGATCCTCCTACCTCAGCTTCCCGAGTAGCTGGAACTATAGGCGTTTGCAGTGATGCCTGGCTAATTTTTCTATTTTCAGTAGAGATGGGGTCTCACTCTCACTCAAGTTGGAAAGATTATTTTCTGCTGGGTGATTTCTCTTGAGTGGTTCAATGTATGTTAGTTATGTGGGTGGCTGCTACAATTCTCCAGTTACACTGGATGTGAGTGAGATGTAGCCTTAGCCATCCAGATAGTGCATCATGTAGTTGATGCCTCTCCAATGCTCAAAACATATATTCTTTATTCATTCAAATAATCAGTCAATTCCATGAAAAAAAATAAAGAAATGCATTATTTGGTATCATGAAGAATTGCTAAAACAAAATTTTAAAATACTTCATTGCTCTCATTTCTCCTAATACTCTTCAGAGGGTTGGTGCCTAATAGAACTGTGTTGATTTGACCCCAGCCAAGGAAATTAAAAAAGTCAAAGCACTTTGTGTGTGGGACACAAGCTCCTAATGGCAAGTACCAGCTAGGTCCTGTTCCCTGCTGTATATTACACACCTAGCAGAGTGCCTGGCACATAGTAGGCGTTCAATGAGTGTGTTGATGAATGAATAAGTGAATAGTGTCTCTCTCAGCTACTGTTGTATGGATGAAACTTTAGGCACCATTTCAAATCATGAAAAGTTCTGGGAGACATTTTGCCTGCATTTGCAATGTGGTGGTTGTATGGCTAACCGTTTAATTTGAACATTTAGGTGGCCACTTGTGTGCTCAATGAAGTTTCCAACCACAGTTTTGCTTGCATACATATTGCCCCTATAATTGGCCACATGTGTAAAAGACACAAGGTTTTTGGTAACAGAGGAAACAGCAAGGAAATATACATATCTGTGAAGGAGAGATGAGCACTGAAGGAATTCTAGAAGTCAATCCTGTAATCCTAGCACTTTGGGAGGCCAAGGCGGGAGGATTGCTTGAGATCAGGAGTTGAAGAGCAGCATGAGCAGGAGCAAGACCCCATCTCTACTAAAAATAGTAATATTAGCCAGATGTTATGGTGTTCACTTGTCGTCCCAGCTACTTGGGAGGCTGAGGCAGGAGGATCTCTTGAGCCAGGAGTTTAAGGTTGCAGTGAGCTATGATGACGCCACTGCACTCTAGCTAGCCCAGGTGACAGAGTGAGACTCTGATTAAAAAAAAAAAAAAAAAACCCAACAAATTAAAACAATTAGAGCCAAAGGCCTCTGGGAACAAGTGTACATCCCAGCAAAAAGTTGTTTTTTCAGGCAAATGCAAGGTCTGAGGGGCTAAATATCTGTTCTCAGTGTATTGGCTAGCTTTTGCTGTGTAACAAACCACCCCCAAAATTAGTGGCTTAAAGCAACACCTGTGTTCTGTAGGTCACATTCTTTTAGACTAAGTCAGAGAGGCTGATCTCTACTGGGCTTGCTCACACATCTGTGGTCAACTGGCCTAGGATGGCCTTGCTCACACCTCTGCTGGTTGTTTGACTGGATGGTTGATGAGTCCTCAGCTGGGACAGCTCATCTCTGTCCCATGTGGTCACCCATCTTCTGCCAGTGTAGCCCAAACTTCTTTACCTGATGGTCTCAAGATTCCAAGAGCACTAAGAGCAAAATTTGCAAGACATCTGGAAACGTAGGCTCAGGCCACGTGCACCAGCACCACGGTGTGAAGATAATGCTAATCAAGTATTATCACTGGGGAAGTTTGAGTTAGGCAAAACTAGGTATTATCATTAGTAAATCAATCCTCAGACAGGAACCACTGAATGTAAACACAGCAGAGAGGATGCCACTGCCAGCCTTGCCAGCTTGAGCAAAACAACATAAACTGCAATATTTGGGCTGTACTCATGCTAAAAAACTATTTGTTGTTCATCTGAAAGTCAAATTTAACTGAGTGTCCTGTACTTTTTCTGGCACTCGACTGTCAGCTTCCCGTGTAGTGGAGTCCCACCTTTTCTGCCAGGATACCTAAAACACTATGAGTGACAGGTCAGCCCCTACAGACAGAGTGGGGGAGTCAGGTCAATTGTGTACTAAATAATACTACAGTGCTTAAGTGCTTTCTTATTGTTTTAATATAAAAAGCAAACAGAAATAGAAGTTCTAATGTTTTCTCTTTGCTACCCAGCGATCCCCAGGCACCACACCCTCTGCACTCTGGAGACACTGCATACTCGGAACTCCCCCAAGGGAGGATCATTTCTTTGTATCACCAGGGCTAATTATGATTTCCTTACAAACTACGCGATCTTGAACAAATGCCTTAAATCTGTCTGTCGCCTCCTCTGTGAAATGAAGCAAATAATAATGCCAACCTGGTAAAGCCATATGAAGATTATATGTGACCGCATGTGTCAAATGCCTAGCACAGAGCCAGTCACATAGCAACCCTCATTACAGATCAGCTATTACTATTATTGTTATCGTTGTTATTGACAACCATGGTGGGTCAAATTCTACGACAAGAAAAAATATTATAA
>NW_012147919.1:335296-336646 GCF_000956105.1 Propithecus coquereli
CAAACTCCTGGGCTCAGGCAATCCTCCTGCCTCAGCCTCCCAATTAATGGGGACTACAGGCGTGTGCCACCATGCCCAGCTAATTTTTAAATTTTTTGTAGAGATGGGCTCTTGCTACATTGCCCCAGCTGGTCTCGAATTCCTGGCCTCAAGTGATCCTCCTGCCTCAGCCTCCCAAAGTGTTGGGATTATAGGTGTGAGCCACCCTGCCCAACCCCTATATATATTTTTAAAAAGATATTTAATGCAACCGAAAGTACCTAGAATTGGATGATCATGACAGTCAGACTTATGTTTCAAATTTAGTCATAAAGTGGAGATTTTAGAGCATTTTTGTGTATATACACTTCTGCACATAAAACCTCACAGTCTTGGGAATAAAGAATAGACTTTTTAAGTTTGTGAGGACGAGAAGCGTCACAGCTAACTTGAGGAAATGGGGGAATGGCACATGGCAAGAATAGTGACAATAACCATCACGCTGATACCTGGGCCAAGATTGGGGACACTGTGACTTCACGCAAGCCACTTAGCCCTCCTGTGCCTTCGTTTCCACAGCTCACTTCCCTCCGAGACTGAAGAGAGCCACTTGAACATTGCACGTGCAAGCACATTTTTAACTCCATTGCGTTACAGCACGTTAGCAATCATTACACCCAAGAAGCACTGGCTTTTCTCTGGCTGGATAGTGCAAGTCCATTTTCAGACCCAATAAGTATACAGTAAAATTATTCTCAAGTTTATGGTTGAAAATCAAGTACCTTACTTAATCTTAAATTCCGACCTCGTAAAATTTGCGTTTTAAGATAAATGTACTGTTTTGATGATAGTCCCTGTGTTTGCATGAGGATCGTGGGATCCTTGCCCTGAATCCTGGCATTCAGGCCCAGCGCTGGACACGATGTCTGGCCTCTAACAGGTGCTCAAGATATAGCTGTTGAACAATGAATGAACGAATGAACGAACAAAAGAACGAATGTCTGCCTTGGGGTGTTCTGAGGAAACGAATGTACTTTACGTTGGAGAAGGTCCTGCCCACATTTATAGGGTTTATTTCCCTCTTGCAGGTTGTTATAAACCTCTGTTCTGGTGTCCTTCGTCTGTGAGACTGAAGTCCAATCCAGAACCACTCCCTTGCAGGGAATATTTAGCACAACATAAGCGTAATAATAGCTGCTTAGGAAGCTTTTGCTTTCTACCTGGCCCAGGGCTACTTTCATTCAAAGTTTTTCTGGTTTACAGTTTGAGCTCTTGGATCAGAGGATCTGGGTTTTAATCCTGTCCTGCTGCTTTCTACTGTGTGACTCTGGGCAACTCCTTTACCTGTTCTGGGCTTTAATTTTCTCATCT
>NW_012147919.1:337276-345162 GCF_000956105.1 Propithecus coquereli
GTATGTCGAAATCCAGTCCCCAGTGTGATGGTATTTGGAGGTGGGGCCTTTGGGAGGTAATAGGTCATGAGGGTGGAGCCCTCATGAAAGAGATCAGCTACCCCCGAAAGAAGAGGCCAGAGAGCCTAGCTGGCCTCTTCCCACCATGTGAGGATACACGGAGAAGTCAGGTGTGTGCAGCTGCTAAGGGGGCCCTTGCTGGAAGCCAACTATACTGGGACCCTGGTCTTGGACTTCCAGCCTCCAGAACTGTGAGAAATAAATGTTATTTAAGCCACCCGGTCTCTGGTAATTGGCTATATGGGCCTGAACTAAGACAGGACTTACTGTATGTCAGACATTTTCTCACTCCTAATCACCCTTAGAATCCTTCAAGGTAGGTAAATTAAGTCATAAAAGTACACCCCACCCAATGCAATAAACTATTTCATTTTGAATGACTATATATACCTTTAAAAACATGTTCATCTTTTCTGAATTGTCCCTTATGCAAAAATCTTTGCATACCACTGGTCTAGGAGACAGTGAAATAAAGGAATGAAAGAATAGTTGTGGATTATTAAGAAATAGTAGAATAGTTGAAAAATAGGATAACAAAAATTAAGGATTTTTTTTTTAAAGCAAAGATGACTCACATATTATCCTTTTGAAGAACTTAGTTGTTCTTTGGGGAGTGACTAGTTCCATGGTCAATAAATTCAGGAAATATAATCTCTTCCCCTCGACAAGCTGTTGCACGTGTTTACATTATCACAGACGCTAAGAAACAGTTTGATTTTCTCTAAGCTGGCATTTCCTATGCTAATTTGCCCACAGAAGCTTTTGTTGTGGTGGTGTATTCCGTGACTTATTAACTTCATAAAACGTAGTCTGGAAAACTCTTACATATTGTGTTGATGGAAAACCCAAGCAAACATTGGGTAGACTCGTTGGAATCAGAAGGTAATTTCACGGGAGACGTTGGCAAGGATGCAGGAGGCCAGGCCAGCAAAGGATCCACTCAATTCATTTTTCAACTGATCCCTGCGGTTGTGCGCAGATGTGCTTCAAAACCTGAATAACAAATGTCAGAAGATTCCGTGAATAGTAGCTAGAGCAGAAAGGGAATAAAGGTGCAGTCTGTTGCTCGTGCAGGGCAGTGCTACAGAAGGCTAGGATGGCTGTCCCTCCTTTTAGCCATGCCACATGCAGGGAAAGGGTGCAGGGCCCTGGCCCTAGCGCGGACGCAGAGGGCAAACCCACGTTACACCATGTGGTGTCTGTTTATAGTTAAGGGAGAGATGTTCTAACCTCAGGAAATTGCAATCAGGGATATTACTCAATTTTGAGTCATTGCTATCATTTAATTGAGAGAGTTATTTATTCAGTTTTTAAATTTATGCTTCTTTGCTTTATTGTATTCCCATTCTGCACATTTCTTCTCTATGAGAATAGTGGGCCAAAAAAAAAGAGTATCAAGAGAGTTAAAGTCATCTAAGATTCTACCACATAGAAAAAAGCATTCTTTTTTTTAAATTTTTTGAGACAGAATCTCACTCTGTCACCCAGGCTGGAGTGCAGTGGCACCATCATAGTTCACAGCAACCCCAAACTCCTGGGCTCGAGTGATCTTCTTGCCTCCGCCTCCCTAGTAGCTGGGACTACAGGCATGCGCCATCATGTCCAGTTAATTTCTTTTTTTTTTTTTCTTATTTTTTGTAGAGACGTGGGTCTTGCTCTTGCTCAGGCTGGTCTTGAACTTCTGAGCTCAAGTGATCCTCCAGCCTTGGCCTCCCAGAGTGCTGGGATTACAGGCGTGAGCCACCACGCCCCGCCAACATTATCTTTGTTAATGGCTAAGCCATAGTTTATGAAACCCTTTGGCGACTTTTAAGGGACATTCAGATATTTGCAATTATAATTATTCCAAATCGAGCCTTGTGCAAACACCCTTGTATATTCAGCCTTTCACATATAAGAGAAGCCCTTCTTAAGGTAAATCCCTAAACGCAAAATCTACATCACAATGTACCTGTATCTTATATTTGGTTCCATACAAATTCCCTTCTAGAAAGTTTATGACAAGTTATCCCCATTCCAAATGTGCAAGAAATTGGTTTTTTTGATATTTGTACTTTTTTTTTTCTTGTAGTGACAGGGTCTCACTATATTGCTCAGGCTGGTCTCGAATTCTGGCCTCAAGCGATTTTCCCACCTCAGCCTCCCAAAGTGCTGGGATCATTGGCATGAGCCACCAGACCAGCCAATACCTGCACTTTTTAAGCCATTTATGAGACCAACTTTTGTGAGATCTCCACTTTAATGTACTCAAGGAAAAAAGATTAGTCGTATTGTGAAATATTAATAGATCACTTCAGAGAAAAGTAAAGTGCCTACGATGTGGCAAATTGGTCAATTTTCCATTTTGTTGTTCACATAATGACAAAAGAGAAATTTGGCTATCACTTTCAGAGAATTAGCCGGTGTTTTCAGCAGCATGCAGGTAAAATTTGGATTCAACATTTCAGTACAAACAGCTAATGGGAAACTCTTTAATGAGTCCCTTTAAATAGATATGAATCAATTAAATTGAAGATTTGATCACTTAATGAACAATAAACAACCTGCTAATTTAGGGGCAAATATTGCCTTTCAAATTTCTCCCTTTCAAATTCTTGGAATTATGAATTGCTTATGTCCAAAAGAATGGGTTTCTAGTAGCGGAATTCCCTCTAGACAAGAACATTCTATGTAAGGCCCAGTTCCCAGTACTTAGTAGACATTCAATAAAAAAAAAAAAAATAGTTGAGGTTGGGTGCTGTGGCTCACTCCTGTAATTCCTGTACTTTTGGAGGCCCAATTGGGAGGATCGCTTGAGGCCAGGAGTTTGAGACCAGCTTGAGCAACATAGCAAGATCCCATCTCTTAAAAAAAAAAAGAAAGGGAAAAAAAGTTGAATAAATAAATGGCTTATTATGAAGTTAAAAAATAAAGTGTCTGTCCTATCAGTTACTATCTAATCAGCCAGAGTTATTCAGGAACTATTAATAGGTAACCAATGGTATAAGTACAGAATATGCTTTAAATAGCCCTTTTCTGGATTTTTATGTTCTTCATAAGCAGAGACAGCAAAGTGGTGGACAAGGGCTGTCTTAGCCTACAGTCCTGTTTTATTGGGCTCAGATGGTATTTAAACATTTTGAAATAGTTGCCAACATTTCTAAAGTAAGTTTTACACAAAAATCTGGATTTCTGGCTTTTCTTAACAAAATGTAAGCTCTGGCCACACCAAGTCCAAACTCCAAGCCACGTGGCAAGAGGGGGTCGTGGCTGAGGAGCACACACCCCCTCCCCTTTTGACCACCGGTGCCCCCATTCTGTGGCCGGCCTTACTTCTGCCACCTGCCTGGCCCCCGAAGGCATTTTGACTTTGCCACACCCGATCTTTTTTTTTTTTTAAGTTTGGAATGTGTACATTGGAGATCTTCTTATCTTAGATTATTCCCTCAATCCAGAGAAATTTACCTGCTTCCTCTTTTCCCAATTTTTAAGACCTCACTCGCTGCTCCTGAACCTTCCTTAATAGCCTGTACTTTGTTCTTTGTCTCCACCCGACTCGACTCGCAGGAACTACTCTCTCCCTCTCTCAGCAAACTCTGCTGCAGGTTGATGGCAATCAAAGCCCTCGGAATACTTTCTCCTGTGCATGTGGGGTGGGGGAGGGAAGGATTGAGAGAAAGGAAGAGACACCGAGATTATGGAGGACTTCCTGTTCTCAGCCAATCATGCCTGTCACACTAGCTACAGAAAGGCATGTTTTCGTAATACATTTTTTTTGGAAAAAAAAAACAAACCTTGATTCTACTCTGCTTGGGGGAAAAAAAAAAGCTGTCGACTCTATGAATAATTAGACCTCAAAATACAGAGAAACGTTCTTAACCTTTGCTATCAGAAAAGCAGACATTTTAGACATTGCGGATTCCACACAAGATAAACACATTGCCTGTTGCCCCCTCCTCCCTGAATATGTAAAAATAAATGGCAAACTATTACCAATTTGTAAGTGGTCTTAATCTCTTTATTTTTTCTTCCAACAGTAGGTGTTTGGTGTCAATGTACATTTTGCCTACCACAATGCTTTCCTTCCCCAAACTATTAATTTTGTTTTTATGAATAATACAGTATGCCCCAGTTATTATTTAGTTTGATTGTATACTGGCCTCATGCTCTGCATTTTAATTTAAGTGTAACTGCGCAGGAAAAATGCAAATCTCTTCCATTCAAATTCAAAAGAAAATAAATGGATTTTTTATGGCCTAAAGGATCTATTCATTAACAAATCATTTATCTTTTCAGGAAGAACAGTTTATATATCCAATATGCTCTCGTGCTGTCTTTATTTTCTTCATTTTTTTTTTCTCCTTTGATAAATACACTCCCTCTTTCAAATCTCCTCTGAATGTCTGCCGATAGGGGCAGCTTATAGCAGGCAGAACAAGAATATAATGAATAGTATTAAACAGAAAGCAAAGGTTGCATAGAAAGCTTGAACGTATTGGATAGTGAAAAAATAATAATAAACAAACCTAAAACTGGACTGTGTTAAATGATTTTTTTTTTAAGCAATTGCAATGTTAAAAAAAAGATATACACTTGGCCTTATCAAAATGACATGACAGAGGGGTGGGAGAAGAAGTATCTGTTTTCAACAGACAAACTTTTTCGAGTCTTATGCAGATGCCTTAAGAGCTAGAAACACTACTGATTTTGTTTCTTACATTATTTGCTATTAGAAGTTTGGCACTTTGAATGCCGGGCTGTATTTTTATTGAACACTGGTTTACATTTCTATCTTGATTAAAGAAACCAGTTTAGAGGGCATGGCTTCTGGGAAGGTGTCGTAATACACAAACAGCTGTGACACACAAAGCAATTTCTGATAAATACCTTTCACGTAGCAGCTTGCATGGCTTTCTCCTGAATTAGGAAGGTCCCTAAGTGAGGAACAGTAGTGGCAAGTGCCAGTTTATGGCCTTTTCCTTTTTCTTTTCTTTTCTTTTTTTTTTTTTTAAGACATTTGCCTTTTTCTGGTGTAGTATACTTTAAAAATCATATGATTGCATTAAAGTTACCCAGAATGTTGACTTTCTCTATTCATGTTTACGTATTAAATCGGATTTCAGGGCAAATTGAATGGATTTCTTTGTTCTCACTAGATTAAGTCCAGGTAGATGATCTGGTTTAGTTATGGCTACATTGTTTAAATCATGCTAATTATAGTGCTTACAATACAATGGCAGAGAGGGCAATTTAAATGTTCATTTGAAGAAGGAAAAAAAGAAATCATATGCCAACCTCAAAAATGTACAGTCACTCTAACCGCTCCCTGAAGGCCAATTGAAAGACTTTGTCAAAGAATTGTTTACCTTGAAATTCTTAAACACCAGGCCTGTTTCCGTGTGCTCAGCCTGTGTGTGGGAACGTCAGTGTTCTCGGGGTCCTGAGGCTGAGTCGTGTGCAGAATGGATTCTGATTTCCAACCGGGCTGCTGGCTGCTCCCATAGCTTCTCAGGAGGAGAGGGAGCGGGGAGACCTCCCCAGCCACAAACTCGGGGCCTTTCTGACTGGAGGCTTTTAAAATGAAAGGAAGGGGGATAGTTTTTCAAGAGGTGAAAGAGAAATCCTTCCAGGGAAGGATTGAATGAATATGACTCACTGGCCAAGGGGACAGAATGAAGAGAATATCTGATCTCTGACTCCTTCCAAGACAAAAATAAATCAGTGTTTAATGAGGTGCTTTTATTAAGCGCTGTATGTTTCCTATAAAGAGAAATTATGGGATTAGGATGGGAAGGGAAAACAGGTGACGTGTAAGAAATGTTTACCTAAACTACTTCTTTCTGGATTCTAGGGGCTGGCTCTTAACGTCAATTGTGCTCCATTTCACGATTTATTTGGGAAATTCCTGAGGTGGGGGCAAAGGACCGTATCAAGGTCTTGGCACCAGGAACTAAAACAAATAGCACATTGGACTATATTTAGCAGATGATAATGCGGAACGCTGAAAAAATAGATGGAGGGTGATTAAAAAGAAATAAATAGTGCTGCTATGGCTTGAAAGCGATGGAATACGGAAGGCAAGGTGCAGATGGTTTAGGGGATGTGTGTGGAATCTTTCTCTGTAAATCACCCACCACTCAGGAAAGACCAGGATCACAGCACCAACGCCAAGGGCAGCTCTCTTGTTTAATGTATCCAAAACGGTAATACAGGTAATAGATTATGCCTAAAAAAAATTGGGAAGACAGTTGACTTTTGCTTGCCCCCACATTTCCAGGAATTGTCCTCAACTTGAAGCCACTGGGGTTTCATGCAAGATAATAATTTTGGAAGGGAAGGTGAACCGCTCAGTCGTTGGGCTGATCTGATCCACTGTTTAAGACTCTGGACAAATTATTTAAGCTTTTGCTTTGCAACTCTGTTCCCTCTGCTATAAAATGGGTTTAATAATAATTCATTCCATCTGGTTGTTGCAAGGATTAAAGGCGATCATGTACACAGGGCAGTTAGCTACACCTGGCTCAAGGTAGGTTTCAGAAGCCATCTAGGATGTGGTCACGGTTACGCTTAAAATCATTTCTATAGCTTCTATTTTGATGAGTTGGCTTTTGTGTGTTTGTTAGGAACTTAAAATAGAATGGTTTGCCTGTAGATCCATGTACCTGGAAAATGTTCGTATGCTTTAGAAAACAGCATTTGGAAGTCTCATTCTTACTGAGATAAACACCTTTACAGTGGCATGGGAGCTATGTCTTTCCTTGTGGAAAAATATTTTATGAAAAGCAGTACAAACTTGGATTTGGAGGAATAAAGCTACATTGGTGAGTAGCTGTTGGTTTTCGTGTATAAAGAAGAAAATGGAAATTTGTCCAAAACTAGGCACTCAATAATAATAGTAATAACAGATAGCACTTGTGGGTGAGGTACAGCCCAGATTCCTAACCCTCCTGCTATATTCATTCTTAAGGGGTAAGTTTTGCTCATTTTTTACAAGTTCAACAAGTTCAACTCATTTTTTACAATCTATTTTTTTTTTTTTGGACATTAAGAAGGGGAAAAATTGCATTAAGAAATAATGAAAATATTCCAAATCTGCAGAAACACCACCAAATCTAATTTTAGCTATTACATTTTGGCTTTTTTTAAGAGACAGGGTCTCACTCTCACCCAGGTTGGGGTGCAGTAGCACAATCACAGTTCACTGTAACCTCAAATTCCTGGGTTCTAGCGGTTCTCCCACTTCAGCCTCCCAAGTAGCTGGGACTACAGGTGCACGCTACCACATCTGGCTAAATTTTAAATTCTTTTTGTAGAAATGGAGTCTCACTGTGTTGCCCTGGCTGGTCTCAAACTCCTGCCCTCAAGTGATCCTCCCACCTTGGCCTCCCAGAGTGCTGGGATTAAACATGAGCCACCTCGCCCAGCCAGTATTCTCATTTCTGAGTCATGGAATTATGAAACACAGAGCCACCTTAATGGGCCAGGGCTCTGAGCTCAGAGAGAGCTCTTGACTCTGCTGTCGCTATCTTGAAATTCTGAATAATTTTGAACAAGGGGCCATGCATTTTCGTTTTGTACTGGTCCCTACAGATTATGTAGCTGGTCCTTATCAGACATTGTGGCACTCAAGAGAGACCTCCCTGGAGGACTGAAAATAATAGTTACTGGGCAGGTATTAATTCATTCAATCTTCACAAAGACCCAGTGTGATGGGTTTTAATGTTACTCCCATTTTACAGAGGAGGAAAATATTTTATAAATGCAGGCCTTGAAATGCCTAGTGTTACATAATAATTAGTGAGCTTTATTTATGAATAATAAGCATAGAATTTTCCCTATTTGTATAA
>NW_012147919.1:348577-349812 GCF_000956105.1 Propithecus coquereli
AGCTACCTGGGAGGCTGAGGCAGGAGGATCGCTTGAGCCCAGGAGTGTGAGGTTGCTGTGAGCTAGGCTGATGCCACGGCACTCTAGCCGGAGCAACAGAGCAAGACTCTGTCTCAAAAAAAAAAAAAAAAAGAAACAACATGTACAAATGTCGCACAACAGGAGGAAGCCTGAGGTGTGTGGAGGGGCGAAAGAACACTAGAGAGGCTGAACTCAGATGAGCTGGAAGGGGAAATAGCGGCTAGATCCCCGAGCATCTTGCCCAGGGCTTTGGTCTTTATTCTTTGCCAATGGTAAGGGTTCCAGCAGTGGGGAAGGCGCGCTCAGATTTGTGTTTTAAGAGTTTACTCAAGCAGTGGAGGAGGAGATTAGATTGCACAAGCACAGGGTGGAAGCAGAGGGACCAGTTTGGAGCTCTTGCGATGATCCAATCTAGGAAGGTAGATCAGATGGCTGTCCGCGGGGGAGATGAAGACATGTGGATGGTTTTGAGAGATTCTTGGGCAGCAAAGTTGCTAGGACTTGTTGATGGTTTAGACAAGAAGGTGAGGAGGAAGGAGGTGTCGAGACTGACTCATAATGTTTTTAACCAGGGAAGCAGGAAGCACTGGAAGAAGAGAAGCTGGTAAATTCTGTAGGTAGGAGGTCACGAAGATGCTAAGTTAATGACAGGAGGGCTGGCAGAAGGACCCCCCAGGGCAGCACAGAAATAGAATCAGTAGGATTTAGCAGCTGACTGGCTGTTAGGTGAAGGCTTTATGGGAAAGGGAAGAATCCAAACCCTGAGTGTTTTTGCTCTTTCTGTTTTGAATATGGAGAGTGGGATTATGACTATATGTCACAGGAGATAAGCTCAAATCGGTCCGTTTATGCAGAGAGCTGGCCTGTGAATGGTTGGAGGGACGCAGCTCAAGTACTATCAATACTTTAATAATGAGGTATTATTATTAAAGTCAAAGGAAAAGAAATGCTTTAATGAACCCATTAGAGACACTTTGGGACTTGCTGCAGCCGTAGAAGCTGACCTGGATGACTCGAATGACAGAAACCCGTGTGCCTACTTGAACAGGGCTGTGCGATTGTGCAGTTAGAGCTGTTAGTCCAAGCGGCTTCACATAGAACTACGTGACTGCGGTGTGGGCAGGCTCATTTGCAGCAATTGCAAAGAGGATATATTTCTATTATAGAAGAGACCAAAGAATATTATAGGTACATATAAATATATATTTCATATA
>NW_012147919.1:349862-352450 GCF_000956105.1 Propithecus coquereli
TCTATTTTAAGCAAAAAAAAAAAAAAAAGTTGAGTCTCTGGGGACTCTGCCCCAGCTGTGCAGATATTTTGTTTTTGAAAACACTGGTCGTTATCTTGAATGTCCTACTGCTAATTCAGGAGGCATTTTGATTTCGATTGGTCTACTGAGCACATCACGATCCGGCTCTCAATAATGATGAACATGATTAGAACATGATAAGAATCCCCGCCATGAGCCAGGCTGTGTCTGCCCAAAAAGTTCTCCCAGGGACCAGAGATGGCTGCCATGTATCTGGTGGGGATAGGGAGCAGTGAGGCCCCTGGTTCCTCACAGCTGGAAGCAAGTGGCCTGTGGGTGAAGGAGGCTGTCATTTCAGCAGCAGTTGGGGCACCTCTTATTCAATGTCAAGGTCTTTGAGACAGCTGGTTTGTCAGGCCAGCATTTATTACTAAAAATGCGCATTTCACCTTTAGAAGCTATTCAGCCCAAGTTGGTTCAAGCCTGCATATCCATGCATTGCTGAATTGTGACTGTTGAAAAATAATGTAGATTGGTAATTCAACAGAGAACTGAAAGTTTTCTCTTTTGGTACTAAAAAAAACCCAACTCTGTGAGACCTTTAAATGCTAAAAGAAATACTACATTTCCTGATTAGTCTTCTCTAATAAAATACTTTTATAGTTCTCTGTGCTAAGTGGTTTCTTGTTCCCCATAATTATTTGATTAAAAAGGAATAAAGTTCTTTGAAAACAATATTATTGTTATATTAGAGCTGAAATTGTACTTGTCATTCCATGCTATTGCCTGTGGAGTTTTTGACCTTTCTCATTTTACCAATTTGTGAGATATTTTTTTTTCTTTCTATGGAAAAATCCTGTGGCTTGCTCTTCCCTCCTCCCTCTCTCCCTCCCTCCCTCTTCCCTTCCTTCCTTCCAAAAGAAATCACCTGGCTCATCATTTTGCGTGATATGTATTGCTTCCAACGAAATTCTGGGTGCAAGCTGGCATCCTCTCATGAATTCATTAATAATAGTAACACACACTGCATTTACAAATATATATTTAAGCTGGGTGTGGGGCTTAAGCCTGCAGTCCCAGCTACTTACGAGGCTGAGGTGGGAGGATCGCTTGAGCCCAGGAGTTCCAGGCCAGCCTGGGCAACATAGTGAGACTCTGTCTCAAAAAAAAAAAAAAGTTAATAAATTTAACACTTAGGAATAGATTTTTTTTAAAAGTCTTAGATTTCTGACTTTTTAAAAAAAAAAAAAAGTTAATAAATTTAACACTTAGGAATAGATTTTTTTTAAAAGTCTTAGATTTCTGACTTCTTGGACTTTATACTTTTGGAAATTGAAAAAAGAAATGGACTTTCAAGAATGAACTGAAGAAAAAATTCAGGGTGAATAGATGGGGAGGAAGTGAGTCAGCATGAGAGAAGAATATTGGGAAAGACAAGCAGATGGGTTTAGATAGTGGCAAACAGTTTCTGAAATCAAAGGGTACTTTATAAACAGGATACGCAGGTTCTCAAGCAAATAGCGTGGTTTGAGAAGCAGAGCTCCATTGAAGGTTTTTGAGTCTATGTGGAGCAGGACTGAGTTGGTATTTTAGGTAAAATCATTCAGTGATCAAACATGTTTGCTATTGGCTATTTACATATTTACTATGTGCCGGCCACATAGTAAGATAATGTGGGGACATAGCGATGAGTCCAAACAGACGTGGTCTCTGGTAAGCAGCCTCTTCGATGGAGCCAATGACCTTCTCCTCCTGGGACTCACACCCTTGTGTGGGGGCTGCACCCAGCGACTCACTTCTAATGCATAGAACATGACAAAGTGAGGGACATCATTTCAAAGCTGAGGTTTCAAAAAGACTGTGACTTCTATCTTGCTCGCCCTCTGCTGTTCTTCCTGTTTAGCCCCCTTGCCCTGAGGGGAGCCAGCTGCGGTAATGTGAGCTGCCCTCTGGAGAGAGCCACTCAGCAAGCAACCCTGCAAGGGCTCTGGCCCAGGGCCCGTGAAGAACCGTGTCCCTCAGCCCAGCAGCCAGTGAAGCACTGGATCCTGCCAGTAACCACATGCGCGAGTTTGGAAGCAGATCCTTCTCCAGTCAAGCCTCGAGATGCGGCTGCAGCCCCAGCCAAAACCTTGATTGCACCTTGAGTCACATCCAGGTTCCTGACCCACACAAACGATGATTTTTTTTTTTTTTTGAGACAGAGTCTCACTCTGTCACCTGGGCTAGAGTGCCACTGCGTCAGCCTAGCTGACAGCAACCTCAAACTCCTGGGCTCAAGCAATCCTCCTGCCTCAGCCTCCCCCGTAGTTGGGACTACAGGAGAGCACCACTATGCCTGGCTAATTTTTTTCTATTTTTAGGAGAGATGGGGTCTCACGCTTGCTCAGGCTGGCAAACTGTGCACTTGCTGTTTTAAACTGCTATGTTTTAGGGTCATTTGCTCCTCAGCAATGGATAATTAATGGTTTCTGTCCTCATGGATCTTACAGCTAGTGGGGACAAACAATGTCAGTTAACTATAATGCCAATTAGTGTCAAATTACAGCTGTGCCAGGTGCAGATGGAGAGAGATGCATGAAACAGAC
>NW_012147919.1:354175-356262 GCF_000956105.1 Propithecus coquereli
ATGTATATATATCTCCTCCCTTAATTTGATTACTGAAGATTCAAATCTTTAGTAATCATTCAACCCATTTGATGTCTGTGAGTTGATTAAACATACATTATACTAGGTGTCAGATGTCGTGCTATAGGACATTATAGTGTAGTGAATAACACCATCCACCTACAAAAGCATTCACTCTGGTTAAGATTGGGCCTGGCCTGGTGGCTCACACCCATAATCCCAGCACTTTGGGAGGCCAAGGTGGGAGGATCACTTGAGCCCAGCCTGGGCAACATATTGAGATCCCATCTCTACAAAAAATTAAAAAATTAGCTGGGTGTGGTGGTGTGAGCCTGTAGTCCCAGCTACTCAGGAGGCTGAGGTTGGAGCATTCCTTGAGCCTAGGAGTTCGAGGCTGCAGTGAGCTATATGGCTCCACTGCACTCTAGCCCGGGCACAGAGCGAGATTCTGTCTCCAAAAAAAAAGAAAAATCTGGTTAAGGTTAAGAACGTGCATATATGCATGGATGAGTTTAAGCACAGAGGCTCTGTGCATTTCAACAATTTCAACACACTCCTCTACATTTTTGTTCAAACAAATTAGGCTTGTAAATACTTGGAAAATTGTAACAGCAAATAAAGGCCCTTCGTCTTGTTTTGAGATGAGGAAAACAACACAAAACAGGACTGACGGCTGCAATAGTCTCCTAACTGGTCTCTCCGCTCCGCTCTGGCGCTCCCATAGTCCATTTTCCACGTAGCAGTCAGAAGGAACTTTTCAAAAGGCAAATCGGATCATGTCTCTCCCTCTTCAAACCTTCTACAGCAGGTTCCATCTGACTTGAAATAAAATCCACACTCCTTACAATGGCCTTGGAGCCCATGTGAACGGCCCCTGCCCTGCCTCTCCTCTGCCGTCTCCGCTCTCTCTCACCACTAATGAGCAAACCACACGGGCTTCATTTCTACACCTTTACCACACCAAGCCTGTCCCTGCCCCAGGGCCTTTGCAATTGCTAGCCTCTCTGCCAGGAAGATACTTTCCCTAGAGTTTTCCATGGCTGGCTTCTTCTCCTCATTCAAGTCTGGGTTCAAATGACATGTCATCTTAAGAAGACCCTCCCCTACCCCTCCGGCCCTTCTCGTGACGCTATGTTATTTCCACTGGAGCACTTTTCATCACTTCCTAAATTAATCTTGCTCAGCTGATGTGTTAACTGGTTAATATTAATAGTCGTTGCTCTCACTTGGGTGCCACCTGCATCAGGGCAGTGGCTGTTCGGTCTCCTTTCCTGCTCTATCTCCAGATTGAATGGCACTGTTTGACACTTAATAGGTGCTTCAAAATGTTTTCTGAAATGGATTGGCCTAAGCCAGCTTGAATGCTAAAGCCTGTGCACCGTGGCTGCAGCATAGAGAGCATTCTCCTAGGCAAAGCTTTTCACATCTCCAAATTTGTTGCTACAGGCAGAGTCCATGCATGGACAGAACCGTGACTGCAACCCCGTCCGTGAGTCAACCGGCTGGGCAGGGCAGCAAGGAGTTACACGTTCTCATGAGGTGTACAGCACTGATCGTTTAGCTTTATTGCAATATAATTCCCATACCATACAACTTGCTTATTTTAAATGTACAATTCGATGATTTTTAGCTTATTCACAGTTGCACAACCATCACCACTATCTAATTCAGAGCATTTTCATCACCCCAAAAAGAAACTCCTTACTCATTAGCACTCTCCTCCTCATTTCCCCCAACCCTAGGAAACCACTCATCTATCGTCTGTCTCTCCGGATTTGCCTGTTCTGCATCTTTCATATAAACGAAATTATACAATAGTGTTCCTTTGTATGTGGCTTCATTCACTAAGCATAATGTTTTCAAAGTTCGTCCATGATCAGCACTCCATCCTTTTTTGTTGGCAAATAATATTCCATTTTGTGTATTCGTTCATCTGTTGATCGACGTCTAGGTTATTCCTATTTTCGTTTTACTATTATGAATATACATTTTCAATTCTCCTGGGTATGCATACCTGAGAGTGGAATGGCTGGATTACGTGGTAACTCTGGGTTTAACCTTTTCAGGAGCTGCCAGGATGTTTTCCA
>NW_012147919.1:369869-372250 GCF_000956105.1 Propithecus coquereli
TCAAACCAAACCGTAGGAGTCCAATTCTCAGACCTAGTTTCTTGGCTAAACATCAAGTCTGTGAATAGAATAGCAGACACTACAGAACCAATGGTGAGTGGAAACGAGAGAAAATATATCAATCTTAAGGGTACCACCTGTGTTTTTACGTACTGATATAGCAAATTCAATTTTTTTGAGAGAGAGACAGTCTCGCTCTGTCACCCTGAGTAGAGTGCAGTGGTGTCATCAGTGTTCACAGCAACCTCAAACTCCTGGCTCAAGTGATCCTCCTGCCCCAGCCTCCCCAGCAGCTGGGACTACAGGTGCATGCCACTACACCTGGCTAATTTTTCTATTTTTAGTAGAAACGGGGTCTTGCTCTCTTTCTCAGGCTGGTCTCAAACTCCTGACATCAAGCGATCCTCCCGCCTTGGCCTCCCAGAGTGTTAGGATTACAGGCATTAGCCACCGGGCCCATGTGGATTCAGTTGTTTATAGTTTCTTTCTTTAAAAATGTTTTTTTTAAATTTCAGTGATTTTTTAAATTAGACATTTTAACCATTTTTAAATGTACAATTCAGTGGCATTAATTACCTTCATGGTGCTGTGCAACCATTACCACTATTTCCAAAATTTTTCATCACCCCAAACGGAAACTCCATATGCATCCAACAATAACTCCCCATTCCCCCTCCTTGCAGCTTCTAGTAATCTCGTATCTACTTGCTGTCTCTCTGAATTTGACTATTCCAGGTATTTTGGAAAAAGAAAACCAAAACCGAAGTGGGCCTTTGGAACCAAGTTCCCTCAACTAACAAAACAATTTCAAAGGTCAACCATGTCATAGTACGTATCAGAGCTTCATTCCTCTTAAAGACTTAATAATATGCCATTGCATGGATGTACCACATCGCGTCTATCCATTCATGGAATAATGATGGATAAATAAGATGGAAGTTGATGGAATTTGGTTTGCTTCTGTACTTTAGCTATTATGAGTAATGCTGCTATGAACATGGGTGTACAAGGATCTGTTTTGAGTTCCTGTTTTCATTTTTTTCTGTTTCTACCTAGGCGTGGAATTGCTGGGTTATATGGTAATTCTATGTTTAGCTTTTTGAGGAACTGCCGGAACAATTCCAAAAAGGAGGAGAAGGAGGAAACAGAGAAAAAGAAACCACACCAAACCTCACAGCTAAGCTCAGCGTTGGTATGTGCACTAATTATGTCCTCCTCCTCTCCTGTCGGGCATTGTATCTGTCATGCTGCTCGTTAATATTCAGAAAGAAACACTTAGAAAAATATAGTTTGGGGTTTTCTTTTAAGGCAAGTCTTCTCTTCAGAAGTCCTGATGAAATAAAATTTCTCTAGAACTTGAAGCTATTTTTAAACCATGCTTGATACTCAAGCCAAAATAAGTTCCTTTTCCGGGTGTATTTTTGTTTTAATGTTTAAGGATACACATGAATAATCGCACACAATTGCATGCTAGACTAACATTAGGCAAGCTGTGTTGTTGATACATCTCTTTCCTCTAGGGTGTGTTTACTTGAATTTTCAAATTCCTGGCCAGATCACAATTAGTAAGTCAATTTTCCTCATGGGACCTCACCTTCCAAGCAGGTAAGGTACTAACTGTCTTAAATTTGCAACATTTGATTTCGCCACATATGTGACTTATCTAAGATTATAACTCAGCCACTGAGGGTAATCAATTGAGGATAAAATTCTTTAGGAAACTCAAAATATTTCAGGAATCTTAAATATTCTGTTTACAGATGGGATAAAATGTGCTCACTATCCATGGAACCAGAACATGTGGTGAGCACAATTCCCTGAAAAAGAAAAAACCCTCCCGCCTCTACAGGTCGTGCATTTTGTGTGTATGCTCTTGAATTGAAAAGTCTTCTATACCAGTTCTGAGAAGCAATTTGTTATTTTCCTCTAAACCCCTCAGTTGTGGCGAGACTTTCCTCCCAGCTGAAGCAGCCTGCTGCAAGAATGTGCTTGTGTGATATTTAATCCCTTCCTGGGAGCCCAGATCAAGTTTCTTGCCAGAACTAGAGATCGCCTTTTTTTACAAATTCCCCTTCCTTAGCAAGCTATGATCACCCACATTTGGGGCCTGTAACATCCTATCAGTGCATTTTTAAACAAGAGAAAAGGGCTCCACCTTGTATCATAAGTTACAGTAACATCCTTTCTAACCACAGAGGTGCAGTTCACATGAGCAGAAAGTCTATTTCAGGATTTCATGGGTAAGCTGTATACCCGTGAACAACTGTATAAAACAACTGTTTATAACTCCCAGACCAGTGTCATGCCGATCACTAGCTGTGGGGAGCCCTGATTGTGTTTACCAATTTCCGTGGTGTAAATATTCCCACCATGTCCGATTT
>NW_012147919.1:372300-373774 GCF_000956105.1 Propithecus coquereli
GGGCAAAAGAGTGAGACTCTGCCTCAAAAAAAAAAAAAAAGAGCAACCTGAGACGTCAGTTGCCTCCTGAACTGATAGGGTGATTAGTTCTGGGACTAATTGGACAGATTGGTCTGGG
Organism: Propithecus coquereli; assembly: GCF_000956105.1. Lineage (NCBI taxonomy): Eukaryota > Metazoa > Chordata > Mammalia > Primates > Indriidae > Propithecus > Propithecus coquereli. Next base: position 372,419 of record NW_012147919.1, read on the forward strand.
ACTTTCTCAGTTTTAGCACTAAAATTCCCATGACCTGGGAAACCCCTCAGGCCTGTGCAAACTGGGATGGTTGGTCACCTTACCCGGTTGCCCCTAGTGCTTGGGACGTCTGGAACATTCTAATGGTAGAGGGGGGCCAGTGGTGCTCAAGCACGGATTAAGAATGAACTACATCTGCATACCCGAAGCACCTATTACAAATGAGGATACCTGGTCCCCCTTCAGACTGACTAATGAAAAATTTGCTGGGATGTGGCCCAAGAATGTGTATTTTCCCCAGGGGATTTTTATCCACACTTAAGTTTGGAGAACCACAGTTCTCAAATTATAGAATTCCAGACCCAAGACGGAGATTGTGATAACAGCCCCTGTGGTCAGGTGTGGGCAAGAAGAGAAGAGTAGAGAGGACCTGGGCTTTGGAGTTGAGCCGGCAGCAGGCTTCCCATTTATCTCCGGATAATGAATGACCTCCGCGAGCCTCAGTGTCTTATGTATTGCATGGAGACAATCAAAGGATATAATGTGTGTAAAGCCCCTGACTTCTAGCAAATGTCTGATGCATTTTAGCTCTCCTTCCTTAGACTTTGAGAATTTATACAATAACTGGCCATAAAAAGCAATTCTGCACATGTAAAAACTTCTCCTAAGGGTATTCCCCATGATGACTTCAGTTCCAAAATCTCCCATAAAGTATGTTTTAGAAAGTAGCATCTGAAAAATAAAATAGCATTTGCTCTGTTTCCTTCTGGATTGCTCCTCTTTATGGCTTGGCTGTTAGAAAGCTCAAATACTGAAAATCCGACCATTTTAAAGCCACTTTTGAGTAGCATGTTTGTATAGTTCTCTTTCGAATGGACTCAGCATCTATTGAGGTGTTCTTATTGCATAAATATTACTGATTTTTTTCAGGTTTTTATTTTGAAATCTCTATAGTTTCACAGGAAGTTGCAAAGATCGTTCAGAGAGGGCCCAGGGATCCTTCATCCAGTTTCCCCCAGCAGCTACATGTTAGGTAACGATAGTGCAATACCAACACCGGGAAATTGACAGTGGTACCATGTGTGTGGAATTCTATGCATTTCGTCACGTGTAGATTCGTGTAACCACCACCACACCAAGATATAAAACTGTACCATCAACATAGAGCTCTCCCCCAAATCACCCTGTTTTGTTCACTCCCACCCCTCTCCTCTTCACCGTTCTAACCCCTGGCAGCCACTAACCTATTCTATACATTTAAAATTTTGTCATTTTGAGAATATTATGTTGGAAGCCTACGATATATGGCCTTTTGAGATTGGCTTTTTTCTACTCAATGTGATACCCTTGAGATCCATCCAAGTCGTTGTGTGTGTC
>NW_012147919.1:373824-374361 GCF_000956105.1 Propithecus coquereli
CTATACATATTTCAGATGAGTTCTTCAGTTAAAGAAAAAGTCAAAATGGAAGAGGCTGGACACCATGGCTCATGTCTGTAATCCCAGCACTGTGGGAGGCCAAGGAGGGAGAATCACTTGAGGCCAAGAGTTTGAGACCAGCCTGGGCAACATAGCAAGTCCCCGTCACTACAAAAAGTAATAAAAAAAATTGGCCAGGTATGATGGCATGTGCCTGTAGTCCCAGCTACTTGGGAGGCCTAGGTGGGAGGATTATTGAGCCTAGGAGTTTGAAGTTGCACTGAGCTATTATGATGCCACTACACTTTAGCCCAGACAACAGAGCAAGACTCTATCTCCTGTCTCCAAAAAAAAAAAAAAAAGCAAGAAAGAAAGAAAAGAAAAGAAAAATAAAAAGTCAAAATGAAAATTGCAATCCAAGTAGAACTGACCAATGAGAACAGAACACTATACAATAAAGCCCATGGGGTGAGGCCAAAGCAGTGTTCAGAGGGAAATGCATAGTTTTAAAATGCATTTACTAGAAAATAAAAAAAA
>NW_012147919.1:385781-407671 GCF_000956105.1 Propithecus coquereli
AGCACTGGAAGCACTGGTGGAATGAGTGACATGACTTATTTTCAAAACTAAAATGATACTATTGGGGGCGACAGCAGAGCCTTAAGTCAAGTGCCGTCTCTGAGCTAAGAGTGCTGGCCCATTAAACTGGCCCTCTGTTTAAAAATTCTATGACTTAGAAATGAGAAAACCAGCGGGGCGTGGTGGCTCACGCCTGTAATCCCAGCACTCTGGGAGGCCCAGGCAGGAGGACTGCTTGAAGTCAGGAGTTCGAGACCAGCCTGAGCAAGAGCGAGACCCCCTTCTCTACTAAAAATAGAAAAACTAGCCGGATGTGGTGGCACATGCTTACATTCCCAGCTACTTGGGAGGCTGAGGCAGGAGGATCACTTGAGCCCAGGAGTTTGAGGTTATGGTGAGCTATGATGACGCCATGGCACTCTAACCCGGGCAACAGAGCCAGACTCTGTCTCAAAAAAAAAAAAAAGTTATTATTGGGATTTCAACATTCTAATGGCCTCATCTTTTTTATAAATTCATCCTATGCCCAGGCTGGACTCAAACTCCTGGGCTGCAGTGATCCTCCTGCCTTGGCCTCCTGAATACCTGGAATTACAGGTGTGAACCACCACACCTGGCTAGCAGCCATTCTATTGAAAGTTGCATGAGAGCTGGTGGATTTTGCAGATGGCTCTGACAAATAGCAAGGTGATGTCATGTGGGTCAAGGCAGTAGGTGACCAGTGCAGGAAGGGACAGAGGAATGTAGGCTTGAATCACAGCTTTGTCACTCCCTACCCAGAAAGGCACTTAATCGTTCTGAGCATTGGCTTGTTCATCTGTAAACTGGGATCACCTCTAACACCTAAGGATGCTGTGAAGATTAAATGAGATAATACATGTAGGCTGCCAGTCCAGAATAAGTTTCACTCAATAAATGTAGACTCTGTCCCTGCCCTCCTCCCTCTGCCACCAACCTTTTTCTTTTTTTCAACTAAATGTTCTTTTCTTTCTTTAACTGTGGTAAAATACACATAACATAAAATTTACCATGTTAACCATTTTTCAGTGGACAGTTTAGTGGCATTAAGGACATTCACATTGTTGTGCAACCATCCCCACCGTCCATCTCCTGAACGTTTTCATCACTCCAAACTGAAACTCTGTACCCCTTAAACACTAACTCCCCTCCCCTCTCCCCCAGCCCACAGGAATCACCTCTCTACTTTCTGTCCACGAATTTGACTACTCTAGGGACCTGGTACAAGTGGAACCACAGAGTATTTGTCCCTTTGTGTCTGGCTTTATTCACTTAGCGTGACGTCTTCAAGATCCATCCATGTTGTAGCAGGTATCAGAATTCCATTCATCTGCAAGGCTGAATAATATTCCATTGTACCAATGCACATAGCACATTTTGTTTATGTTCTCATCTGATGATGGCCATTTGGGTTGTTTCCACCTTTTGGCTATTGCGAGAAATGCTGCCAAACATCCGTTCGAGCCACCTCCTTTTCCAGGCGAGATTGGGGTGTTCAGGGTGGTAAGGCTGTAGACATCCACCTCCTTTTTCAGAAGTGTGTTTGAGAGCCCCGGACTCCATTCTTTGCTACGACATCAACATTATAGGTTCTAAAACAACCTCAAACCTCCCCGTCCGAGAGGTCCTCCCGCCTGCCCTATCTAAAATAGCCACCCCCTTTCACTATCTAGCCCTGGATTGAGTTTTATTTTTCTCGTCAGTTACCAGCATCTTAAACTTTAGATAGTGATTCATTAACTGTCTCCACGGACTACCCCGTCAGTTCCATGAGGGCAGGGACTTGACCGTGGCTGTATTCCAGTGTCCAAAACAGTGCCTGGCACACAGTAGGTGCTCAATAGAAACATGTTGAATGACTGAGCGACAACTGGCTGCCTTACCACTGCTTGTCTGTTGCCGCTGGACCTGAACCCCAGCTGGGGGCACGACCTAGCCTGGAAACACAAGGAATGGTGGGCTGTGAGCGGCCTGATGGACACCAGCGCATGCGCGTCTGCAGCCAGGGGGTGAGCCGTGTCCCGCAGTCGTTGGGGATCACGGAACAACCCAGGTGAATCACCAACTCTCGGCCTTGCCCTTCCGAGGGCTTGGTCTGACACGTGACCCGGATCCCCACGGTCCAAGCGAGCTGTGACTCACACGTAACTCACAAAGGTGAGTAAGGCTTCAGCGAGGACAGCACATGACATGCGACAACCTTGTTTCAAAACAAACTGAGTTCATTCGCTTGCTCCTAATTGTTTTATGTAGAAACATCACCCGGTGGTGGTGTCTGCTGGTTCAGCTGCCTGCTCCGTCCCCGATGTATTCATCTGGAGGACTTTAACTGCCTTCCTTCCTCCCTCCTTCCTCCTTCCCTCCCTCCCAAAGGTTTCTCAGGGACCCCCCCAGTGCACAGGTCCAGACGGGCTGCAGCTGCCCGAGCTGCCTCCCTCAGGCATTTCACGGAGCAGAAAGCTCCAGGGAGCAGGCTGGGAAAGGAAGGTGGGCCCCAGGGTACTCCACTCGGCCTCTCCGGCACTTTGTCTGAGGTCAAAGGGGCCAAGATGAAGGCCCTCTGCCAACTTAAAACCGTATTATTTGGCAGCATTCCCGCTAGTTTGTGCAGCTTAGAAATGAACTACCCACTTGCTCACCGACTAGCCGTGTGAACTGGGACGAGTTGCTTAACTCCTCTGGGCCTCCGTGTGTTCGTTTCCAGAATGGAATAAAGGAGCTGGATGAGCAAAGACAACAATGATATCAAATAAAGTTGTTTTTTTTTTAAGGGGTGTGTCATGAGCATGGAGGTGACACCGGTTAGCTTGAATTCCACAGAACTTGCTCTGGAAAGGGGTTTTGCAGGGAAAACCCACGTGTCCCACGGTGTCTCAGTTTTGCTCTGATGTCCTCAGCTTGGATGTAGCAAGGTCCATGCAGAGATACTGGCAACCCAGGCAGCCCAGGAGGCTGAGATGGGACGTTGGCATGAGCCCAGGAGTTTGAATTTGACCCCTTCTCTAAAAAAGAAAAGCATGTTTCACATCTTCCATCAAGATGAATAAACATTATAATACCTAGCCATGACACCAGATTCATAAGGTACAAAAGGATGTTGAGTCTCCCTCCAAATCCAGTCTCAAGTGACCCAATTCCCTTTCCTGGAGAAAACTTAGGTTACGAGTTTCTCATATATATTTTCAGAGTTAGTCTAGGAACACAGAAGCAATCTCTGTGTTGTGTGTTGGGTACATTTTTGTTTGTTTTTATTTCACGGTGTATTTTGGAGGTTGTTTCATATCTGTGAAGTACTTCCTCATTCTTTTTTATTGCTGCATAGTATTCCTTTCAATGCATCAAATCATGTAACCGGTCTCCTGTGAATGAGCATTTAAATCATGTCTATTCCTTTGCTATGACAAACAGTGCTGCAATAAATAACCGTGTCCATTCTTTGGTGTGTGTGTGTGTGTGAGTTACATAGACAATTTAGAGAAAGTGAAAAGCAAATCTCAGCTGAGTTTTCCCATTCAAGACTTGAGAGGTGACCAAATGCGTTCTCAAGCTCCAGCATCTTGTTTTGGAAATACCATGTGCAAAGAGGCCCCCTTCCCTGGCACCACAGAGGCGAGAGGGCATGCTTCAGATAGCTAATCTGGCAATAATAACCTCCTGCAAGCGGAGAGGCAGACAACAGTACCCAGAGAGTTTACACACTTGAGAAATGACTTGAAAATAATTGGAGCTGGTAGCCATCTGCCTGGTCCTTTCTCTCAAGAGCCAGCACGTTTATTCCACTGGAGGCACCAGGACAGCCCCCGAGTTGGCTTCAGCATCGATCAGCGATCAGCGCGCTCAGCCGCATTCCAGGGGCCAAAGCAGAGGCTGTTTCCCTTGAAGCTCTCACGTCAGTCTCCAGGCTGAACCTGCCTCGCAGAAGGACGTTTCCTCATCCTTCTCCTCTGTCTGCCACTGGGAGAAGACGGCTTTTTTTTTTGGTCTTTCAGCATTTCAAAATGTTCTTAAACATCTTTTCTGCTTGGCTTGGTAAACAATGATGATGGCTGATAAAATCCAATTTTTCATTTCACTTGGAGAGGAAGCTTTTTTCATTAGCTCACGAGCTTTTCGTATCAGTCACTAGGGGTAGTTGTCTGAGCTGCTGGCGAACTGCAAAGCTCCGAGCTTTGCCGCTGAAAGAGAGACTGCTGATTAACACTACTAATAAAATTACACCAGCTGCCATTTGGTGAGAAGTTATTGTTTCACATGTTGCTATGGACTGAATTTTGTCCTCTCACTTTCCCCCTCAAAATTCATATGTTGAAGCCCTCACCCCAAATGTGCGTGTATTTGGAGTAAGGAAGTAATTAAGGTTAAACGGGGTGGTAAGAGTGGAGCCCTTATCTGATAGGATTAGTGTCCTTATTAGAACGAGGCACCAGGGAGCTCTCTCTCTCTCTCTTTCTCTCTGCCACGTGAGGACACAGCAAGCCGGAGAACAGGCCCTCATCAGACACTGGATCTTGGACTTCCCAGCCTCCGGAACAGTGAAAAATAAATTTCTATTGTTGTCACCTGCTCTGTGGTAATTTGTTATGGTAGCCAGAGCAGATTAAGACACATGTATTGTTGACTTTAATTCCACATCGACCTTACAGGTAAAACTGTAATTATGTACATGTTCCAGAGTGAAAACAGGTTTACAGGAGTTGAATTATGTCTGAATCCCTACAGCTAGTAAATAGCAGAGGATTGGCTCTGTGTCCAAAACAAATGCTCTTGAACGAAGTGCTCTATATCAGTGATTGACAACTAGGGGCAATTTTTCGTCTCAAGAGACGTTTGACAATATCTGAAGATATTTTCGTTGGTTGTCACACGGGGGGGGGAGGGGAACACTGTGGCTCCTGGCACCTGGTGGGTAGAGGCCAGGGATGCTGTCAACATCCTACAACGCACAGAGCAGCCCACCACAGCAAAACATTTTCTAGCCAAAAAGGTCGAAAGTGCCATATTTGAGAAATCCTGTGCTATAAGGATAGGTAGGTCTCTCCGAAGCATTTCAGCCTCAAGTCTGCATTCTCTATTTTTCTGGGAGCCATAAATTCTAATTAAATACAGTGTGATCCACATTATGAAAATCTGAATTATATGAATTTAAAATAGTGTTACATAAAGTATTAAAAATGTCTAACTGTCCACAAAATTTGATATGTTGTGAATTTCCTCTCAAATTATGAATTTGTCAAGAAACACAATTTTGGAGCTAGCAAGTTGAGTGAACTATAAACTGTATATAATGTAGCCATATGACAATGCCAGTAAGTTGATACACAGAAACGTTCTGAATTATGAGAGTGACTCGGGTGCAAATCCCTTGCAAAAAATATGTCTATCCTGTATTGAGAACCAAATGAGAGTTTAGCATGCAGATTTTTATGTGCCTATAGGTACATAAATATTTTTGATTTATCTCAATCTATAGAGATTTGCTATAAAATATTCTTCGACCAACGCTCTAGATGTGTGTATAATTCTTCACGGAAATTATTCCTAAAATAATTTGCACTTGTCAAACTTGTAATTATCTCAACAAATACAAAGTTGCCTTTGAATGGGGCTATTTCCATAGAGGACAAAGCTGAATAATTTTAGATTGTTTCTGTATGTGAGTCTTTCGGAATGTCTCTGGGCATCTGGAATTGAAAGTATGTTTATTCTTCAGTGAAAATGATTGCCATCGTCGTGAGCGATATTGAAAAATGACATCGAATCGCTCAGACATTGCAGCAGATTGCAGGGAAAAGACACACTGACATCAAGACTGAGGTGAGGGTAGCATACGGCTCACCTATTAGATTTGGGTCTATTCTCATTTCAGCAAATGTCACGGAGGGACACAATTTGTTTTTCCAAAGACAAAAAGGGATAGAGTAAAACAGGGGTTGGCAAACTTCTGTAAATGGTCACATATTAACTATTTTTTAAAAAACAGATATTTTAGAATTTGCAGGCCAGGTGGCCTCTGTAGCAACTAACTGAACTCTGCTTTGTAGTGTGAAAGTGGCCATAGACAATATGTCAATAAATGAGCATAAGTGTTTTCCAATAAAACTTTATTTACAAAAACAGGCAGTGGACCTAGTTTGCCAACCCCTAGAGTAAAGCATAAATATTTAAAGATACAGATATGAATACACAGATATAAACACATACTGGAAGTGTGGCAGAGAATGTTAATTGCCAACCCACCACCCCTCTTCCTTAAGAGCAGAGCCTTCATACTGTTGGGACCACTAATGTCCCCAGTTACATGTATCTATATTTCAGTTTCGTTTGCTAATAGGGGTGATTCTTAAAACGAAAGAAGATCTAGATGAGGCATCTGGGAATGCTCTGTAAAGAGGCCTTATTTAGTGGGCAGGTGACATTTTGCCTTTTATCTTTCTCTTTATTCCTGCCTGGAACATGGGAATGATTGCTAGAGCTCAAGAAGTAATTTTATGACTAAGCGGGCAAGCCCAAGAAAATGTTAGAAAGCTGAGCCTTTGCATCTTGGAGCCGATGAACTGAAGCCTGCAGTAGCTGACCTCTGGACTTCTTGTTACATGGAGGAAACCACCCTTACATGCTTAAACCACGGTTTAAATCCGGTCTCTACTTGCTGCCCAAATATAATTCCAATACATGTTGATAAGTATAACAGATGGATAGTCCCACTGTAAGCTGGAAGTACTGGAAGTAATAGTACTGGGAGTAATAGTATGTTAAGCTATGTTAACAAGAAAGAGACAGTATTTATGATCGAAGACTTTGAATCCAACAATCAGATCTAGGTGTCAAATCCTGACTCCACTACTGACCTTGGATAATTATTCACACTCTCTATGCCTCAGTTTCCTCCCCTGAAAAATGAAGATAATATTACATGATTTATGATATTGTTGAGAAACTTAAATATGATAATGCATATAGTGCCTGGCACATAGTAAGTGTTAAAAAAAAGTTAATATTGCCGGGCGCAGTGGCTCACGCCTGTAATCCCAGCACTCTGGGAGGCCGAGGCGGGCGGAGTGTTTGAGCTCAGGAGTTCGAAACCAGCCTGAGCAAGAGCGAGACCCCGTCTCTACTAAAAATAGAAAGAAATTAATTGGACAACTAAAAAATATATAGAAAAAATGAGCCGGGCATGGTGGCGCATGCCTGTACACCCAGCTACTCGGGAGGCTGAGGCAGTAGGATCGCTTGAGCCCAGGAGTTTGAGGTTGCTGTGAGCTAGGCTGACGCCACGGCACTCACTCTAGCCCGGGCAACAAAAGCAAGACTCTGTCTCAAAAAAAAAAAAAAAAAGTTAATATTATTGGTACTGCCACTATCATTATTTTGTTGATCTGGTGAGATCACTCATTTCTCTTCAATAAGGCTGTTGATGAAGGTACAGCGTAGTACTGTAGTGATGAAGTGATGACATTTCTTACCCACCCCTTACTGTTCAGGCCTTTCCTTCGTTGCTAGAACAATACACGGAAATCCACCCATAACCTCCGAGTTTTTGATAGTTATGATATGTAGGGCTGAGTGCTAGGTTCTGGGAGTTCTGAGATGAGTAAGACTTCTTGTCTTCAGAGCTGTCATGGCGGAGAGGGAAGAGGCAGCCTGGAGAACAATCCAGTGTAAAACAGTGTTGGGTGGAGATAGAAATATGGATGGGGTATACTGGGGAGAAACAAAGAAGGAGTTCAATTACATCATTGGGCGGAAAGATGGTCTAAAAATATTTTATTGAGGACCAGGTATCTAAAATAGGAGTATTGAAGAGGGTGCGTTGGCTATTACTTGTTAATATTAATAGCCAAGAATAATAATAGGAAGAATTTAAAAATTAACGATGGCATGTAAATATTTTTTCATTTTCCCCTCTCAGTGTCCTCTTCAACCCTCCGTTCTCAGCTCTGTGGCTGCCCCCTCTGGACTGCATTAACCGATTTCCCCACTCCGGTTTCCAGCTGGGTTTGGCCCATGGGAGGTGCCTGCAGGAGATGGGAGGTAGGAACGTTTATTTCCCAAGCTCCCTATCTGCTAGGTTGCCCAGGTTGGCTGCTTCTCTCTACTGAGGGCCACAGCTGTGACCAGGTGTCTTTCCCTACAGCTGCTTCCTTCAGGTGCTGGGAACCACACCCTGCCTTTGCCTTCCTGGCCCGGGGGCAGTGAGGGCTCCCTGATGCCTTTATTAGCCCCAGGGTGTTCATCATCTCTCTGTCCTTTAACCCTCATCACATCTTTGAGATCCTCCCTTTGTTCAAGTCTCCTTAGACACTAACCCTATTTTAGGCAGATATCTGTTTCCTGCTGAGATCCTGAGTGACAAATTCAAATGCCACCAGGGCAAGATATGGGTGAAGTGGACCAAATCTAATGCAATAGGGAAGGGTGGCGACTGCAGTGAACTGTAGCGCCTTGACATGGGCAGATGCTACTCTGCTCCAGCTGTTTATGCCCTTTGAGAATATGATCTTAGCGTTAGTTTTTCTAATTTAAAAAAAATGATTTTTATAATTTTCAGATTTTCTAATTTTTCAATGGAAGCTGAAAATGTACATTTTAATAGAAGAATTTCTCCATTTATAAAAACACTCTGTGGGCCAAAGAACACATGATTGAATTTGACCTGTGGCTGCTACTGTTGTAAGGGCAACAGCCCTGGTACTTAGGGGAATTGGTTACACTATGATAACATTAACGATTGTTACCTTGTGCAGACATACCTTGCATTATTTCATTTAATCCTTTTAGCAATATCAACTTGAGGGAGGTTGTATTATCTCCATTATATAGATGAGGAAACTCTTTAAAGACTCTCAAAGAGGTTAAATGATTCAATTAAGGCTGCAACTGGATAAGAACCCCCAGTAAGATTCGTGGTGCCTGAGAACTTCAGCTGGAACTCTGCCCCCTTCCTGGCTGAGTCCTTGAGTAAGGTGCTGGGCCTCAGCCTTCCTCATCTATTCATGTCTGTGTCTGAATCAGCCAATTTTTTTTCGCTGGGATCTTTTAATCTTAACTTGGGGGTCCGTGGATCTGCTAGATAATGTATGGATGGTTTCTGGAGAGGTCTATGAAATCCTTGAAATCATTGGCCAATTTTTTTATGTGGACATGCACCATTTTTCTGAGAAGCTAAACCATAGCTGTCACAAGGATTTCAAATGAAAAGCCACAAACAACAACAACAACACCAACAAAAAAATAAAGACCATTTGTTAGGGTGTTGGAAAGTAAATTGAAAAAAATAACAACAACAACAACAACACCAACAAAAAAATAAAGACCATTTGTTAGGGTGTTGGAAAGTAAATTGAAAAAAATAAATCAGACTCACTAGGATGAGTATAATAAAAAAGATGGAAATATTAACAAGTGTTGGTGAGAATATGGAGAAACTGGATCACTCATACATTGCTGGTGGGAATGCAAAATGGTGCAACCATGTTGGAGATCAGTTTGGCAGCTCCTCAAAAATTAAATACAGAGTTAACATATGACCCAGCAATTCTACTCCTAGATATATACCCAAGAGAAAACATGGACATTCATACAAAAACCTGTACATGAACGTGCATAGCAGCATTATTCGTAAGAGGCAAAAGGTGAAAGCAGCCCAAATGTCCATCAACTAATAGATTAATAAAAAGTGGACCATTCACATAACAGAATGTTATGTGGAAACAAAAGAGAGGTAAGTACCGATGCATGCTGCAACATGGAAGAAACCTAAAAACATTGTGCTAACCGAAAGAAGCCTGTCACAGAGGGCCACCTATTGCATAATTCCTTCTACATGAAATGTTCAGAAGAGGCAAAGCCATAAAGACAGAAAGTGGATTAGTGTTTTCCAGGGGCTGGGATTAGGGGGAATAGGGAATGCCTAGTAATGCACACAGGGTTTCTTTTGGAGTGACGTAACTGCTCTGGAATTAATGGTGATGGTGGCACAACTTTGTGAATATACCAAAAACCACTGAATTGTACACTTTCAAAGGATAAATTTTATGGTATGTGGATTAGATCTCAATTTAATAAAACGAAAAAAAGAAAGAAAGGAGGAGTTGTATCAAGGGCTCAAGACTCTGAGTGAGAGCCCAAACAGAAGGCACTTCGGCGTTTTTGGCAGACCCTGTGAAGGAGACTACACCACAGTTATCTGCTCATGTTTTTTCTTCCCTAATAAGAAAATCCCATTAGTATTTTTTAAATATTTAATTTATTTAAAAATTAATTAATTTATTTATTTAGAGATGGGGGTGGTCTTGCTATGTTGTCCAGGCTGCACTTGAACTCCTGGGCTCAAGGGATTCTCTTGCCTCAGCCTCCTGAGTAGCTGGGACTACAGGCATGCACCACTGTGCCCAGCATAAGAAAACTGTGGTTTGAACCACTATATATAATACTTTTTGTTGAGGTCTGAGAGAGAGAGCTAATAGTCATTGTTAACTATGTGTCTGGTTATGTGCTTTATATTTTGATATATTACTTTTAATCCTTAAATACTGCTTCAAATTTAGTTATCATCCTCATCATCATTTTTTTTTTATTTATTATTTTTTAGACAGGGTCTTGCTCTGTGGCCCTGGCCAGAATGCAGTGGCATCATCATAGCTCACTGCAACCTCAAACTCCTGGGCTTCAAGCGATCCTCCTGCCTCGGCCTCCCAGAGTGCTAGGATTGTAGGAGTGAGCCACCGTGTCCGGCCTCTCATCATCATTTTATAGATAAGAGGACCGACGTTCAAAAAGTTGAGCAAATGAAATAATTGAATATTGGCCAAAATAAAAAAATAGTCCTCCATGCCACCTGCATTAGACTGAAAGAATTTTTCCCATTCCTGGGAAAAATTGCAATGTGCCTTTGTAGCCCCTCCCACTAATGGGTGGAGTCTGCTTTTTACCCTTTAAATCTGGGCTGGGCCATGTGATTTGCTTTGGCTAAAATGTCATAAGCAAATGTGAAGGAGGCACATTTGTTTTGTGCTGAAGCCTCTGCTTCCACAGTACTTGTACGATGGGGTTTGCCCTCTTACTTCTCTTGGGAACCCTGTGATGTCCATCATGTGAAGGAGCTAGTAGCCTGTTGGAGGATGAGAGACGTGATTCAGTTGGTCTTGTCACCCCGATGACAGCCTCCAACCACCACACATGGCAGTGAGGCCATCTTAGAATTGTCTAGCCACCAGATGACCACAGTCGCATGTGAATACCCAGCAGAGATCAGATGAGCAGGCCCAGACCAGAAGAACCACTCAGCCAGCTCATAAAGTTGTGAGATAAACAAATCATTGTTTTTAGCCACCAAGCCTTGGGGTGGTTTATTACGGTGGCAAAAGCTAACAGACACACTGACTTTCACTATCTAAGAAAAGTGTTGCAAATAATTGATTGAAATGGGTAGGTATTGGGAATGTTCAATGTTAAAGGTTTAGGTTGACTTTATCGGTTACACAAAATACAGCCTGTTTTCTGTTCCCCTTTTTATTGGCGATAAAATATTTGGTCATTAAAAGAGATCGATGTCTGGCCATTGGCCTAGGCAAAGAATTCCATAACGAAGACCCCAAAAGCAAATACAGCAACAACAAAAATAAATAGAAGAGACTTACTTAAATGAAAAAGTTTCTGCACAGCAAAGGAAATAATCAACAAAGTCAATAGACAACCTACAGGATGGAAGAAAATATTCGCAAACTATACATCCGACAGAGGATGTGTGGTGAGTAAGACACAGAAACGTAGCAACAGTGGCTCCAGGGGTTCTGGCTCACTCAAGTTGGTGGTGCAAATCACTGAGCAAGTCAACCCCAGAGACGACCAGACTCTGCTAGCACAGGGTCTGACAGCCAGCAGCATGAAGTTTGATGTTATTAAAACAAATCAACCCCAAATAAGGCTTCCTTTTTATTTATATAAATAGAACTGTAATACATACACTCTCATTCTGCATGCCTTTTATTTTTACAGAATAATATTTCTGGGACACCAGTACAAATCAGCACTTGAAAATTGTTCTCTTTTCTATTCGTGACTACCTGATAATGCATTGTATGGAGACAGTAGAATTTATTTAACAAATCCACTTATGTAGTTAGCTTGTTTCCAGGTTTTAAATTGTTATTACTATTTGAGGCAGGGTCTCGCTCTATTGTCCAGGCTAGAATGCACTGGTGCAATCACAGCTTACTGCAACCTCTAACTCCAGGGCTCAAGCGATCCTCCCGCCTCAGCTTCCTGCCTCAGCTCCTCAAGTAGCTAGGACTACAGGCCCGCACCACCATGCCTGGCTAATTTTTAAATTAAATTAATTAATTAATTTATTTATTTAGAGATGAGGTCTTGCTATGTTGCTCTGGTCTCAAACTCCTGGCCTCAAGTGATCCTCCCACCTCAGCTTTCCACAGTGCTAAGATTATAGGCATGAGCCACTCTGCCCAGCCTGGTTTTAAATTATTAGATTGCAAGTTTTCCAAAAAAAATTTTTAACTTGACCCAGTAAGAGAGATACATTTTTATATTGGGACCCAGTATGTACACATACACATACACACACTTATGTATAGCAAAAAGTTTCACAAAATATTGTTTCCCTTCCTATGTGTCATTCTATTCTAGTCTAAAAAAACGACAGCTGGTACCCCTTAAATTGATCTTACCACCTATTGACAGGTCATAACCTACAGTTTGAAAAACACTTTCAATGCCTATTTATTAAATGAGAAGTACTTACTTATACTCTGTACTGTTCTGAACATTTTATAAATAACAGTTTATTAATCCTTACAAAGTCCCAATGGGGTAGGAATTACTATTTTCCCCATTTTCCAGATGACAAAACTGAGGCACAGAGAAGTTGTACAAGTTGCCCAAGTTCACAAGCTAGTATGTGGGAGAGCTGTGCTTAAACCTGGGCAGTCTGGCTGCAGTTCATGCTCTTTACCACGAGCCCACAGTACTTCCTGTAGTCTTAGGAATTAAGGCTACAATATAGCAAGTATTTAGCAACGTGCAGTTCCAAAAAGCCTTCTTCACTGTTTCAAACCACAGCAGGGTACATTCCTTTACCAGATAGTCAAACAGGACATGACAAATGTATTCTGCTATTCATACACCTTGATTGCTGCAGAAGCTAAACAAAGACTCCCCAGATACAACAATCTCCTCCAGAAACTCAGCTTCAGCAACACACACACACACACACCCCACACTCTCTCCAAAAGCCCCAAACCCTCAACCTCTTAAATGACCAGTGCTGGACTTACGATAATATTACACGGGTCACTCCTTATGCAGAGGTAGTGCTCAACTTCCCCATTATTTATTGATTTCCCCCCCAAAGTTATCAAGTTCTAAAGCCTAATTATTGGTGTAATAGCCAAGATATTGGGAGAATTGTAAGTCCCTTTAGCTAATGCATGGCATATGTTGGAGGGATTCAGCTAATTCACATATCTGTCTGCACTATTAATAGAGAAGGTTACATGCCAATTATCCAGGCTTCAATCAGCCTCTTTGGATACAATGGAGGCAGTGTTCACACACTTGATGTGCCACATTCCTTCCCGACATCAGAAGCAGCTGGTCCAGATAAAGACCACTGGGGCTTTGATATTTAGGAATCACGTCCGCGGAAGAGCTGGAATTGAGACTTGATTGCTTACATCAACAGATACCTGCAGGTATCTTGAACCTGGACTCTTTTGAAAAATGCCTAGTGGGTTTTCAGTTCACCCGGCTTTAAACGTTTCCTGCTCAGACTTGTTGGGTGGGTGGGTGGAAGTGCCGAGGAAGAGGAGAAAGACAAAGGCACAAATAGCTTGATGATAAAGGAGGGGATAATAGGGCTGCTGGGCAAATGGATGCCGATAAAAGAAAGAACCTGCCTCCGTTCTTGTGCCCAGTTGTAGACGCAAGCAGGCTAAGACGTTTTCCTCCTAAGAATTTGAACTTACATGTTGAGGAATATATAGATATTTGTATAAGCATGTGTATATATTTCACCTCGATCCTTTTCTTTTTGCTTTTTTTCCCCTCTGATTCAGAAACTGGACTGGAAGTGTTGTAATATCATCAAAAAATGCTGTTTCCGGTGATATTTTTAACCAGGAACAGAAGCTGAAGTGTCTGGAACCACCCGAGAAAGCCCCTGCTCTCCTGGGAGCTGTTCTCTAACTTTGCTGGCAGAGAGCACCGGATCGCTGATCACAGAGTTAAAATGGCAGATGTTGGAGACTTTAGGGGGAGGGGAGGCAGATACCTGAGACTCTCCAGAAATTGTTCCTAGCCTTCCCATCATCTCCATTTCTCAGGTCACAATATTACACAGAGCTGCTGACCACTTATCTAAGGTCACACAGCCAGACGCTGGCACAACAGCAAACAAACAATCCAACAAACAAAAACCAACCGATCCTGGGTCCTGCCTCTCAGGCTGTTCTGTTACCCTACTGGCATTACTCAAATACAGCAGCAGACTTCCATACCTCTAAAAATCACCGAAAGCTGATAAACAACAGGCAGACACAAGACGTCAGCGTTGTTTTGTGTGCTATTTCAGCTCCGTGTGTATTTTTTTTCCCACCCTCCCAGATGAAAATACAGTAATTAACTCCATACAGGAGGGGGGAGGAGGGGGGAGGGGAAGGGAGGAAACTCTTTTTTTTTTTTTTTTTCCCCTAGACTTGAAAAGAAATTCTGGCAGATAATTTGGCTGAACATGAAAAGGGAGAGGCTGCTTACAGCCGCCCAAATAAAGTGCTAGGTTGGTGAGGCTCTGCAGGCTGACTTGGTTATTTCACGGCATGAAAGGCAGACATTTATCTGTTCCCATGGAGATGCGATTTCTACTAGTCAATCAGGCACGGGGGAGGTCAGACAATAGCCAGTAGTTTCTCTTTTCATCTTGAGAGACAGTCGATTCCTGCTCTAGTTTAACATCTCACCTAAATTTAAAGGAATCTAAATGATTTTTCAGAAATACGTGCCAACGCGGCCATTACATTTTCAGTGATCATAATTAACAGGGAATTCCGGCTGCCTCCGAGGAAGATGGGGCGTGACCTCCTCCTTCCAGTTTCAAATCATAGGCTGTACTGTCATCATCCTTCTTTGCATAAATTTAGCTTCCAAACTTGACCCCTCCCTCTCGAATAAAATAATTAATAAGGTTATAAATGGCATGTTGAGATTTGGGGAGCGGGGCGGGGGACTTCAAATCCAACATCGTGGAAGCAAGAGCACACTGCCCCGCAAGAGAGCAAAGCCCGGAACTGCTGCCAGTTCGATAAATTGTAAACTTCTTTCCCAGCACTTCCTTGCCCGAAAATTGCACATGCACAAATGATTAGGGCTGTTATTTGACCTTCAGTGTTTGTTATCTATCAATCCCAGAAAGCAGGTCATGTCCACTTGCAAAATGTTTATTTCAGTAGGTGAATTGCAGTATAAGCGCCTAGAAACCAGGATTCACATAAAGATTTTTAGAATGATTTTCTCAGAAGTGTCTCTTTTTCCTGTATCATTTCCACACATGCCTAAGGCAGAAGAAAATGTAACAGGGGGCTTCCTAGAGCTAATTGAGAAGGGAGAAGGTATTTCCATGGGATCCCATTTAAAAATGCTGTTTGAGCTGCTGCTCCAACTCTGGGAGCATATTTGAGAGGCAGACTATCAAATGTGACTTACACAGAAGGCTGTTCACAGGATGGCAGCGGAACAGAACACGGCAGACAGCCCAAGCCAGGATTTTATCATTAAGTAACTTCATTCTTGTTAATGGAGTCACTCAAGTGCAGCTCAACTGCGCAAGGCAGGAAAGTAAATGCAAGTAAGACTCCTGGTTTGTAACTAGCCCGGCCTCTACAGTTAGGAAGCTGTGAGTGCATTTCCATCTCCCTGAAGGCAGAGGCTCCTGCTTCCCTGGGGCACCGGCTAGCTGGAACAAAGACACCAACAGGGCTACCTCCGAAAGCCCTTTGGAGCAGTCCCAGCAAATAGCGTTTAGGGAAGGGAAAAACTCCAAAGCACCAGATAACGTACAGTATAATATCTCACTGTTAAGGAGGCAAAAAGCAGAAATTTACCTTGAATGTTCTTGGGACTTTGATTTCTCTGGAAAGACATGGCACACATTTCTCATGTACTGTGGGTCAGTATCTGACCGTTTTCTTTGACAATTTCTTTCTCTTATTTTCTCATTTTAGCTTTTAAAATTTAAAATGGAAGGAACATTGATTCTCTTTTAAATGTTCAAACAGTACAAAATGAAGGTAAAAGAGTTAAATTTCCTCATTCCTTTTGCTCACCACCCCCAAGCTCATGATCTCACCAGATAGCTAATAACTACTTTTTAACAATGTGACGCATATTTTTCCAGACATTTTCCATAAATATGCACATATACACACACACTCTTTGTTTTAAATATACCACTGGAATCATATTTATAGACACTATTATACAACTTGCTTTTTTTCACTTAGAATATCTATCACAGGCAATTTTCAAGTTATGTATTTTTTTAATTAGCTATAAATTTGTGGAGAAAAATGTCACACATGCTCCTGGGTAAAATTCAAATTAAAGGGCTTGTGGGGAAGGGTGAGTCCCCCTCCTCCCCCTGCAGACAATGACGATTAGCAGTTTTTAGTGTATCTTTCCAGAAACAGTCAATGCATAGATCAGCATATATGTATATCAAACATTGACACCTTTTTTTGTCTTTGCCTAAGTTTCTTTCAGCTTGCGTTTTCCACTTAAATCTCTTGGACAGCACTCCACGTTAGAAACACTTGATGTTTTAAATGGTGGCGTGGTATTTCTTTGAATGGTATTTCTTAATGTATGTCACTTGTCCTTTTTGACATCGTTTTATGTGGCTTTCAGTGTTTGCTTCTACAAACAGTGCTGCAACAAATGCTTGCCTGGTGCGTGCCCTGTGATTCTCTGTTCAAACACACTCCTTCCTTCTCACCTGTCCTCAAGTTGCCTTAATCTGAAGGACAATTGATCGAATCAACTTTTTTATTTAAAAAAAAAATGAGGGCTTTAAACAGAGTGCTTTTAACTCATTAAAAATCTGTTATAAACTCGTGCCTCTTCTATAGTTTTTAATCTCTCCTCCGGCTTAAGAATGAGAGACTCATGGAAATGAAAAGAAAAAGTGGCGCCCGTCCCCTGCCCCACCCCCATCAGCCATGCCAAGATCGCTGCGTAGCATCCCTCGCCTGCTTATTACAAATGCGTACTTCATATTGAGTAATTCCTTTCCACCTACTCCTTTCATCTTGGGCTCAGAAAAAGATCGCAGCTCACGCTTACAACTTTAGGTGCAGCTTCCTGCTCTTTTTTGTGTGCAAGAGTAAAGCCATTGGGGATTTAGAACAAAGTGTGTCCTTGGAAAGAAATGGGTAGAATTTTGCGTGTGCAGTAGGTGGGGGAAGGAACCCCCCTCCCGGGGGAGGAGTCTGATTTCATTATACAGTTGGAAACCGGTTAAATCATGTATACCACTGAATCTTTTTGCTCAGCTAGTGAAGTCTTTTTGTTCTTTGTCTTGCGATGTGTACAGCAATTTTCTGTTATGCCTGGGAAGAAGGAAATTTGAGTTGAAGAGGAAGGCTGTTCCATGTGCCTTGTAACAAGCAAGCTAATTGAAAAATTTAATTCAGGAAGAGATGCAACAAGGCCAAAACGAAAGAGGAACCGAGCCTGCCAATGTTCGGAGAAGGGGAAAACCTAAGAAGTTACCATCCCCAAGTTAAAAATGATGTGGGGCTGCAAACATACTATATATTGCCCACTGTGTTTGTCATTGAAATTCACGATCGTGTTTGCTGTTTATCTTGAGACTCTGGGAGCTCGCCTGCTGCTTCGGAAAAAAGAGGCCAGGTCTAGGAAGAAATGCTGGTGATAAGAAAGGGAGGGATTAGAAACCCTAGAGAGAATGGGAGGTGTAAATAATATGTGGGCATTTGACGATCCCCACAAAGAACTGAAAGACAAAGCCAAGTGCCTGATGCCAGAAATCCTAAAAATCTGAGTGGGAAATCCAGACATAAGAAAAATATCTAGAAGAAAAAAAGAAAGCAAAATCCCAAGAGATTTTTTTCCTCTGTGATGTTACCTAATAGAGTAAATAAAGGTTGGTTTTTGTCGTGCTCAGAAAGGCAGTGGCTTCATGATGTGCCTTCAGAGGCTCTCAGTAGCCAGCATGAGCCCTGTGACAAGACGGGGCAACTTAGGGGACAGTTTCTTCCTCCAAAAAGGAGGTGAGATCAGGCAGAAGGAGCACTTGGCAGGGGTGCAGTTACCCCTCTCCCTAAAGAGCTTGATCCAGTTGAGTCATTTCTAGACCTCTGCCCCTCTCTTTTCTTTCTCCCAAAACTCTCCCTTGAATGAAATTGCTTAAGGAAGAGGGAAAAGGCAGGCGTTTTTTTGCCAAAAGCTAAGCTGAGACCAAGTTAAACTCATTGGACAATGGAAACCTCATCTGGAGGCTGTAGGTTGTGACACTTCCTAATTGCGTGAGTTGGGCGTATTGCTTCATTTTACTACTGTAAAAAGAGGAGGATAATAATAATAATAATAATAGGTAACATTTATTGAGCTCTTAAATGGATTAAGTTCTTTATACACAGATCCATTTTGTCTTCTGAACCTAAGGAGGTAGTGTAATTATTATATTATCTCCATTTTTGGAGGCTCAGTCAGATCACTTAGCTAGAAAGTGATGAAGACAGAATATAATTCTAGATCAGGGACTGGCAATTACAGCCCAAGGGCCAAATCTGGCTCAATGCTTGTTTTTGTAAATAAAGTTTTATTGGAACACAGCCATCCTCACGTGTTCAGGTATTGCCTATGGCTGATTTTGAGCTACAACGGCAGAGATTGTGCGGTGTGCAAAGTCCAAAATATTTACTAACTATCTCTTTATAGAAAAAGTTTACAGATTCTTGTCCTAAATTGTCCAAGCCCGTGCTCCTAACCCTGTATGTGTCCTTCTGCTCCCAAATGCCTGGTTTTAAAAAAATGTGATGCTGACCAGGAAAAACAAAGCTAAAATGTCAGAAGTAATAATAGTTATTAGAGCACTGACTCTACGAGAGACCCAAGAGTATTAAAAACAAACAAAACAAGTTTTCTTTCTATTTTTATTTCCTTTTCACCCTTTTCCCCCTCAAAACTTGAAAATACTTATATCCTAAATTTAAAACAAACAAAAAACCTTCACTGCCTTCTCAGCTTTATTGAAACTACATACAAATCCTTGTCTAAAAACCCAAAGCATATGCTAGGGAAATTTCCAAAGTAATGAAGAAATAGAATATGGTTTCCCAGAAGACAGAAATTATTTTTGCATATACGTTACTTTCAAAACTCTAGGGGGAATATGTTGCTAATGTAAGAAGTTATTACATCAGAAGCTGATATTTACAGATTAGGAAACAGAGCAACTAAGATCTTGGAAATTAATCTGTGAAGCCACAAGAGCTAACTTTATTAGTGTTGTAATACGGCTAAGTTTTTTGTGGCTTTCTAGGATTGATGAATGTACCTACATAAAATATCCAGGTTTTTATTTTTATTTTTTATTTTTTTGCCTCCTCCTCCTAATATCCAGGTTGTTTTTTTTTTTTTCATTACTGAGCAAGATTAATAGTAATATTTTCTGTGTCTCCAACATTCCAGGCCCTGGGCTGGGAGTTCTGAATACTCTTTGCTGACCCTTCCTGATAACTCTACAAGGCAGGTGTCATTTTCATTTTTTAGATGGGAATGGGGCCCACGTACACTAATGAATGACCCCCAAATTCCATACTCTTTCCCCTCCAAGAGGAGGCCTGTCATCGATTGTTTATCTTTTCTTTCAGCCAGTTCTTACCTACTTTGGCGCCTACCACGTGTCAGGCACTGCACCGGGCTCTGGGAGGCTGGCAGTGAACAGGACACACAATAACTCAGTCACACGTCAATGAACAGGATATTTTCAGATGAGGGGGAGGAAATCCAGGAAGGAAATTACACAGGAGAGAAGGGATGGAGAGTGATCAAAGTTGGACGTAGCAATATGGGCTGGGAAGGCCAAGGAAGAGACTTGAATGGGGAGTGCCAGCCACAGGATGAAGGTCTAGACTCCGGAAGAGAGTTCCAGGCAGAGGAATCAGCAAAGGCACGTGCCTTGAGGTGGGAAAGATCTCAGTCTGTTGAGAAGTTATGTTGATTCTTTGTGGCTTTTGCAATTCAGCAGGCACTTAACGTTTCTCCAAGTTTTTCTGAGTTTGAAGGTCTTAGGTGCTGCCTTCTAGGCTCCAGGGTTCGCCCTTTGGGCTGCAGTTTGCTGACTTCCATCTTAGACCAGTCATGGTTCTCCTCCTGGTCCTGAGCTCATCTTCTCTGAATACATTGCTGACTAAAGGCTGAACCAAAAAGGATTCTCTGAGAAAGGAAGACATGGGCGATGATTCTTAAGAAGCATGGAAATGGTCGTGATCTAAGCCAATTCTGCGTGGAACAATTCTTGGTTATTTTTGGCAGAAGCAAGTGTTAGCTGTTTCCCTATAACCTAGCTACAGGTTATCATGAAATCCAATCTCTGTTCAAATTCTGCTCTTATAGCCAAACATTCATTAGCAAAGCAGGCACAAAACAGTTCCTACAACCTGTTCTGGAAGCTCAATAAGGTCCTGGCACTCCATTTTAAAAGAATTATTATTATTTTTAATTGACACATAATACTTGTATATATTTGTGGGGTACAGTGCTATATTTTGATACATGTATACAATATATAATGATCAAATCAGGGTAATGAGCATATCCATCACCTCAAACATTTATCATTTCTTTGTGCTGGGAGCATTCATATCGTGCTCTTGTAGATATCTGAAAATCCACAATAAATTTTTGTTAATTATAGTCACCCTATAGCCAAGCACTCCCTTCTTTCAGTTTCTCTGGTCGCACCCTGTAAGAAAGGTGCACTCAAGGCAGGCATAACAACCTTCCAAGAGCTGGGTCCTGTGCTCTTAGGTTTGCATGATGCGATGAGAAATCCTCCTAACCAGCGGCTGTACATAAAATCAGTTAGGGAAGGAGGCAGGGAAGAGGAGGTGAAGGTTAGACTGTTGTATCCTATAACGAATTCTAGTCAATCCATGTCTTGAGTGCTTTTAATTTCACCAATGAAAATTCATTTCCAATATCATTGTGCTAATTGATATTTTCACCAATAAAAACCCTATTCCTGGGCCGGGCGCGGTGGCTCACACCTGTAATCCTAGCACTCTGGGAGGCCAAGGCAGGTGGATCGCTCAAGGTCAGGAGTTTGAGACCAGCCTGAGCAAGAGCGAGACCCCTTCTCTACTAAAAAATAGAAAGAAATGATCTGGACAACTAAAAAAATATATATATAGAAAAAATAAAATTAGCTGGGCACGGTGGCACATGTCTGTAGTCCCAGCTACTCGGGAGGCTGAGGCAGGAGGATCGCTTGAGCCCAGGAGTTTGAGGTTGCTGTGAGCTATGATCGTACCACTGCACTCCAGTCCAGGTGACAGAGGGAGACCTTGTCTCAAAACAACAGCAACAACAAAAAACCCCTATTCCTGAATTTCCAGAAGCAGTAGCTGTTGCTGGAGGGTGGCATTTTCTGACATTGTGACATTGTGATCAAGAATGCATCCCTGAGAGATGTGTTCTTCATCACCAATCAGCTGACCACTCCTACAGCTAAGCTGAGACTCGCTGTGTGGACAGCTTATCACACTAATTAGTTACACTCAAGTATTTTCAAGTATAGAGCTTGTAACAGAGAGGTGACCAACTCTGGGCTTTATGCG
>NW_012147919.1:407721-410226 GCF_000956105.1 Propithecus coquereli
TGCTGTGAGCTATGATCGTACCACTGCACTCCAGTCCAGGTGACAGAGGGAGACCTTGTCTCAAAACAACAGCAACAACAAAAAACCCCTATTCCTGAATTTCCAGAAGCAGTAGCTGTTGCTGGAGGGTGGCATTTTCTGACATTGTGACATTGTGATCAAGAATGCATCCCTGAGAGATGTGTTCTTCATCACCAATCAGCTGACCACTCCTACAGCTAAGCCGAGACTCGCTGTGTGGACAGCTTATCACACTAATTAGTTACACTCAAGTATTTTCAAGTATAGAGCTTGTAACAGAGAGGTGACCAACTCTGGGCTTTATGCGAGAATAGAGATGACATGGTTAAAACCCTGGAAGAGACTGGGCACTCATAAAAAAAAAAAGAAAAAAGGAGAAAGAATGCTGTTACTACTGCTCACAGAAATAAAGTGATACCAGTGTCTGTTTTGTTTCGTGAGCTCTCAGCCATGTGGCTTCCTGTGCCGTACGCAATGTTCTGACTTTACAAGGTAGAGGTGCAGATAAGAGAAAGGAGAACAGATTGGATAAGAACTGGGTTTAGATCTAGGCTGTGGCTTACTAGCTGCCTAAGTACCAGGTAAGTTTTTAAAACTCTTTCCAGGCTGTTGTACGGCACAACTCAGATCACCCCCCAGGTGGCACATAGTGCTGTTGGTTTTGCCCCCTGCAGTTGTCCAGCAGGGGCCTCATACGTAAAATGGGGAGAATGGTGGTGATGATTAAGCAGGACAGGCGTGTGAGACACAGCCTCGCACCTGCACACCACACGCTCTCGGGAACTATTGTCTGCCGTCACCCTCATCCCGACTTCGCACACGAGACCCAGGCTCCCAGAGCTGAAGTAAGGTTCCCAAAGACAGAGGCAGAGCCTGTGGAATTAACAGCTACACAACAGTGCCACCCACACTAAAATGATATTAGCTTGGTGCAAAGGAATTGCGGTTTTAGCACTGTTGAAATGTGCCATTTGATATTGGAATACATTCTTAAATGTGGTTATGTTCTCCATCATTTTAATGCACATTTCTCGCTTTATTTTTTCGCTAATGACTGATTGCTTGCTGTTTATTTCATATTTATTTTAGACTATGGAAATGATGTTAGACAAAAAGCAAATTGGAGCGATGTTCTTATTCGAGTTCAAAACGGGTGGTAAAGCAGCGGAGACAACTCGCAACATCAACAACGCATTTGGCCCAGGAACTGCTAACGAACGTACAGTGCAGAGGTGGTTCAAGAAGTTTTGCAAAGGAGTTGGGTGAATCTTTTATCTAAGGCTTTTCTAGAAAGTTAAGGACACCTGTCAGTGGTTTGAGTTTTACATTTAAATGAGAAACTTGGAAAAATATTTAAACAGGGTCTATGGCCAGTGTAGACGGAGTTGGATCCAAAGGCCAGTTATCGGAGTTCCTCCTCTCCTGTGTCCAGCAGAGAAAGTCCTGAGATGAGGTGTCCCCACTAACCATGGTGAGTTCTCATCCTTATTTTTAGTTTCTCACCATCTGAACCCACTTGTTAAACCTGGGGAATTCCTCTCCTACCATTCTTGATAGGAAGCAGAGCGTGCCTTTCACTATAGAAACTGAAAACGTCAAAAATTGATTTCTAGTCCTGCAGAGGGATTTTGGGCCAGCCTGATCCAGTATGACCTCATTTTCACTTAACCGAAAACCCTATCTCCAAATAAGGTCACGTTCTGAGGTTCTGGGTGGATATGAATTTTTTTGGGTAGGGGAGAGGGAGGGGCATTATTCAGCTCACTGCAGATACCAATGGTCTTTAATAGTATTTTCTGCCTAAGCTGACCAGCATTGGTGTCTGTTGCTTGCAACCGGACTTTCTGATGCCAAAGCCATGGGCAGCACCATACAAACATGGAAACAACCACCAAAAAGCCGCTTTCTGCTGTAAGGTTTGACGAGGAGGCTGACAAGACAAAGATACCAGTTACGCTAATTTGTGTCTCCCTGTCAAACGGAAAACCTCATTTCTACAATTCAATTCAATTTAGACACATAAAAAGTAAGATTTCTACCAGACTCTGAGATGAAAAAAAGAAAGAAAAAAGTGAATTTCTATGCCAAGAAAGAAATGAAACAATACTCACGTAAAGAAACATACTGGGGAAAAATATGTTGGGTCCTCAGGACTGGCCACCTGGATTGCTGGGCCCAGTGCAAAATAAAAATTTGGGGCCTTGGCTCACACCTGTAATCCCAGCACTCTGGGAGGCTGAGGCGAGAGGATCACTTGAGGTAGAAGTTCAAGACCAGCCTGAGCAAGAGCGAGACCCGGCTCTACTAAAAATAGAAAAATTAGCTGGATGTGGTGGCGCGCGCCTATAGTCTCAGGTACTCAGGAGGCTGAGGAAGCAGGATATCCCTTGAACCCAGGAGTTTGAGGTTGCCGTGAGCTATGATGGCGCCACTGCACTCCACTAGGGCAGCAGAGCGAGTCTCTGTCTCCAAAAAAAAAAAAAA
>NW_012147919.1:411756-418674 GCF_000956105.1 Propithecus coquereli
TCTATATATTTTTAGTTGTCCAATTAATTTCTTTCTATTTTTAGTAGAGACAGGGTCTCACTCTTGCTCAGGCTGGTTTCGAACTCCTGAGCTCAAATAATCCGCCCGCCTCGGCCTCCCAGAGTACTAGGATTACAGGCGTGAGCCACCGCGCCCGGCCTCTGAGATGTCTCTTGTTGGTTTTCAGTCTCATTTCTTGGGGTAGTGTGGGGTATTTGAGGATTTTTTCATATCAGACTGCAGGCTCTGTGGGCAAGGGTTGCATCTCAAGACTTTGAGAGCCCTCTCCCGGACTCCTCTGTGCCCAGAGGTGCTGCAGAGCTGATGTCCCAAGAGTGGACATTAGAAAGGAAGGTGAGGGAACTCAAGCTGCCTTTCTAAACTCACCTCGTCCGGTTCACACCTCAGTTCTCTCCCTGGACCATCTCCTCCTCAAGGCTGCCAGGTAGCCTTTGTCCTCTGGCCAGGAGCACACTTCTGCAGGTCTTCATCACCGGCTGGTTCCTGTCCACGCAGCAAGCCTAGCTCAGGTGTCCCCTCCCGCGGCAGCCTTCCCTGACCACCCTCTGCAAGGCTGCTCCCACTCTCCCTACTCCTGCTCCATTTGGCAGCTTGTTTGTGTCCTTCTCATGTCCCTCGCGATCAGATTGGGCATATATTTTATGAGCTGATTAGTTGCTTGTCTCCTGCATTAAAAAGTGAGCACCATGAAGAGCTACAGAGTCTTGTCTGTCCTGATCAGGGGTTTGTAAACTAGGGTCCATGGGCCAAATTTGGCCCTTTGTCTCTTTTTGTAAATAAAGTTTTATTAGAACACAGCCATGTCCTTTTTTTTTTTACATATTGCCCATGGCTGCTTTTGAGCAAGTTGGGTTGTTGCCATAGAAATTGTGTACCCCACAAAGTGAAGATATTTGCCATCTGGACTTTTGCAGAAAATGTTTGGAGCTACTGGCTGTGATTACTGGGCAGCTGCTCCAGCACCGTGCCTGGCACATAACACTCAGAAAATACTTACTGAGTATCGATTGAGTGCTCTCGACACGTGTTATCCCTCTTCATCTTCCTCCCCACCCCAGCAGGTAGCTACTCTTAAGGTTGCACAAACCTACATCTGCAATTTCTGAAGTCTAAGAAACTGTGACAGCCATACTTTTCTAACATGAATTTTGCAGCCAAATCTGATCTGCTCTGACCCAACTCATTTGGCTGCACGATGTGACTTGAATGAGTGTGAGGCTATGTGTAGCCCCTGTTTCTCACATTGAATGTGGACCTTCCTGTGTTTCTCTGTGGGCGCATTGATGCGTCCGGTTACATGTGGGGTGCTGCCTTCCACTCTGCCAGAGGTGCTATGTAATATCAGACATAAGCACCACATCGCATTTCTGAACTATGAAAAATATGGAATTCCAAGGCCTATTTGGCTATAAGGGTTTGGATAAGAGATTCAGATGTATATTTTCCCTCATTTTGAAGCCGAGAAGTAGAGAGACGACATCACGATGCCAGTGCGTGGCAGAGCCCGGCTTTGAATCCAGGAGTCTGATCACGGAGTCAAACCCATGACCAGCAGGCTGTCCGGGAGAAGTGGCCCGACGCTTACTGACTGGATGAATTACTGGATAAATGAAGCTGACTGGGCCTAGTTCCAGCTCCCGGGCTGGCTTGCCTGCTGCCGGGGAGGTTCCTGCCTTTTCTCTGTCAGAACATCTTTCTAAGCCAAGAGCTGCAGCTGTAAGTGTTCGTGCAAACATGCATGGATGTACGCACACACATTCACACACACACACACACTCACACCTCAGGAAGGAGCTGCACACTATTGTATTTCCTGGAGCTCTGTGGCCGCCAGTCGTTTCAGCCATCTCATCTTCGTGAATCAGGTGACGAAACCCACTAGTAACCAGGAGAGAGAAAGAAAACAGATGCTCTTCCAGCCAGGCAGGGTGTGCTGAGCAGTTTGTCTTTGTGGTTAAACCTCTGTCTCCATCAAGGCACACAGCTCCTTGTAAAAAATGATTACCGTTTTCTCCCTCTGACTTTAGGACTTGCTCTGGTCCTGAAAACTCAAAGCCGCAGCTCACAGGAAAAGTGTCATTTGTCTGTTGGGTACTGAGACCAGCACAGCGCGACAGGGTGCGGTAATGCTGTTTCCGAAAGCGGGAGGGCATTATCCTTCGGTTGAGAGGGAAGTGGGCTTTCTCTCGCATGCTTGAAGCCTGCCCTGAGAAGAGGTGAAGCGGCCTCTAGAAGGCAGTGGAAAATCAGCGTGGTTGTAAGTGAGCAAGAGTCTTCAAAGAAACCTCAGAGGAATGAGACAGGGTTTGGCCAAGGACTGATCACCAAGCAATATTGTTGATTAAAGCATAGTTGAGGAAGGGTGAATACTGTATGATTTCCTCTGTGTTTAAAAAAGGGGCATGTATCTGCATGTGTGTGTGTGGTGTGTGTGTGTAAAAATATAAAAAAGGAGAGAAGAATACGTTTTTGCCATTAACACAGGAAGTAAATGAGAAATGGGGTGGGGGTGGGGGAAGGTGCGTGTGTCAGAGAGAGGAGGGCGAGTTTCCATCTTCGCTCATGCTCCAGTGTTTTTCCTTTACCTGTATAATCTAAAATTAAAAAAAAATAAAATTAACTGGTAAAAACAAACACCCAAGAAAACAGCTACGTACTAAACACAAAGCCCTTTAACTTCTAGCAATCAAAAAGCTCCAGAACAGAAAAGAACTTCCTGGTTTGAGACATTCCTTGCTAAACCATGTTTGGAAGCTGGTTTAGAATTCTGCCTCGCCCTGAACAAGGTAGACTACCTAAAATGTTATTGAAATTTCCCCGTTGAACAAGAGAGAAAAGTTTGATTCTCTCTGTCTCTCTCTCTCAAGCTGTGCTTAAAATTATGAACTCTTCTTTTATGCTTACGACTGTGGTTTTTGTGTGTGTGTGTGTGTGTTTTTTTTCTTATGTGTGTTTGTTTTTTTAAAGGGATAGGAAACATCCCAATAGCGGATGATCTTTACAATCTAGCCTTTAAAATACACATCCTACTGGATAAAGGCATCCAATCATACCTTTGAATATTAAAGAAAAAAAAATTACATGTAAAAACCAGCCTCTTTCAGAGGCTAAGAGGGACGCAATAGGTCCTGGGGGATCCTCTAGACTGTGTGCAAAGAAATTTTGGTCTTTGGTTAATGTGCTGTGAGACAACCTGGTTGCACTCTTGCTTTTAGAGTACCTTTTAACTGAAGTTTCACTAACTTGCCTGTTACTTTTGTTTACTTTTTTCCTTACAGTTGGGTTAAAGAGGGAGTTAAGGAGGAGCCAGAGGGAGGCAGTGACGGGAATCAGAGCAGGCTCAGCCTCCTGCCTCTCCATCGCACCCCCACCAGGAATTCAACGAAATGGTGGCTGCTGGCAACGGCGCAGGTCTAGAAGCTTTTCCAGTTATGAATCTGAAACTGGCTTTTCTTAGGAGAACAGTGGACTTAATTACTGAAGCCTTAATCACATGCACTGAAAGAATAAATGACCGGCATGGGCAGATTTTGGTTAAGATCTGTCAAGTGGGCAAGTTATGTTCTCAAGGCTGGGATTTTTAACTTTGCAGGGTAATCCTCGGGTTGGCAGAAGTTTGTCAGTGTCCCTGGTTTGTCTATAGTCCCTTTCAGACTATAGAAGTGTGTTAGAAAAAGTCTGTTGGCACCCACCTTTTAGAATGTGTCTGTATTAAATGAGGATCATGCAAATAAACATTTTTCATTTCCACTAATCAAATGAGATAAAGAAAAGGCCCTTTGAAAGCTTGATCCAAATATTAGATTTTGTTAGTGGGTTTTTCAAAGCACTATTACCGTATTATTTCTTATTTGATTCTTTTAGCAACCCAGGAGGGTGTCCGAGTAAGCAATCTTATGTTATAGATGAGGGGGAAAAAGGCATAAAATGCCAACTCACGCATGTCAACGACTGGCCAGAGAGTTTAGGATTCTGAGTCTCTTTTGTTCAACCTTCTCAGTAAAGGCAAGTATAGCTCCTAGCAGGTTTTATTCAGGAATCTCCAGGGTTCATCTCGTGCTACAGGTTATGGAAAAATCGCTAACAGCACGATTAAATCCAGAGAGGAGGCTTCCGTAAGCACGATTCGCCCCAAATACCTGCTTCAGACTTTAGGGAAGGGACTAATTTTACCTTTGTCATCAGGTACACACCAGGAGCGTTTGTTAATCCTTCCAGGAACGCGTCTATTTTTGCTTTGTTTATTACCCGAGGTGGGGGTGCGGCTGTTGATCTTAGGGGACCACACTAGATGCCCGTGAGCGGGTGGCGACATGATTCTGCAGACACAGATGATAATCCTGGACAATCGCAGGCTCCCTCCTCTGCGAGGGGTGTGTCCTTGCTTTTACAGAAAGGAAGACTGAATCAGAATGGAAAACAACTATGACACAGCAGAGCCAGAGCAGGAAACAAAAGAATGGGACCGAGATTCTCTCTTCTCCTTGATTAACTTTTAGACTGAATTGTCTTAAAGGTGGACTTTGATCCTCATGTTAAGAATCCTTGTTCATGACAACAGTAACTCACAAGGCGGGATGGAGACATCTCCATGGGCGATCTGTCGGCTTTTGTTTAAGGGAAAACAAAAGTAACCCGAGCTAAATGCAAATGTGTGCGTGTTTGTGTGTGTGTGTGTGTGTGTGTGTGTGTGTGTGTGTGTTTTCATAGATTTCTACCATGTACAAAAGTGATATAAAAATAGCAACAATAATAATAATATGAAGAAATAATAAGCATGGCTCACTTATGTCAGGGGCTATTTCAGGTGCTTTACAAGTATTAATTCACGTAATGTTCACACCATCCCTGTAAGCTAGACACTGTTCTTAACCTTATAGTTTCTCACCTTACAGTTGAGGTACAGCCAGGCTAAGAAACTTGGCCAAGGCTGGTAAGGACGAAAAGCCTCAGTCTCCATCCTTGCCCCGGTGATGATCATGAACATCCGATGAACTCAGTTTTAACTGGCTTCCACCAACACCGGCCCATTTGGTAACTGTGCTAATTAGAAAAAGGGGACACCCTCCCCGCAACCCGCGCAGGTGCTGCTGCCTCTCTGGGTATCTTCAAGAGCTCCACATGGCAAGGGAAGCAAGGGCTGAGTCTTCATTGACTGTTTCTCTTGGCTGGCTGCCCGCGTGCAGGGCCACGCTTCCTGTCTGTGGTGGTGCCTGGGCTCCCACACACACGAGCTGTGAGACTTGGGCAGGATCCTCAACGTCTCTGAGTCTCTGTTTGTCCATCTGAAAACTTGGCAGGATGGTGCTGACCTCACACAGAGGCTTGCGGTGAGGATTAAACGTTGGATTTTGTATGAAGTGCTTGGTACGCAGGAAGTGCTAATGTGGCAAAATCAAACATGACACGGAAGGAGACCAATGTTTTTGGATTGTTCCTCTTTTCGGATCATAGACTCCTTGGAGACAGAGTAGCCATTTGGAGACTCATTCTGAAACACCATGGACTGCATGTTCCAGAAAGGCACTGGTGTTTCATGAGCAAAAGATCATGTCTTTACCCGGTTCTCAGCATTGAAAGATGTGGGTGCTTGAGTAACTTGTACAATTAAGCTATGCTCTCTATAAACTATCTTTGTGGGATTGTGGTTTTGACAGCACTATACTGAAATAAACAGAATGGGTACCCCTAAATTTGGGAGTTGCTTTCAGAATGCCTTTCACTGGGGTGGAGCAGGCTCAGGGATGGGACGTGTGATACTAGCATGCCAGCGTGGGGGGTCTGCTGCCCTGGATGTGCAGTGCAGAGCTGCTACGTAAGAGCTGCGTGGCTTTGGACACATTGCTTGGCTGTGTTCTGCATTCGTTTACTCATCTGTAAAATGGGGCTAATGATAGCTCCTCTCTCATACCCTTGTGAGGGTTACATGAGAAAAAGCCACATAAAATGTGTTGCACCATCCATGGCAGATGGTAAGTGCTCAAAAATGTCACTTAGCTTAGTTAATTGATTATTATTACTATTATTAAATAGAATATGAACCTAAAGGCAGTATTGGCATTTTCTGATTCTCTTAAATTCTCTAAGTTTAACCCTACAGGAAACTATACTCGATAAATAAGTGATAATTGATTGATCTGTGTTGTCTCTCCTGCCTTCTTTGAGGGTGCAATATTTTTTCTTCTACCACTAGATGCGTGTAAAGTTTAGTCCCAGATCTGTACATCAGTATCTGTTGCTAGGAAGAAGCTCACGGGCAGAAGATCAATGGCATCTTTAATTGCTAGGACTAGAGTTCTTGGAAGCTCAAGAGCCAGGGATGAACTTTTTTTGCTTCTCTTGGCATTTTGTCTGTGGCTTTCATTCCTCTGGGCACATCAAAGGCCAGGGCCTAGTTTGAACTTGGATGTTTGAAGAAAGTCAATAAAGGCATTTCTCTTTCCTTCTGCTTATTTGGTAAGTTAAATGCATGGATGGTGCAACTCCACTGTATGCTTTTGTGGATTGAGAAGATTTCTCCCTGAGCTCGGCTGAGCTGGCCGGATTAGCAAAAGTCACTGCAAGTTTTCCTCGTGTGGAACATCCAGGTTCTTCTCTGTAGCAAATACTCCCAGTTGCTTCCCTACAAGTTAGATTGTCTTGGCTGCAGGCAGCAAGAGCTACCAAACGGTGGGTTAACCAATAGGATTGTATTCATTTTTTCCACATAATCAGGAGTCTCAGACTGCAGGGCTGCTGGGGCATTTCATGGACGTCATCAAGAACATAAGCTCTTTCTCTCTTGCAGCTTCCTCACCCTGTGCCTGTGGCTCTCCACTGCATGGTTCCATGGTGGCTGCTCTGTCACAAGGCCTGGGGATAGGTTCTACATGGGAAGGAGAAAAGAAAGTGACAAAT
>NW_012147919.1:419264-451121 GCF_000956105.1 Propithecus coquereli
AAATCTAATCCCCAGTGTGATGGTATTAGGAGGTGGAGCCTTTGAGAGGTGATTAGGTCATGAGGGTGGGGCCCTCATGAATGAGATTAGTGCCCTTATAAAAGAGGCCCAGAAAGTTGCCGTCTCCCTTCCACCATGTGAGGACACACTGAGAAAGCACCATCTATGAACCAGAAACTGGGCCCTCACCAGATACCAAATCTGCCAGAACCTCAATCGTGGACCTCTCAGCCTCCAGGACTGTGAGAAATACATGTCTGTTGTTCATAAGCCACCAGTTTATGCTATTTTGTTATAGGAGCTTGAACAGACTAAGACAACTATTCACTTTTCCCTTCTTCCTAATGGGAAGAAGGCTCCTCCTGCCAAATAGCCATTTAGCTCCATCCATCACTTCGTCTAGTCTTTACTCAAATATCGCCTCATCAGAAAGGCTTCCCTGACCACCCTATCTAAAATGTCTCACTCACCTCCCCAATCTCCTTTATTCTTCTTCACAGATTTAACGACCAGTGGACAGAGCACACATATATCTGTTTCTTTGCTCATTGACTGCTTACGTAGGGTGTGAGAGTCACGAGAACAAGGGCTTTTGTTGTCCTTGCTGTTAACTGCTACATCTAGTTCCTTGCACGGTGCCTGGCACGGATCGATCACCTAGTACATATTGGATGAATAAATTGACTGTTTCAAAGCTTTGCTTCAAGAACTTGTGTTTGCCAGACGCATATCCCGCAGTGAGGAAAGAGCGCAGGATTCGGATTTAAACGCAGCTGGCTTTGAACTCTGGCTCTGTTAGCTATGTGGGCTTGGTCAAGTCGCGGAACCTCAGTTTCTTCATGTGTAAAATAGTTTTTAAAAACGTGGCACTTATTAGAGACAAGATAGTGAGTATGAAACGCTAAAGATGTCATTCGAGGTAAGCACTCACTAAGTGGCGTGCAGTATTATCGTGCAAGAGGAAAGGCTGGGTCCCCAGGAGACATATATTCACTTATATTCTATTCCCAGGTGAATGCTTTGAAATGAGACTTAAAGTATTTCACCAGATTAAATGTGGGAGAATTGCGGAAAATGTAAAACCAAACACCTCCAAACTGCTGACCGCCCAGGTCAGCGGTAAGAAAACGAGAACGTTCTGCGTAAACAGATGTTATTAAAGATGATGTTTGCCAGAGCATAGGATCTGGAGCCATCTGCCACCACAAACTCTCCTCCCTCCTCCGTTCCTTTGAAGAAAAGCACCATTTCCTCGTCCTGTCCTCCCAAGGCTGACCAGCATAAATACTGCTAATAACAATTAGTGAAAAAATAGTCCCACCTCGCTATTTTTAGCTTCCTCTGAAGCCTTACATTTCACATTTTAAGTTTGTTTTTAAAGTTCTCTTCCAACCCAAATAAACGCAGGCTCAGAAATGAAAGGACTCGGGTTATTACTTGCTGATTCTCCAGGGGGCAGGCAGTGAGGTCAGCTTCCTACGGAATGCTGGATCATTCTGGACCGTGTCTGCGTGGAAGGGGGTCCTGCCGGCCACGGAGACGCGCTGCGACTCGCTGTGCTTCCAGCCGGGTTAGGTCCCCGAGGGGAGAGCGCGGCCACCTCCCAACACAGGCACCAGACTTTCTCTGACCTCTTAAGACAACCCCCTAAAATATCATCTTTGAGGATTTTCTATTCAGATTCCGTAAAACCTTTCTGTCTGGGTTCCCCCGCGCCCCACTGGGAGTATTATTATCCTAGTCGATGAAAGGAAGGATGATATTTTCATTCTTTCCTTCCTTCAACACACAATCATTGCCCACCTACTGCGTGCCAGGTACCGTGCTCCGGAGTGTCTGCTCTCAGGGCAATTTCTTCGTGGTAGGGGAGCTAATACCATACTAATAAGCAGAAAAATTAATTTATAAATCAATGCGGAATCGAATAGAATATTTGTTGTATTTATTATAATTAATAAAATAATTGTATTTATTAAAACATGATAACTCTCTTATAGTACTTAATACATGCTGGGTAGTATCCTAAGCTCTTTCTATATTAACTCATTTTATGGTTTCCTATTTTACAAATGGGGGAACTAAGAAACCAAAGGTTAAGTGTTTTTAAAAGTTCTACAGCCAGTGAAGTGGCCATGGGGATTCGAAGGGTTAGAGTGCGCCCCGTAACCGCAGGACGCTACCCTGTAGGGTCTTTACAGACACCTTATAAAAAGTGGCCGAGACAAAGCTGAGAACGGACAAGTGCCACGAAGGGTAAAACGGGACTTGTGGATCGGTAGGGGCTGCTTTTATGGGGGTGCCTGGGCAGAGACCTAAAGGGTGAGGCAGGGTCAGCAATCTGGGAGAAGCCCTTCAGGCAGAGAGAGCAGCAAGTGCAGGAGCCAGAGCAGGAAGGAGCTTGGCAGGTTTCAGGGACAGAGAAAAGCCGGTGTGACCAGGGCAAGCTGGACTGCGGAGAGCTGAGAGTAGGAAATGTAGGCAGAGGATGGATTTTAGCGGGTTTTTGATTCAAATCCCACTCAAAAAGGAAAATTCCGGGGGGCAAGGACAACATACGTAACCTAAACATCTGTACCCCCATAATATGCTGAAATAAAAAAAAAAAAAAAGGAAAATTCCCCCATAGGTTTTATCTTGCTCAGGGCTTTGGGGGGCCTTGCTGTGGCTGACATCTGTCATAGAGTTGAAGGACATGCAGAAAGTCTTGGGTACATCGTTCTTTGTGGTTGAAAACCTTTAAGCATTTCAGAATCTTTCCTTCCTTAGTAAGTGTCTGAACACGATCGAATCTCTGTAATGGCTGGTGGTCTGATCTGGGCTCCCCCTCTGGACCCAGGGACCCTGTTGCGTCCTGACAAACGTGTAGCAGTTCGAGCTGCACTTAAGGCCGACCTCAAGACTTCCCCAAAGCGGTGTTTCCTTGGTCGTGGTTTAAAAGTAAAATTTGAATATTAGGTTATTTTCTCGTGATTTACATGATTTCTAAAAATGAGGCACAGGGGCCAAAAATAAGAAAAAAAAAAAAGAAGACTTTATATAATGAATTTCCAGTGAGTCAAGATTTTACTGTCATTTGTGTATGCTTCCACAGAGGGGACACTTTTAGGACCTACAGCTTTGGCAAGTAAATAAAGGGCTTGATTTAAGGGAAAATAAATAGCCTGGCCTGATACTTTGTAGCAAAAATTCATGCGCTTGCACCACTTAGAATTGATGCAATCGGGTTCATGATCTGAGTAGAAAAATAGCAGCACATTGGCAATCCTCATAGTTAAAGGACATTGGGCCCAAATTGCTCACTGTGAGGGCAAGGGAAGCCCGTTTTGATTACTCTTCAGAGGGTAATTACTTGGAGCTTTTCACAAGACATTCATCAAGAAAAAATGAAGAATTCAGGCAGCTTGAGTTAGAATCCCTAAACTCCCAATTCCTTGAAGTGTGACCTTGGGAAAGTTACTTATTTAACCTCCCCGAGCCTCAATGTTCTCATCTGTCAAATGGCCATGATAACTCACCTGCTTTGCAGGGCTGTCTTGAAGATAATGATTGCATTGATGTAAAGGAGTTAGTTCAGATTGTGATGTGAGTAAGGCCTCAATAAACACTTCTATTTTTCTTTTCTTCCACCATACCCTTCTTGGCATTTAGTCCATGGCCCCAAAGCCACGGTCCCAGGGCACATCTCTGCATGACCGCAGCAGGGAGTAGAATGAATACATCCAGGCCTTCACGCAGCAGAGAAAGAAGACATTGCAGAATATCCTTGCAGAGAAACTTCCCCTTACAAAAGAGGTTTTGCTTTAGGCCAGGGTTTCTGTTGACTTCTTGGACAGATAATCCCTTGTTATGGGGCTGCCCGGTGCACTGTGGGATGTTTAGCAGCTTCTCTGGCCTCTACCTGTTATATGCCCGTAGCATCTCCCGCCTCCTGCTCCCAGGTTGTGATAGCCAAAAATGTCTCTGGACATTGCCCAATGTCCCCTGAGGGGGACAAAATCAGCCCTGGGTGAGAACCTCTGGTTTTTGAACATGTTCTTCAGTGAGAAGACTGGTCAAATGTTAGGGCTCAACTTTGTCCTTCTTAAGAGAGTGAAATAACACACCTGGAGGTGTCTTTGGAATTTGAGTACATTTTAAATTTATTGTTTAAAAAAATTATTAACTAGGGCCGGGTATGGTAGCTCACACCTGTAATCCTAGCACTCTGGGAGGCTGAGGCAGGAGGATGGCTGGAGCTCAGGAGTTCCAGATCAGCCTGAGCAAAAGCGGGACCCTGTCTCTATTAAAAACAGGAAAAAATTAGCCGGGACTCCTGGTGTGTGCCTACTCGGGAGGCTGAGGCAGGAGGATCGCTTGAGCCCAGGAGTTTGAGGTTGCTGCGAGCTAGGCTGATGCCACAGCACTCTACTCAGGGTAACGCAGTGAGACTCTGTCTCAAAAAAAAAAAAAAAATTATTAACTAAATTACATATCCTCATTGCTGGGAAAGGAGACAGAGAAGAAATCACGTGCAACACCAAAACAAAATACAACCAAAACACTTCTATCCATCATTACAAAAGTTTTCTAAAATATCCTTTTAAGCTAGTTGTTCTATGTGTGAATTTATAGATCAAAATCTCTTTGGACCTAACCATAACACAGACGTTAAGAGCAAAGTCTCCTGGAGCAGAAGCAATGGCTTCCATCTCAGCGCCACCCCTCACAAGCCATGTGACAGTGCCCAAGCTGTTTCACATCCCAGAGCCTCAGTTTCTGTATCTGTAAATGGGATTAATTATCATGCCAACCTCAGTGCAGTGCCCGAAACACTCCCTTAGTGTGGGTTCTTAACCATTGCAAACATACATGTGACACATGCCACGCACCAGGCACAGCACTAAGTGCTTTCCACAGATTAACTCATACGCTGGTCAAATAGCCTACAAAATAGGTGTTATTTTGTCCCCATTTTATAGGTGGGGAACCTGAGGCATAGAGAGGTTAAGTGACTGGCCAGGTATCACACAGCCAGGAGGTGCAGCAGTAGCAAAGAGCGTGGCAGTTAGCTCTCTCCTGCTTCCTTGACGCTGATATTATTCAGAATTTTGAAACCTTCCCTCCCCAGAGCAACAGAAGTTCAGTCTTTCCCCTTCCCCAGGGGCCTCTTGCCTTGGAATAATCCAGAAGCCTTAGGGCACGTCCACCATTGGTAGGGTCAGTTATTTTTCTGTTGTCATCTGCTGAAGACAGGCCACCTAGGAAATCTGAAGAAATAACTTTGGTTGGAGAAGGCGGGAAAAAAGCTTCAGAGATCCCTGTGCTCTGTGATTTGCTGCAGTGTCTTTCCTAACCCGATGCCTAAAGTAACCGACTATCACTTCCGCGTATTCCCCGGCCGCGCAGACCGACCCAATACCAGCAGCCTGGGGGCCGTCTCCAAGGCTGGCGACCACACCAACTACGCGCTGAAAACTTTTAAAAGAAGATAGACTTTGACTAGCAGATCAGTTTTTATTAAATATTTAGCCCACATTGTAGATGATTATTTTGCTTGGAAAGATACTCCTGAGAAGTATTATAAATTTCTTTCATGTAAAAGATAAGAAACATGATATTAGATCAGCCTCTATTTGAATTTAGATCTTGAAGAGTCAATTAGCTAGAAAAATCGACTTTGATGAACAAATATCAAGGCCAGACATAGGTCATTCTAGAATTTAACAAATGTGTAAGAACATAGTAAATGAATAAGCATTAGTGTACCCAAATTCTTTAAAAATACATGCTTCGTCAACCTTTGAGATCGATTCTTTTAGTATGTTTTTTAGAGAAGAGATATATAGAGAAGGGTTAGAGAAGAGATATGTATCTTTACTGATAGGAGGACATAATTTTTTGAATATTATACTCACTTTTTAAAATAAAGTCTTGTGAACTACATGATCCTGCATGATCTGGCTCCTGCTTGGCGGGGAGACCCAGTATCATCCACCACAATTAGCTACACTGGGCAACATTCTGATTCTCAAACACAAGTCCTTGCCTGCCTCAGGACCTTTGCACTTACTGTTTCTCTGCCTGGGTGCTGTTCTTGCAGAGCAGCCTCCTTGAATTTCCATACATACATGGTTTCTTTGGAAAGGCCCTTCCCTACCCCCTCAGCTATTCTCTTTTTTATGATCTGGTTTTGTTCTTCATAGCACTCACCAAAACCTGATTTATCATCATTTTAAAAATTGTTCATTACCCATCGGTCCCCCCAAATATAAGTTGCTTGCTAAACATATCTGTTTGTGTACCCCCAGGGCCCTAGCATAATATCTTGCACATAATAGGTGCTAAATAAGTATTCTCTGAATTTGTTGTTGACTCTGAGAATTTACACAGGTAACCAACACCGGGTTGCAATCATCTTTGATTTGTAGGCAACTGAATTTCGTTTATTTCTACTTGCCAAGGGTTGCCTTTATTTGAGACGACAACACCAAAACATTCACTGTCTTGTGCACCGTGAGCGTGATTCTGAAATGTCAGGTGATACCAGATCAACAATCAGTCATGGCAGCTCTTTAGACATATAAACACATTAAACATTCGATGCATCAGCACCTGGCCAGTAGAGCATTCCATCCGTTAGCACACGACAAGTTGGGGTTTACAGTCAAAGTCCACTTAGCGAATGTTTATTCTACAACGTGCTTTCCTTTTGTTTCCTGTAAGTAGCGCTTCATGCCCTGCCAGGATCTGAGGTCATAGAAACACGAGGAGACTATTAACATATCAATGCAGGGATCTCTTTGGAATCTAGAATTTGGAATAATATTTGCATCTTGAGCTCAGTAGCCGCCCAGGCAGGCCTGCTTATTGATTGCCTTTAATTTCCCCCTAAAACAGTGTCTGTTTCTGAATAAAAGATTAATAGAGGAGGGCTCAGTTTGTCGCGTGATTTATACTCAAGTCCTGCCTCCCTTCCATTCAGAAGCGCATTGCACACTTGTCCCCACCCCTGTGATGTTTGGATTCCGCTTCTCAAGAAAAATAGCTGCTGGTCACCAAAGCCTGCGGTTTAATTGAATTTGTCTTTGTCCACTTAATCTTCATGCTTACAAAAAGTGGGGGTGGGAGAGATTACACAGAAAAGACATACCTAGAAAAATACACACGATCATTAGGAGAATAGGCTGAAGAAAGCTACAAAATGAAAATTGAGGGTGCCACTTGGAATTTCTGTGCTGCACTTCTGTCCTGTGCTCACGGCATTAAGAAGACACCAGTATCGCCCCAGAATAAACATGGTGACCTCAAAAGTAGACTGCATTGCACCAGCTTTGCGTAGTTCCATCATTTTTGTTTTGGCTATAAGTTTCTTTTTCCTTTTGGGGAAGAAGAAAACATGAGAGGAAAGCGAAGATTTCCGTTTTGCATAAAGTTTGGGACCTCTTTCTATAAGTATATAGTTGGCTATATATTGGGTCATTAATAATAATAACATTAATAATGGCAATCATTTATCAAGTACTTTTTTTTAGCCATTGTACTAAATGCTTTATGCTCTTTCACTTATTTATCTTGACTCTGAAAGGGGGTTCTATTACTATTCCTATAGGATCAAGGATTAGAGAAGTAAAGGAAGCTGCCCAGATTTCTCAAGTGGCAGACCCAGATTTTGAAGTTGGGTGTATTTGACTTGAAAATCTAAGAGTGCATGCAATCCTGCCAAGAAAAGTACGTTCATTTGGGTTTGCTTTCATCTGCGTTTATTTCTGGGATGGAGGAAACATGAGTTTTCCATTTAGGCAGTCTTGAGTTCCAAGTCCTAGGTCTGCCTCCTAGACTTAACCACTGGGCAGTATCATCTCCCATGGCCAAGTGGGATTACTGGAGACAGTGTTCTTCTAATCTGTTACTTTGATCATTCCACACGGTTACCTCCAGCGCGAGTGACTTGGAACGCTGGAGAGATGCAAGGAGCAGAGACCGAAGCTGGGTAAATAAAAATGTAAGATTCCCCCTTAGAAAGGGCGCTAGACAGGTCTCTTGCTGCACCCCCACCCCCACCCCAGCGATATAATGAGAAGTGGGCAGTCTGCAACCCGGAAGTGGGCCCTCACCGGGACTCACCCAGGCTGGCACTCCGATGTCTGACTTCCAGCCTCCAGAACTGTCAGAAATAAATGTCTATTGTTTATAAGCAACTCAGTCTACGGTATTTTGTGATAGCATCCCAAAGAGACCAAGACAGACATGTAGAATAATGTTTGATCTAGTGATCGAAATTGTGCTAGAATTAAGATTCTGGAAGAAAGAATGAAATGAAATTTGGGAAGGCAGAAAGCAAAGTGCTTGTTTTGTAGTTTGGGATAATGATTCCCAATTTTCTTTTCTTTTCTTTTTTTTTTTTTTTGAAACAGAGTCTCACTCTTTCGCCCAGGCTAGAGTGAGTGCCGTGGCGTCAGCCTAGCTCACAGCAACCTCACACTCCTGGGCTCAAGTAATCCTTCTGCCTCAGCCTCCCGAGTAGCTGGGACTACAGGCATGCGCCACCATGCCCGGCTAATTTTTTTTTTCTATATATTTTTAGTTGTCCGATTAATTTCTTTCTATTTTTAGTAGAGACGGGATCTCGCTCTTGCTCAGGCTGGTTTCGAACTCCTGAGCTCAAACAATCCGCCCGCCTCGGCCTCCCAGAGTGCTAGGATTACAGACATAAACCACCGCGCCCAGCCCCAATTTTCTTATTTTATGGTTTTTTGAACTTCCCCTTCACCTTGCCCATTATTGCTTCATTTACTGAAACCAAAAAAAACAACAACAAAAAAACAAACCCAAAACAAAACAAAATATACTGGTGGAGTATTTGCTATGTGCAGATTCTGTGAAAGGCACCTGGAAAAAGACATTTAAAAAGACAAATGTTTTACAAACTAATCAAATGGAAGCACACACTAAACAAATAATTCCACAAATCATACTTTAATTACCATTTTTTACTTGCTGTGAAAGGAAACATACATGGGAGGCAACGAGACTATATCTGAGTCCTATCTCAACTTCTATCTAATTCCCTGTCTACCTGTGATTCTTTTCTCACTGGCTTCCCTGCAGTGGATTGGCTAAGCATGTAGGCTCTGTAGTTTGATTACAGAGTTTTAAATCCTGTATGAGCCCTCCTTGGCTGTGTGACCTTGGATAAGTTACTGAACCTATCTGAGCTGTAGGTCCCTCAGCTGTAGAGTGAAAATAATCTCTACTACTCCTAGGGTTATCATGTGAATCAAATGAAATGATCTAACTAAAGCGCTCAGCCTTGGAATTGGGCACACAGCAGGTGCTTAATGAAGGCTAGTTGTTATTATTAGTCTCTGAAAGTGATCTCTTCATTGTTCTCTCCCCCATGCTGAGAGGTACTGAATTAATTTACTCTAAGAGTTTGGAGAGGGGCTTCCACTGGCTCACCACGGTGGGAGCCTGGATACAGCTCAACAGCTGGGTGTCCTTGGCCACGTCAGGCAGCCTCTGTGGACCCCGTCCCTGTCCCCCCCCCCCGCCGGTCCCCCGTGCAAAGGGGACAGGATAAATCCACTGGAGAATGAGAACTAATGCATATACAACACTTAGCTCAGTAAACGGAAGCTGTTGTTATTATTACCTTGTTATCATTTTGGGGCTCTATACAAAACATAATAATGCCTAACAATGCCCTTTAATCCCACGGTTTTCGTGGTGTTTATGCTTCATGCTTGGATTTGAAAGTACAGTTCTGAAAGTCTTTCTCTGAGGAGTGAATTGTCTTCATCCTCTAACGTTTCTCCCGAAAGCTCTTATTTGGTGAGTAAATTTACAACAGGGGTGCTAGGA
The DNA here is from genome assembly GCF_000956105.1 of Propithecus coquereli. NCBI lineage: Eukaryota > Metazoa > Chordata > Mammalia > Primates > Indriidae > Propithecus > Propithecus coquereli. Next base: position 429,105 of record NW_012147919.1, read on the forward strand.
TTCATGTGAAGTTTGTCCTTAAAACACTTCTTTAATCTCCACAGTTGCTGTGGAATCTGAGTCACTTTTGCTTGGGTGATCAGATTACATCTCATAAACAATGTCCCCTATGTTTAAAAATCTTTAAACAGCCACTTGGAAGTGGCTTGGCATGGACTCCAGTTAGTGCCTTGTTTAATGTGAATCTTCCACTGTAGACAGGGCTGACAATCAACTGTTAATGCCAGCGTCAGATTCCTAAGTAGACACCTATATTTTTCAGAATATTTTTTTCTTATTTGAAATCATTCCTTGGTTTTCTAAGACCCCCTTAGGAAGAATGTTGTTATGTACATTGTCTCGTGCAACCTTCCAAATATGGGATTTTTTGTTGTATTTTTATTTTCCTTTTTTGTCCTGGTGTTCACCTTCGGTTTTCTTCTTTCAGAAATTTTAAACATATTAGGGTACCCTCTGAGGAGAAAAAAGAAAAAGAACTTTCAAACATCAAAATTGCCAGCTCACCTTTATCACCCTGGGGCAACCGGAGAGAACTGGAGATTTTAAATTACTTCCTTAAATTTGGTTTTAGCTAAATTTTAATTTCAGATTGCTGGATTAAACATTCTTTCGTCCATTGGTGCCCCGTTTATTGGGTGCTCCTGGATGTGACTCACTTTATCTGCGCTGTACAATTAATTCTCTTATCAACAGAGTTCTAGCAGGTTCTACCTCCAAAAATAGATCCCAGATCCTTTCACTAGCGCTACCCACTCCTGCCTGGCCTAAGTCACTTTCTCTTCTCATCTTGATGGGGCATTCTGATGGTGCCTTCCTTGTTTCATTCTTGTGTTCCTTCAATCCACTGTTCACAGAGCAGCCACGATGCTTTTAAAAAATGTACAGCTCTAGCAGAGGTACCCATTCCATTCCCAGCTTGCTCGGTAGCTGGTGATTGGAAGACACTCTGCAACAAGTGGAAAAAAAAAAAATGTACAGCTGATCATGGAAGCTGCAAAATATCCCTTTCCATGACTGCACCCAAATCTATTTAACCAGTTCTCTGCAGATGGAGTTGTTTCTTTTCTTGTCTATTATAAACAGTGCTGACATGAATAACCTCAATGTATTATACATTATTTTCCTAAACCTATCAGAGGGATAAATTCTCATATATAAAATTGCTGGGTCAGAAGGATATTGCTGTGGATAAATATTGTGGTGGCTTCTTTGAGTAGAAAAGTCCAGTTTCCTGAGCATGGTATCAGTGAGGTGGAAGAAGATGAAAACTCGATGGGGATCAATTAGAATAATTGAGGAAGAAGGTGGAATATCAAGGTGGCCAGGAGTCTCATGAACTGGCGGGGGGAGACAAGACAGGAGAAGGAGTCGGACACGGGGGGTGAAGGGTGGTAGGAGGCAGAGCAACGAGGACCACAGAGATCTAATGAGAAATCTCGTGTGGGAGATGAGTGAGCAGCTTTGAGCACTTCCTCCATTTCCTCCAGACCCTTGGTAAATTTCTGCTACATTTGATTGAGTTGAAAGAAAAAATTCAAGTCTTTGCAAGACTGGAGAAATTGAAGACACCTGGTGGTATTCATAACGATGCTAATGAAGTAGGTTCTAGTAGCATTCTCACTTCAGAGAAGAGGAAATTGAAGGTCAGAGAAATTAGAATGACTCCATAGTTTCTTGTCTAACACACCATGGAGTTGGGACTTGCGCTGATATCTGTCTGGTTTTAGCTCATTTTCTTAACCACTCTGCCATATTCGTTTATGTTAAAGGCTATTAGGAAACAAATTTTAAAAAATCTTATTTTGGGCCGGGCGCGGTGGCTCACGCCTGTAATCCTAGCACTCTGGGAGGCCGAGGCGGGCGGATTGTTTGAGCTCAGGAGTTCGAGACCAGCCTGAGCAAGAGCGAGACCCCATCTCTACTAAAATTAGAAAGAAATTATCTGGACAACTAAAAATATATAGAAAAAATTATCCAGGCATGGTGGCGCATGCCTGTAGTCCCAGCTACTCGGGGGGCTGAGGCAGGAGGATCGCTTGAGCCCAGGAATTTGAGGTTGCTGTGAGCTAGTCTGACGCCACGGCACTCACTCTAGCCCGGGCAACAGAGTGAGACTCTATCTCAAAAAAAATCTTATTTTGCATTAAAAAATACAAAAAATTATGATAAAAGATGTCCAGGGCTTCTATTATTATGACCTGGGCTTCCTTCTTGTGCCATTAAAAACATCTAATTGCTACTGTATATATTTTCTCTATTTTCAACCATCCCAGCACAGCTTGCCTGAAAACTGTTAACACCGAGAAACATATAGGTTAAGTTCATATCTTTATTATAGTCTTTCCTGCAAAATGCACAGTGAATTGCAAGTGTTTGCATTTCCCATTAGCAAGACAAATTAGCATTTCTGGAGATGGTAGCCTTCTCTGGATTAGCATTTAATGCCTGTTTCGTTCTTTTCAGTTTGCTCGAGTTGATAATAGGGACTTGGTCCTGATTTCTTCCACCTGCTCTTCAGAATTGTTGGTGACTTCCTCCCTGGCTGCCGGGTGGTTAAACCCCCCTACATCATGCTGCAATGGACCGTCACTCAGCTTCCGGGACCATTTCCTTGAATGCTTGGATTCTAACATCCCGCGGAACACACTTTCCCGCTTTCCCCCCAGCAGCTCATGGATTAACACTCGTAGCACTTTGGAAACAAAATTCTCCATGACACAAAATGTATGGCCACTAGGAAGCTCTCTGTGCTGAGAATATACGCCAGGACCTGGAGCGTGTGCGTGTGTGTGTGTGTGTGTGTGTGTGTATGTGTGTGTGTGTGTGTTGGACTGTTATACGTTTATTGTGGGGATTGGGGGAAAAGGTGGCAAAACAGATAGCCTCACAAGGGATCACCCCTGCAGTAAGTAGGGGATGAGCGGATCTCACGAGTTTTGAAAGGTGTCAGTCTTGCTGGTTCAGGCTGGTTTCCATTTGGCTACTAAATCAGGGTTCTTTAGTGGGTAAATTAACCTGCCAAGTCAGGAGGTCTGCTGGTGTAGGGCAGAGGCCAGCCTGTGGGCCAAATCCAGTTTGCTGCCTAGTCTTTTAATCTGAAGGTCGTGTTTGACTTGCACATTTGAGTAGGATTTTGCCATGCAAATTGGGAAGGAAGTGCCTTCTGAGTTTAAAAACTACATTCCATGGGCCAAATCTGTCAAGCTGTTTGTTTTTGTAAGTAAAGTTTTGTTTATACGTCCACACCATTTATGTATGGTCTTTGGTTGCTTTTACTGTACAATGGCAGAGACTATATGGCCCCCAATGCCTAAAATATTTACTTATAGCCCTTTACAGAAAAAATTGCCTACCACTGGTGTAGGGATTAATCATCTAGGCCATGAATCAACAGTCTGTGTTCAAATCCCAGTTCTGCCATGTACTTCTGTGTAACCTTGGTTACGTACCATAAAGTAGGAATATAAATACCTCTGGGTTGATGTGAGAAGTCAATTTAGTAATTCTAGTAAGTGCTTACTCAGAGGTAGTTATTATGATTCATCTAAATTAAAGAAGATTTCTAGAGGTTTCCCATATTCCTGATGCCCTGGATTATAATCTTACTGGATCCTTTCTGTCTTTATAAAAATTAAACATGAAAAATATTTGAGGAATTTGGCAGCCACCTTTCCTGTTCCAGGAATAAAAGAGCCATAAAGTCCTGGGATCACATTTTCAGTATATTTGATGTTAATTAGTAGAGTCATGGCAACTGTGGAGTGTGCCCTGGGACACTGTCTTTGATCTATTCTGGATCTATTCTGATCTATTCTGGATATCATTTTAATTCAGGACTGAAGAATTAAGGTATTCAGATGAAATTTCCAGGAGATAAAATATTGGTATGAAAGGATCAAGAGTCATAATGGCCTCCATAGCTTTCAAACGAAGGATTGGAAGAAATAAGAGAACATTTACTAGGGATTGATGTGGATTCTGGCATCAATTATTTACGTCTGGGAATGGGGAGACTTGGCCAGACGGCAGTTCCTGGGAAGTAGTTCTAGGGCTTCTAGTTGGCCACAAGTTCAATTTGAGCCAGATGTAGATAGCTGCCAACAAGCAAATGATCTTAGGCTGCATTAATGGAGTCAAGATACGCTGTGTGGGCTCCAAGGACGATAAAGCAAGAAAACAATTTGAACGAGCAGGGCAGCCCACGTTTGGAGCATGGAGTTTAGTTACGAAGAAAAATTGCAATTTTTAATGAAGATGCTGCCAAATCCTCGTAGGCTGACGGGGAGGTGGGGGAAGAGACAGGTTGATGAGTCATCTGGGAACTATGTTATAATGAGGAATGACCGAAGGATTTAGGGATGTTTCCCAGGAAAAGAGATGACCACAAGGGAAGAAGTTCTTGGGAAAGCTCTGAAGGTCTTCCACGTGGAATATGCTGCCAGGCTATCACTATTGCTTTTTGGTGAAACTTGGGAAAATAAATGCTTACCTTTTGGGGTATCAGCCCAGCTTACGTCAGACCTACTCCACCCCTGAGTCCACTATCTACACTGGGGGGAGTCCCTGGAAGACAATTCATTCTTTTTTTTTTTTTTTTTGAGACAGAGTCTCACTCTCTTGCCTGGGGTGAGTGCCGTGGCGTCAGCCTAGCTCACAGCAACCTCAAACTCCCAGGCTCAAGCGATCCTCTTGCCTCAGCCTCCCAGGTAGCTGGGACTACAGGCACGCGCCACCATGCCTGGCTAATTTTTTTTTTCTACTTTTTTAGTTGTTTGGCCAATTTCTTTCTATTTTTAGTAGAGACGGGGTCTCGCTCTTGCTCAGGCTGGTCTCGAACTCCTGAGCTCAGAACGATCCGCCCACCTCGGCCTCTCAGAGTGCTAGGATTATAGGCGTGAGACAATTCATTCTTTAGAACCCTGCCTTCCTGTTGATGGCTGATGGGAGAAGGGATGGATGCCTGCTGGAAGCTAGAACAATCAAGTTCTGTCTCCAGGGAATATGGAATCTTCCTTGAGGACTGTCAGTCTGCCTCTGTGTACGATTGGATCCATAGTGTATAAATCTGGGCACGAGGGCAGACATATTTCCCCATGACGATGCAGGAGCTGAGAACGTCAATGTACAGGGAGAAAAAGAATGAGGCAGAGACGTAGAGAAGCAGGAAGACAAAACAGAGGGCTTTGCTGGTTGAATTCTTTTTAGCTTTCCATTTTCTGGTATTAGTTCTTCCTGAGGCCTAACTGCGTTCCTGGACTCGGGCTTCATGAGATATCTTTGTGTCCCTGTTATACATTCTCCCTTTTCCCTTCTGCTAGTTCACCTGGGTTTCTTCGTGTGCAACCCAGAGTGTCTTAACTCTTTGCGAGTGTGGCAGAGAGTGGCTCAGCATGTGGGAGACATAATGGGGGATCCTGTTCAGCCTCAGAGCGTGGCTTCAGGAAGTGAGGATATTTCTGTTCCCAGGAGCACACAAGTAGAAGCTGAATGACCTTGGCTAACTGGAAGGCCTAAAAGAAGAGCTTGGGCTTGGACTTCAGAAACACTTGGGATTAATTGCAACCTCTGCTGCTAACTGGGACCTTCAGCAATGTTCTTAACCCTTACTGGGCCTATGTTTTGTGCAAAACGAGGACAATAAAGCATAACTCATAGAACTGTCATGAGGATGAAGTAACCTAATGTATGAGTTTCCTATTGCTGTTATAAGAAATTGCCACAAACTTAATGACTTAAAACACATTCATTAGCTTAACATTCTGGAGATAGGAAGTCTGAAATGAGTCTCACCGGGCTAAGATCGAGGTGTGAGCTGGTTCCCCGTGGAGGCCGTAGAGGGGAACCTACTTCTCTGCCTTTTCCAGCTTCTTGAAGCTACTTGCATTCTTTGACTCACGGCTCCTTCCTCCCTCTTTAAAATGCATCACTTCCCCCTCTGTTTCCGTCCTCACATCTCCTCTGACACTGACTCTCCGGGTCCCTTTTTCACTCACAAGGGCGCCGGGATTACACCGTGCCCACCTATGTGATCCACAGTGATCTTTCTGTGTAAACGTCCTTCATTTAATCACAGGTGCCGCATTTCTTTTGCCACCTATGGCAGCAGCATTCCGCCTAATGACAGGAAGAGCTGAGCCTTACTGAGAGCCGTCGATGTGATGGGCGCTCTGCCAACTGCTCCTACACACATCGTTTTATTTAAGCCTCATAACAGTTCCAGCAGATAGACTCAGAGAGGTGAAAGGATTCGCCGTAGGCCACCCAGCTAGGAAACAGCAATGCCGAGAACCAAGTCTTTTCATTGAACTCCAGAGCCTTCTTTCTTAACCACCAGTGAGAAACGGCAAACCCCCAGGCCGTACTTCAGGCAAGCAAGGACTCTCCTGCGCCAGAGAGGACTCCCGCTGTCCTAAGCGGGCAGCGACTCCATGGCTCCAGCCTGTACGTGCCAGTTTTCCGAGAGATACCCTATATCTGGATTATTTATGTGAAATGTCCCAATTTTGAAATATTGGAAAACAATTCACATATTTAAAATTCTCTGTGCAAATAACATAAGCAGATTTATTACATCTCTCCCCTAGACTACCAAAGTAAGACATCTTCAAAGCCATCCTACAGTTTTCCTCTTTGTATTTGAAGATCTCTGCCTCACCATAATGGCTAACAGTTAGTTCGCATGGATTATGTGCCTGCACTATACTACATGCTTTGCTGTCTTAGCTCAATCACTAGGTATGCGTCTTAATTAAGAATTTAATTAATTCCTTAACTGGGAAGTTATATTTATTTTTAATAGGATTCTTTTCGGCGAGTGGTAAGACTTCCATGAAGGGTCTTAAAGAGCAAAGTTTCAGTCTTGGTTTCCAAACCTTGCTTCCCCATTCAGCTGTGTGGTGGTGGGTAAGTTACTGCACCGCTCTGAAGCTATTGCCTTACCTGTGAAGTTTACTCATGGTTTTCTGGTGGGGCTTTGTGAAAATTTGGTTGTGGGTGGAAGCACTTTCCACAGCACCACGCAAATATTACTTATGACTATAGATAATTCACCTGAAGATTCATCAGCAGGTAAACAGTGCAGGGACGGTGACCCCTGTTGTGAACAAACAGTGGAGATTAGATGCAAAGTTTCCAGCTCAAACTAGTCACCTGTCAGGTCTCTGGGCTGGAGCGGAGCCACCATTGCACGGCTTCAGAAATGTCCCAGGGCGCAGATGGACATTTGCTGGCTAGGAAACAGCTCCAGCTGTGCCGTGGAGTCACCGACATTACCTGCTCGGGTTTCTAGCTCAAGATGAAGGGCCGTTTTCTACAGCAGAGACCGGGGTGCACAAGTGGCTGCCAAGACCGGGGCTCGGGGGATCTCTGCTCTGGTTGTGGTTTGGTCACTGATGGGATGGCCTTAGGATTTTTTCCTTTTCTAGAATTAGTTTTCCCACCTGACACATAATTTGTGGTTTATTCAGTTATTTTAATACATAGACTAAAAGGAGACAAGGGAATTCCTTGCCAACGTTAGAATTTTTTGTGTTTTCTTGAGTGGTGTCTGTTTGGAGGCATCTGAATGCCAGAGAAAAACCTAAATTAAACCGTTTTATAATATGCATGCTTTAAAAGTTAAAAGTTCAAAGAGGTGAAAATAAAGTTTCCCTCTCTCTTATTGGTCATGATCTTCCAATTTTTATCTTCAGAGACACCGCAGTTATAGGTTTCTAGCATGTTCTTTCAGAGATGTTCTGTGCCAGAGGTTCTCAACTGAGGGGGATTTCGGCCTCAGGAAACATTTGGCAATGTCTGGAGACATTTTTGTTGTCACAGCCAAGGGGGATGCTACTTGCACCTATAGGGTAGAGGCCAGAGGTCTTGCACAGGACAGCTGCCCATAGCAAAGGATTATTTGGTGCTAAAAGTCAACAGTGCTGAGGTTGAGAAACCTTGTTCTAGGCACATACTAGTAAATACAAGCGTGCACGCACACACAGAGGCGCACACACCCTTTTTATGTACAAACGGTAGCTACCCCACACATTTTTCTCCATCTTGTCCTTTTCACCTAATCGTAGAGATTGTTCTGCACAAATAGATCCTTTCAAGCTGCAAAAGACTGTACGTACTCTCCTGTAGAGACAGATCGTTTATTTACTCAGTGCCCTATTGATAGACATTTAGATTGTTTCCATCTTCTGCAAACAATATTGCTGTAATTATTCTTGTTCATGGCTCTGTGGGCAAGTGCCCTTCTGCTAGCGTATCAGGTAATTCCTCTATGTAGAATAAGCAGGTCAAAGAGCAAATGGCTTTAAAATGTTGTTAGGTGTCACCAAAGGTCCTCCAAAGACAACCAATTTATATTCCCACCAGCTATGTAGAGATTACATCTTGCTGACTCCTTTATCAACAAAATACGGCCCTTCTGTCCTTAAGTTGATTTAGCTTCACGTAATTACGTATTTTAAACCAACTGTGGCTGGGTGCGGTGGCTCGCGCCTGTAATCCTAGCGCTGTGCTTTCCGACCATTCGTCTTTCAACAAACGTTTATTTTTTGTGTCAGGAACTGGGATGAGGGGGTGTAAGTGTCAGTGTCTATCCTCAAATGTATCCCCGATAGTCTAGAGGTACTGAGACAAACCAACATCCGGTTTGTACTCTTTTGCAGTAATTTCTATGAATTAGGCTAACGTAACGTAAAAGGTGCTTCTTGCAGCTTTTTGTTTTCACGTAGGCCCAGGGTGTGTCCAACTTTCTAATTTTTCAAGAAAAGCCTGGAAACTGGATTTTTATGTGACAGCTTCTCATTTTGAAATATGGACAAACAAGTCAAATGTTATTTAATTTGGCGTGATATCCTCAAGGTTAATCCATGTTGTAGAGCATGTGTCAGAATTTCCTTCCCTTTTCGTGTTGAATAATATTCTGTTGTACGTATATCCCACATTTTTGTTTATCCATTCATCTGATGATGAACATTTCAGTTGTTTCCACACTTTGGCTGTTGTGAATAATGCCATAAGCACTGGTGTACAAATACCTGTTCGAGTCCCACCTTTTAATTCTTTTAGGTATATACCTAGGAGTGGAATTGTTCGATCATGTGGTAATTCTACATTTAACTTTAAGGTTTTGAAAACAATTTTTAAAAATTTAATCCGTGCTTAATTGAAAAACATCAGAAAAGAAAAATTCCCGGAGGAAAAACATGCAACTATAATTCTATCTTGGTTGATAATACACTTTTTTTAATACACTGTTATTAATTATAAAACTAATGTGCATTTAGAGGAGAACGTTTAGCACACATAAATAAACAAAATAAAAAAAAAAAACTACCAACAACCCTGTGTCTCTACAATAACCATTGTTGATATTGATCTTTATTTTTAGGAAATGAAAATGAAGATCAATATTAACAGTAAAAATAAGGCCAATATTTATTTTCATTCTTTTTAATTAATGCATAATAGATGTACATGGTTTTGGAGTACATGTGATAATTTAATACATTCATATAATTTGTAAAGAATAAATCAGTGTACTTGAGATATTCATCACCTTAAATATTTATCTTTTCTTTATGCTAGAAACATTTGAATTCTTCTCTTCCAACTATTTTGAACGTACGATAGATTGTCCTAAACTATACTCACTCTACTGATTTAACAGTAGGTCTTATTTCTTCTGTCAAACCGTATATTTGTGCCCATTAATCAACTTCCCTCCATCCTCCCCTCCCCGCTTCCCTTCCTGGCCTCTGGTCACCACCAATCAAGGCCAGCGTTTAGGGCAGTATGTGTAAAATCATCATTTTTAAAAAAAGGCCAAGATTGAGGACTTAATATGTGTGCATTTGTGTCAAGCCCACTGTACTTTTCCTCATTCAAACAAGATTCTGGCAGAAAGAAATGCTATTATGACCATTTTACAGCCAAAAAAGCTAATGTCACAGGGCTTGTGAGTCATGTCAGAGCTGGGATTTGAACTCAGGTGGTTCCCAGAGCCTGCATTTCCCTGTGGGTACAACAGCCTCGAAGATGTCACGCTGTACTTAATGTTTGAAAAATTTGTCTCAATTTATGTTGTCATGAAAAATTTCCCACAACCTAAGTACTCTTGGGAAAAATAATTTTTAACCACTGCACACCATTCCAGGGGCTGGATGCACCATCCCAATTCTCCATTGATTATGTTTCCATGATTTCATGTTTATACTATTATATTAATGAGGTGAATAGCATTCTGTATAAATGTTTGCATACATTCTCATTTTTTAAGGATAAATTTCCAGAAGTGACATAGCCCAATAAAATAAAATAAAAGGTTCCAAGACATTTGATAATATGCTGCCAAGCCGGCTCCCAGAAAATTACGCTAATTTACATTTTTAACATTAGTATGTAATCTGTACCTTGCCAACACTGGGTAGTAACAATGAAAACAACAACAAAAATTCTTTTGCAAATTTTATAGTGAAAAGTATTCTCATTGTTACATTGCTTTATTATTTGTGATGTTATCTGGTAAAATTAAAATACTGATCATACCAAGGGTGGGCAAGAATGTAGAGGAACTGGAACTCTCGTACACCACTGGTAGGAATGCAAGATGGTAGAATATTTTGGAATATAGTTTGACAGTTTCTTAAAAAGGTCAATGTACACCTATCCTATGATCTAGTCATTCCATTCATAGGTATTTATCCAAGAGAAAAGGAGATATATGTCCATACAGACTTGTACACAAATGTTTACAATGATTTCAATTGTAATAGCCTCAAACTGAGAAGAACCCAGATGTCCATCAACAGATGAATAGATAAACAAATTGTGGTTCATTCATACAGTGGAATACTACTCAGCAATGGAAAGGAATGAACTACTGATACATGCAATGACGTGAGTGAATCTCAAAATTATTATGCTCAGTGAAAGGTGACAGACAAAAAAGGGTACATGTTGTATGATTTCATTTATATGAAACTCTGGAAAGTGTACACTAATTAACAGTGACACTAATTTATAGTGACAAAAAACAGATCAGTGGTTGCCTGGTGATTGGGGGTGGGGAGTGGCAAGGAGGTGCAGAAGGGAAGAATGACAAAGGAAAGTTTTGGGAATAATGTTCACTACATTGATTTGTGGTGACAGTTTCATCAGTATACATGCAGGACGGAAGGTAAAAAATTGTACCCTTTAAATATGCCCAGTTATTGTATGTTGATTACAGGTCAATGAAGCTGTTTTCAAAAATCCCCCCAAAATACGGTTGACTCTCCATATCCGTGGGTTTTCCATTTGTGATTTGACCAACTTCTGATTGAAAATATTTGAAAAAAATATTGCATCTGTCCTGATCCTGTACAGACATTTTCTTGCCTTTATCTCCTAAACAATACAGTATAATGACTATTAATATTTACATAGCATTTATGTTGTATTAGGTATTATAAGTATTAGAGATGATTTAAAGTGTACAGGAGCATGTGTAGGTTTTATGTGACTACTACACCATTTTATATCAGGAACTTGAGCATCTGTGGATTTTGGTATCCGTGGGAGACCCTGGAACCAATCCCCCATGGATATCGAGGGATGACTATATTACAATATTATAATTGTTTTAATTATGGTTGTTGTTGTTGTTTACCAAGCAGGTACACCCAGTATGGTCAGGCAGGCTGCCAACTGCACAATTCTCAGAGTGACGTCCAAACAGACTAGGAAGTGAGCCACATCCCCTGGAGCAGTGCAATGCAGCAGCCTCGTCAATGAGCTGAACATCACTCCACCCATGGATTAGCCTTTTGCATTTCTTTTTGTGGGTGTTGCCTTTTATTTTAATGATTTTACATCTGTAAGCTCTCTTTATATATTAAGGGTATCAAGGGTCTGTCATATATGTTGCAAAGATATTTTCTAGCTTTGCAATTTGGAGTTGACTTTTAACACCGATGAACCAGTGACATTCACTGCTGATCCGATAATGGATTTCTTGGCAAAGCACTGTCCTGTGATTTCCTTTCTTGGCACCTAGGATCATTTCTTCAGCATCTGTTCTTTTAGAAAACAGGTTTGTCTAGCAACTTGTATTTGCAATCTTCCTTGTGATTTGTTTGATCAAGTACATTGTCTCTTAAATTGGGTTGCTGCTGGCTTACAGGTCAAACGCATTAGGCTTTGATGGGCACCTTGAAGTGCTCGCCAAACCCAGCTCTCAATAAAGGAACTGTCACGAATGCTTTTCCCTGTAACTGGGCAGGGGCGGCTCATGCCTGCCTGTAATCCTAGCACTTTGGGAGGCTGAGGCAGGAGGATCGCCTTAGGCCAGGAATTTGAGGTTGCAGAGAGCTGTGATGATGCCACTGCATTTGAGCTGGGGCAACTCGTCTCAAGGAAAAAAAAATGCTTTTCCTTTCCTTTTCTCTCTTCCTTCTACTTTGATTTCAATTTGTTGAGGTCTCACCATATATCTCCCCCTGGGTTAAGGGCTTGACATGTCTTTCCACATCCAATTCTCATAGCCCTGCGATCCTAGATACTGTTAGCTCCATTTTTCATGTAAGGAAACTAACTTTTGGAGAAGTGAAAAGAAACCTCATGCAGCATCTCATGGAGAGTAGGTGAGAAAACTGAGCTCTGAACTCATACTGGTCAGACTCTAAAAGTTAAGCTCCTAACCTTCACTGTCTGGTCTCCCGCTTACTACCCCGGGTTTCAATGAGTGGCTTATGTGTTTGTTTTTATCTTTTAAGCTTGATATATTGAAGTTTTTGTGCACAATAGGCCTTGAGATCTATTGGATTGAGGAGGAGAAACAATAGTCTGTGTGGGGTGGACTCAGGGGGTGTTTCCAAAATGTTTTCACTTCAGTCTCAGACACAGACATACCATGAATCAAAAAGTAGTAAAAATAATCAGCTCACTCTGTTACTCCTTCAGCAATCAGATTGTACACGATAGCACCATCGTGAGCTGTTTCTCAACATCAGCACTATCAACATTTCGTATGGGTCGTTCTTTGTTTTGGGGGGCCATCCTGTGCATCATAGGATATGTAGCAGCATCCGTGGCCTCTACCTGCTAGATGCCAGTAGCATCTCCAACGCTGCCGTGACAACCAAGAATGTCGCCAGATATCGCCAAATGTCCTCTGGGAGGAAGAATCGCCCCTGGTAAACAACCACTGGTTTGTGTAATAAAGGCTTAACAATGCCTCTAGCAGCTCCAAAGAAATATCCTTAGATTACAGAGCCAGTAAAGATATACTGGGGTAGTTATTTCTCTCCTACTTTCTTTTTTTTCCCACTAGCAAAACTTCCTAGTGTAAGCTAAATGATTGATTAGCACACTTAGAAACCTGAGAAATGTTTATTTAAGCACATGGTTAATTAAAGGAAAACATTTTAATCATTCTTTTCTCATTACAGACCATTTTTATTGAACTCATATCGTTTGCCAATCCCAGAGGTAAGTCCTTTAATGTGTGTTATCTCATTTATGACTCACAGCTTTTTGAACTAGGCATGAATATTATCCCCATTTTACTGATGAGGGAACTGAGAGTTAGAGAGATGCAAGAACTTCTTTACGGTCACTCAGGAAGATTGGTGCGGCTGGGATCTTAACCCAAGTTTGTTTTACACTTAGGGTCTATTTACCATACTGATTTCCAAAATTAATATTCATACACAGTAGGGCAATTAAACGGCTACAACCAAAAAGAAGAAAATAAAATCACTGCAAATCTCGCCACTCGGCAATTATCAGTATTGACATTTTGGTAGGAATTCATCTCAGTCTTTTTTCTCTGCATTTAAAAACACATATACTTTAGGGAAAAAGGAGACACATTTAATATTCTTTTTTCTCTTTATATTTGAGACTACTTTTCCTTCATGATGTTAAATATTCCTCACCAGCACCACTGCAAAGGGCTGTCATATTCTAGTAGGGAACATTTGAACAATCCTCCCTTTGTAAGACATTCTGGTTGTATTTTTTCCTCTCTCCCCCACCCCTTTCTTTCTCTTTCATGTTATTTATGCAGGATAAATTCCTAGCAGTGGAATGCTAGAGTAAAAATGATCATTTTTTTTTTAAGGGTGCTAATGGCATCAAAAAATGATCCTATTTTTAAGGCTCATGATGCATGCTGTCAAATGCGTCCCCTCTAACGGTTGTTTTGGTTTATATTTTACCTGCAAGTATGGGTGGATATACTTGTTTCCTCCAAAAAATTCAGAGCTTCCAACTAAAAAACATTAATATATATGTACATATATTAATATATATACACACACAAACACACACTAGGAGATAGCACAGAGGAAATCTTACTGGCTTTTATTTGCATTTCTTTGACTACTAGTAAGTCTGATATTTCTTTATGAAACACATGAGAAATTTAGGCACTTAGAAATAATGGGGCAATAGTGGTTAGAGATAGATGCTCAAAATATGGAGTAGTCAGACCCATTTCAGAGCCAAAAAATCTTGTAGACCTCAAGTGTTAATATATATGTTTAATTATCCAACATAAATGCAGACTGATACAAGAGTGGGCTTAAGCTCCTTACGATTATAGTTCTTAAAAGAACCCTAAGGTGAAAGCAAATTTACAAATTTTTACTAACACAAACAAAACTGTAAGAGCCGTAAAACCCAGATTAACAGCAATAACTTAGTATGGTGGATGAAACAACAGCACAGCAGCAAAATCTCTGCAGGCAGCGTGGACGCACAATCTCGAGCTTTCTGCGTCTGAAATGACTCAGCCCGCCCACCACTTTTCTCCTGGACCACAAGAAACAAAGCCTCCCTGCTGGCACAAATGCATCCTTTACATGCTCAGCCTGCCTCTCTTTTCTTCCCACTCACCCTGCAAGTAAAGTAATATTAACTTGAGGTCATTAATTGTAAACCTACGTACATGATTGAGAGGGACGCTCAGTTAGAATATGGAAAGATTATTTTTAGATCATTTGCAAAAGGGAATATAAAACATAAGCTATTACTTTCCTATAGGGAACTCAATAACCCCACTTTGCTTAACTTTGAAAGCGTAGACCAAGGATCAGACAGACTGTGAGCAAGTGGGAGCCATGATGTTCTCATCTGTAAAATGGAGCAAATACTAGTGACCTCATAGGTGGTAGTGGATTGAGTCAGAATAACACAGAGAGGCTGCTTAAGACATGCAAACTATTATTGAAACGTGTTTTCCATTCATCAGTTGGTTTCTGAGAGACATCTCAAACCATGTTGGCTTTACAGGAGAAATATTGCATTCCAAAACAGGACCACAGATTATTAAAAAAAAACCCAAAGCATGAGATCTGTGTTCCAGGATCTCCTCCCCTTCCCCCACCCAGGCGAAGGCTAGCTGGAGAGTTCTACACCAGGATTTTTGTTCATTTTCATTGGACCACAGAGCATTTCTCAGTCTCCCTGTTCAAATAGTTGGACGTGTTCTGAGTGATTTTCTTAGTGAGAGAATCGTTGGCTTCTATGCAGGGTAAACACCAGGTACCTGATTCACAGCCTTCTGCCTGGGGTCTGACTTCTACAGAAGGCTCCCCAGGGATCTTCGCTCTCCTTCCTGCCATTTGACTCCAGGAAGATGGGGTCTGAGCCACCTCCTGCCAGCAGACTCCTGGGAAAATAAAGCTGGACTCACTCAAGTCAAATCCCTGTAGCCTCAGCAAGCTGGAATGAATTTGCATACGCATTTTGTTGATATTTCCTGAATGTCTCTTGAAAATGTAAATGGGTTCTTCTCCTTTCTGTAGGCACAGGGTTGGGTAAGGACATGATTTATGGTTACAGGTTTCCCCAAGGGCCCTGGGGGTCCCCGATCTCATGCTTTCCTAATGCCGTGATTCATGGAGCCCCAAACTCATGGTGAAACCCTGCCAGTGCCTCCAAAGCTTTCCAGAAAGCCTTTCGAAGCTCAACTTCATTTTGTCATTATTATTAATTGGGGTCCAATTTGCATACAATAAATTACAAAGATTTAAAACACAGTTTTATGAGTTTTAACGAAGGTCTACGCCCTCATAACCACCGCTCCCAATTGATATAGAACGTTTTCATCACCCCAGTAAATTCTCTTGTGCCTCTTCCCAGGAACAACCCACCTCCCCGAGGTTTTGATTTCTATCAGCATAGCTCGATTTTGCCAGTTCCAGAACATTATAGAAATGGAATCAGACAAAATGTTCACTTTTGTGTCTGGCTTCTTTCAATATTGTAACATTTTTGAGATTCATCCATGGTTTTATGTGTATCCTCGGCTCATTTTAAAATTATTTCTGAGCTGTGGTCCATTGGGTGAATATATAACACTTTTTCAGTTCACCTGTTGATGGACATTTATTGTTTTTTCCCAGTTTTTGGCTAGTGTGAATAAAGATGTGACTAACATTTCTGTAGAACTCTCTTTGGGAACATCTTTCTTTTCTTTCTTCCTTTTTCTTCCTTCCTTCCTTCCTTCCTTCCTTCCTTCCTTCCCTTTCTTTCCTTCCTTCCTTTCTGTCTCTCTCTCTTTCTTTCTTTTTTGAGACAGAGTCTTGCTCTGTTGTTGCCCAGGCTAGAGTGCTGTGGCATCAGCCTGCTCACAGCAACCTCAGACTCTTGGGCTCAAGTGGTCCTCCAGCCTTAGCCTCCCGAGTAGCTGGGACTACAGGCGCTCACCACCATACCCAGCTAATTTTTCTATTTTTAGTAGAGATGGGGTCTCACTCTTGCTCAGACTGGTCTCAAACTCCTGACCTCAAGCGATCCTCCAGGCTTGGCCTCCCAGACTGCTAGGATTACAGGTATGAGCCACCGTGTCCAGCCTATATTTATTTCTCTCTCGTAAATACTTAGGAGTGAAATTGCTAGGTCATGGGGTGGATGTAGGTTTAATATACAGATAAAAAACTGCCAAACTGTTCTCTAAAGTAGAAAACTTACTTTGTTTTGAGACTCCTGACTAAATCGTGTGCCTCATTACCTGCCCTTATTAGTACAATAGCTTTCTTTCCTTCTTTGGGCAGATTGATTGCAAAAAATGGCCGTATCTCTTTATTCCTCCCTATATATTCATACCCTTTGCAATGTTACCTTTGCATATTCATATTCAAGAGACAGGGGTCTATTTCCCTCTCCTTGAATATCAGTTGGATTTGTGTCTCGCTTTAACCGATAATGCAGTGGAGATAACAGAGTGCCAGTACCAAGTCTCACCTCAAGGGACCTCGTGGGAGTCTGTTTATATTGTGGAGCCCTGCTACTGCCTCTGGGACAAGCCTCGCCCAGCCAGCTGGATGAGAGAAGGGCCCACCTGTCTCAGCTGAAGCCATCATGGCCCAGCCTGCAGCCAGCCGACTTCCTAACACGAGAGAGGGCCCAGCCTAGGTTAGCAGAAACACCTACTCAACACACAGCGGATTACAGAAGTGTGAATGAACTCTACTTCATTAAAGAGTGGAACCATTTAGCTCAACTCATAGACTCATAAACAATAATAAATGCTTATTGTTTTAAGATATTGATTTTTGGGCTGATATATTATGCAGCCATACCTGACCGATACATTTCCATTAGGTTAGAGCTTCACCTCCTCCTCTACGATTTAGTACCTGTGTAAACATTGTCAGTTTAGTTACTGTCTCTGAACCTTAAGATGCCTCATCTGTAAAATGGGAATCGATTACTTTCCAAAAGAGTTTGGAGGATTAGATGAATCACTCAAGTGAAAAAACACGAGCTGATAGGAAGGCCCCAGGAAATTCTTCCTATAGTGATAATAATGATAAACAAAATCCCACCTGTTCTACTTACCTCAGCACATTTTCTTGCTCTAGCTTACGTCATTTGGCATATCCTTTGGTTTTAATATCATTTATTGAACTTTAAGTTTGTAGAATTTAATATTTTTAAAAGATTGTATTTAGCAACCAGCTTGTGGAACTCCTGAACACTTAACAACTGGATCTGCGGTGCTGGGACGGGCAGCTGCAGTACCCCTCTGAGGCAGCCCAGGGTCTGGCCACCCTGGATCCAGAAGTCCGGCCCAGGGCTCTCAATTCTACAGTACTGCTCAGCGTCACTGGCCCCACCGGCCTTCCTGACCTCATTCGATTGCATCAGCAGCGACCTCATCACAGACCGTGGCAGGACCCAGGCATCCTAACCCTCCCCCTACCTCCATGGGAGACCCGGCTAAAGAACACCTGGGAACATTGCGAGTGTTTCTGTAGCAAGGCCAACCCTTCTTGACTCCTTCTAGGTCAAATACACACTAAATTTGACCCTCCTCAAAGCCATTCCATGTTTCTAAGGCAAGAAAATTAACTGAGAAAATAACATGCTCTTGAAACAGTAAGGTCACATACATGCCTTTCATCACTCGGAAATTAAAGTCACTCGCAGGACACCGTGTCCTCACATTGCTCATTAACAGACCGAATGGCGGTTGTTGCCTGAACCTAGCTAGTCTGCGGCGTAAGCCCGTCAGTGTACACAGATTGGGCCGCCATCCTAATCCTGTCAGGCTGTGAACGGAAGATGAGGACATGGCTTAGACACTACAGGTTTTAGATTTCTTTTTCATTTTCCTTTAGAAGAGTCCAGCAACTTTCTTCACGGGAACACACAGTTCATAGTGAACTTACTCCATGGCTGAACTGGACAGTGACATTGGAAAGGGTTGGACACCCAGGAAGACGGCAAATGACGAAGGCTAGAGCTTAGACTTGGGACCCGCGCAGAACTGGGGCTTCAGAGCTGTCGGGTGTTTTTATCCTCGGTGGGGCTCCCGGCAAGTCACTCAACCTCAGTGTGTCATTGTCACCAGGCCATCTGTGTGGTGCCAGGCCCTCTAGCATCCTTCCTTTTGTCCCTCTGCCCTGGCTCTCGGGGTCTTACTGGTTCTTCACGTACCACAAGCACTTTTGCCATGGGCCTTCTGCCCTCTGTTCGATATTCTTTTCCCAGATATCCATGAAGCTCATGGTCTCACTTTGTTCAGGTCTTGGCCAAGATGCCACCTCTTCCTACAGGATGTTCATGACCGCTCCGTGGGGAGGAACTGCCTCTCCCTCCACTCCTGCAGTTTTCACTCGACCCTCTTTTATGGGTCAGGACACTCAGGCTCAGACTGGTCAAGGAACTCGTCCAAGATCACACAGCCTATAAGGAGCAGGCATAAGAACCTGAATCTGGGAATGTCTGACAGCAAACCCTGGGCTCTGTGTCTGTACAGGCTGCATGTCTGTGTGGAGATCTTTGATCTGCGTCCCCTGGGACATGTGAGCCAATTGATCTCTCCCCAGGAATCCTTAACCTGGAGTCCACAGACTTGCAAGCGATCCTTAGATAGAATTCAGGATAAATTGATAAACAAGCAAATAAACACGCACACTCTCTTCTGAATCTTATCATTTTCTTGTTTTACATATAGACAAACCACAGCTGTATTAACTTTGTCACCAATGGATATCAGATATTTTCATATCACATCAGAGCTACAGATAATTTGAAATATTTGTAGTTACTGCTATTTCCAAATTGCAATTGTTAGACTTCTTCTTGGATCTTGTCACTTAATGTGTTAATTAAAAAGCACAAATAGTACCATGTCATACATTTGTTTTAAAATTTGGGGGGGGACTGCATTTTGGTATAATTGGATTATCTTTTCAAGCCTGTGCATTTTTAAAATACATTTAAAAAGCTTGATCTGAGAATGGGATTCCAGGCTTCCTCTGCCGACAGGGTCCATGGCACAAAAAGTTAGAATTTTGCAAAGAGATGGGGAATGGGCCATTTACTACATAAATGATTCACTCATTACGCAAAGAATTTCACATAATTTCTCTACGATATCACCAAAACTTGCAGGTGTAAGCAGGGAAAGCCTTAATGGAAATTTCTCATTCATTCGTTCATTCCTTAAATGAACATTCATTGAGCAACTACTGTGTTCTAGGCCCTGCAAGTGGCATGGGAGATACAGGAGGGGACAGGACAGACCAGCTGAGAGCTCCAGCTTTCATGGGGCTGAAATTGTGAGAGTTCAAGGCAACAATGAAACAATAAAGACACATGGAATTTGCCAACCCAAGTGTGATAGAGCCGTGGCACAATGCACTGAGAATTCTTTGATTAAGCACCCCTTGGCCAAGATCTGGAGAATGGCTAGGTGCCAACTAGGCAAAGCGGGGTAGGCAGAGAAGTCCAGGCCCGGGTGGCAGGAGCTGGCACGGACATGCCCAGGCTCGCCTAAGCCCACTGTTAGATTTTCAGGAATTTTGTGAGTCGTTGTTAAATACAGCCATTATTAAAATTGTTATATAAACTTACAATTAAATTATATTAACAACAAAAGAAATAAATACCTCTGGCATGGCTCTAGAGGTCTTAACAGGTGAGGCCTGTAGATTCATACACCATGCAAGGAAGGTGGTGTCTATATAGTCTTTCTAAACAACTGTATCTTTTTTTATTTTTTGAGACAGAGTCTTGCTCTGTTGCCCAGGCTAGAATGCTGTGGCATCAGCCTAGCTCACAGCAACCTCAAACTCCTGGGCTCAAGTGGTCCTCCTGCCTCAGCCTCCCAAGTAGCTGGGACTACAGGTGCAAAACACCACACCCAGCTAATTGTTTTCTATTTTTAGTACAGATGGGATCTCGCTCTTGCTCGGGCTGATTTCGAACTCCTGAGCTCAAGGGATCCTCCTGCCTCAGACTTCCACAGTGCTAGGATTACAGGCGTGAGCCACTGTACCTGGACAACAACTGTATCTTGAACATCACTTAATTTCACCAGTGAAAATCATTTCTAGTATTCTTTCTAGCAAACCCTCTGGTGAAGAGTTCTATAACAACATCTGAAGTGCTTAAGCAACTACCGCTGGAGGGTAGGTTCCTGATTAGGGTTCTTCAAATACTAACTCACCCTGCGGTACAAATTCAAGTTCATTTATACACATTCCTTCCTGCTTCACACGGACAAGATCACAACATCTAATCCCACCAGTTTATGCCTCATTTTATTTCAGTTCACTATTTCTTCTGTTCAGCCTCAGACAAAGAAGGTGGGTTGTGTTTGGGGCCATATCACCCAAAATTTCTGTACCTTTCAACCCTAGAATCACAATCAGTGGGGTGAGATGTTCTCACCATGAGAGGAAGAAAGGAACCAGGACCCCACCCAGGAAACCAGGGATTCACGCCTCTGATCTCCGATTATATGTCCAGTGTATCCCAGGATATCCACCCACTGATGACATGATTCTAACCCTAAGCTGCACTTGTCAAATTGTTCTCCTTCCTCCTCCCTTTCCCCCAATCCATCTCTTTTACAGAGCTCACATAATTTAGTCTGAGTAGGTTTCACGGTGCAATTCTAATGCATAAAGTTTTGCCACTTATGTTTTCATTTGCAAACTGATAGCCACTTAATGCTGGACTCCTGGGAGACACTGCCTTGGAAAATTACTTTACCTGAGTATGGTGTCCTTGAGGAGTGGCGAACAAAACCAATAGTGGGTAAGACTTCTCTACCCCTCTGCCTTTGCACAAGCGGTTCCCTCTGCGTGGACTACCTTCACCTGCCTGAGCCGTGTATCCAGGTCTCAGCTCCAGTGTCCCTCCCTCCATGAAGCCATCCAGAGGGTCTCCAGCAAGGTCTTCGTGGCTTCCTTTGTGCACCTCCACTATGACACTTTTCCTGGAGGTCAAAACACAAATGCCAGAGATAGTCAATGTCCACAGAAGGATGAAAAAATGAGGCAGGTGGGCCAGGCATGGGCAACAGGGGACGGTGGCACCTGAGGGAACTGGGGAGCCCGTGCTGGGTCCAAGGGTGCAGAAAGACCTCATGCAGAGCTGGTAAATCACACACGTGTGCGGAATGAATCAACTCTATGAGCCACCAGTCACAGCCCAAGCTCCAGGCAAAACTCTCCTGAGTCTGAGGATCTGCCTTTTCTTCCTCAAATTCCCAGTGCCTGGCACATAACCTGGCACAAGGAG
>NW_012147919.1:452036-455574 GCF_000956105.1 Propithecus coquereli
TAGTCCCAGCTCCTCGGGAGGCTGAGGCAGGAGGATCACTTGAGCCCAGGAGTTGGAGGTTGCTGTGAGCTAGGCTGACACCACGGCACTCTAACCCGGGCAACACAGTGAGACTCTGTCTCAAAAAAAAAAAAGAAAAAAAAGTGCAGCTCCCATCATTTCCTATTTCCCTTTCTTATTTGCTTTATTTTTCTCCATAGTTTTTATCACCTTCTAACATACTATATAATTTGGTTATTCATTTTCTGCCTTCACCCCTATAAGGTTAAATGCCATGAGGACAAGAAGTTTTTTTCTAATTCCTTCCCTGCTGTAGTTCTAGTCCGTGCCTGGCGTATAAGACACTTCAGTAAATATTTGCTGGATGAATGACTGCTGGGGTTTGAATCCAGACTGATGATTTTAAGGCCTATTTTCTTGACTGTTACTGTTTACTGGCTGCAGCAGGGGCGGTGCGGCCCACTCTAATCTACACTTTGGACTGACTTGTAGATTCCAGCACCTTCCGAATCCACTTGAAGTTTGGGAACCTCTTCACAGAGTTCATTCTCGAACAGCAGAGAAGCTCCTAAAGTCAAGACTCTATATTCTCTGGCTTGAACTTGAGTCTCAACTCTCCATGGGCAAGAGACTAAAGATACAGATGCAAAAATGCTTTACAGACTTTTGAGGGAAATCAGAAATGAAGCAAAGTGATTCCTAATGATCCAGTGTCAACTGACCTTTGACCTTAGGAATATGGCTCCTATAATTAGAAGCACAGTAATTACGTGCAGTCTCAGGGTGGCCTGTCTGGGTTCAAATCCTGGCTGTGTCATTGGCTTCACGACCTGGGGGAATTCACTAACCTCAGTGAGCCTCAGTCTGCTGCTCTGTCAAATGGGACTAATAATACTGCATGTTGATCAATCCAAGAGGCCACTGAGACGCAATGTTGTTTTAATGAACCCCTAAGAAAGAAATAAACTGTTACTAATTATAAATAGCCTGTTGATTTTTAAGATTCCTATGGACTTTAGAAATATAAGTAGGGCTGTACAGTTAAATTTGAATTTCAGATAAAAAATGAATAATGCTTTAGAATAAGTGTATCCTACTTGAGATATACTATTTATGATACATCTATACTAAAAAGTTATTCATTGTTTATCTCAATTTCAAATGTAATTGGAGTCCTGTATTTTATTTGCTAGTTCTGGCACTCTAGTGAAAAGGCAAAAAATATCCTAGACATAGTGAAACAAGGTAGTGTATGTCTCATTGGGAGGTGTGGGTTCAATGAATTAATGTAGGAAAAACCTTAGTTCGGTGCCTGGCACCTAGTAGGTGCTCAGTAAATGTTAGACATTATTATAAGATAGTTTCCACCCCAGCCTGCAGCTCCTGGGAGGCCCACCCTTCCATCCCCAGGGCTTGTCCGCGAGCCCCTCACATTGACAGGACCCAGTAATATTTATTCAATGAATAGAGACCCCCTTTTTACCCAATGAATGGAGAAACCCACTTTTGAAAAACCTCAATGAACGGAGAGCTCCCACTTTGCTTCTTACTCCGTTTCCGCACTGATTTTCTGCCCGTGGTTGCAATCCTTTGACTGCACAGTGGGGCCACTTTGCTCCAGGTAGTCTCTGAAGTCTGGGAAGAGGATACTTTTAGATAAGCCCCCCAGTTAGCGCCTCTCCTCATCTACCTCCTCCACCCCCTCCAGAGGCTGCTGCCTTCTAGGTTCTACCTTTGAGAGCTCAGGTGCTGCAGCCAATTACATTTCCACCCTACTCGAGAACTACAGCTCCATTACCCTAATTACAGGATTGCAGGCAGAGGCAGTGGCTGCCTGGGAAGGGGCATTAACCCTGTCCTTTCCGCGTCCATTACAGGAGCTCAGGGCCCAGGACCGGGGAGGCCGGATGTGGCCAGGCTTGGGTGGCCAGTCCTGCCACACTCCCTTTCAGTGGGCAGAATACGCTGCAGTTGCTTCGGAATCTATCACAAAACAACAGCAACACTGTAACACGTACTCATGGCCAAACATTTTCAACGGGACGGAAGTACAAAGTGACACACAGAAGTTGTCTGAACATTCATCAACTGCATTTCAGCTCCGTACCCCAGAAATAACAATATCTAACAGTTTCTAATGTGGACAGAAGCGTTCTACACACAAACGATTTATATATATAGTCTTTGTTAATGCTCAGTCTCTGGGAATGATAATCCATGCTGTGAGTCAGAAGCTATGCACAGCCATGTTTTATATAGATATATTCACCCATAAACGTCTGTTCAATTTATTTTGCACAAATGGGATACACAATATATACGCTTTCGTGACTTGCCTTTGTTGCTGAACGACATATCCTGGCTGTCTTTAATGTCTACGTGTGAGTGCTGACTCATTCTTTTTTATAAGGCTGCGTGAGATATTCAATGGGAGGGACACGTCATAATTTACTTAACTCGTCTCCTATTATGAAGCATTTAGGCTGCGCCCAGATTTGTGCCATAAAAAGAATAAACACAACCACGCAAATAAACAAATGGGGCTGTGGGTGCTTGGAAGGGGTTAGGGGTGGGGGGCAGCTTCCAAGTGGTTCCGTGCGGCCCAGGCTCTGGCCAATCAGAAGCCAGGAGGCTGTGGGCTGCAGGGGGGGTGGAGGTCCCCTGTGGAGCCCTGTGTTAACCCCTTAGTTGCTGGATCACGGGAAGCCCTGGCTGATTCCCGGGAGAGGCCAAGGCAGCCTGGGTGGAATGTTCAAGAAACATTGAAGGGCTTGACTAAGGGGTGTGGAACCCTTCCTGTATTTTAACCACCACCGTGGTCCTCTTGGTCATCTTTGTTGAATATTGGCCCTGTTTCAGTATATCCACAGATTTCTAGCCTACCCTGAAATTCTTGGGTCAGATGGTATATACTAAACTCACGTTTGATGAGCCTATTGTCACACTTTTCCTTGGACTCTTCCCCCAACCACGGGAATAAAAAACAGTAGTAATAGGTGACATTTATGAGAGCTGAGCGCCACGCTAAGGGCTTTAGACACCTGACAGACGTCTTGTGATCCCTGGTGAGGCTGTGGGGCAGGTACTTTTATCACCCCCATTTTACAGATGGGGACACTGATAGTCAGAGGCTAAAAGACTTGCCCAAATTCACATGGCGTCAGAGACAGGGCAGGTATTCAATCCCCTTTCCATAGGCTTCTGGAACGGCTGCTCTACTGACTCCCTAAATCCTGATGAAATGTGAAGATAACGAGGGGGCCCCCTCCGCGAGGGTTTGGGAGCACACGCGTGTACGTGTGCACACACACCTTGGATGTAGCTGGAGACAAGAAGCTGTGACAAAAACCAAAGATGACAAAGAGATAAAAGAACGAGACAAATGTCGCGTCACCATAAGCAGGAATTTGTGGTGCAGAGAAGGGCACTTCTGACAATTGGCTGCAGGACCTGGGCCATCTCAGGGCCTCGGATTCTTTATCAGTAAAATGGGAGTGATCGTCCGATCCGGTGGAAGGCGCAGACTCGAGTTACTCTG